>NC_080540.1:222432793-222800293 GCF_028640845.1 Ahaetulla prasina | reverse complement strand
CATGATGTTAAGTAGGGCAGTCATGTGAGAGCGTCTGATTTAATGACCTTTTTTTGCCATGGTTGTTAAGTGAATGTGGTGCTCATAAACCCACTGGTCATTATAGGTCATTTTTTTGCCAGAAACCAGAAGTAAACATCAGATTCTGGGGAAAACGTCATAAATAGTAGTCACATTACTGCAGGACACTGCAAACAGTCATAAATGTGGGCCAGTGGCTGAGCACCTGAAATGTGGACATGACTGTGGGTGACTGAGTTGTAGTTAGTTTTGGGGAGAATCTGTCGTAATGTGAAACAGTGGTTAAGCAATCAGTTTTAAGTCGAGGACTCCTTGTAAACAAGATAATCACTGGCAATACAGAAACAAAAACATTCTTTTCATTGGATAAATTGAAGAGTTGTTCCCATTTCTGCAGTTTTCACTAGAACTTTCCAAACTGAATCACCTCCAGTGGTGGGATTCCAAATTTTTTATTATCGGTTCTGTGGCCAAGGCTTGGTGGCCATGGCAGGGGAAGGATACAGTAAAATCTCCATTTCCACCCCACTCCAGGGGAAGGATACTGTAAAATCTCCATTTCCACTCCACTCCCGGGGGGGGAGGATACTGCAAAATCTCCATTCCCACCCCACTCCAGGGGAAGGATACTGTAAAATCTCCATTTCCAACCCACTCCAGGGGAAGGATACTGTAAAATCTCCATTTCCATCCCACTCCAGGGAAAGGATACTATAAAATCTCCATTTCCACTCCACTCCCGGGGGGGAGGATACTGCAAAATCTCCATTCCCACTCCACTCCAGGGGAAGGATACTGTAAAATCTCCATTTCCACCCCACCCCACTAACCTGCTTTCCAGCTCAGTGTGCAGATGACAATAGAAGACACAGCCGATCAGCTGGGACTTGATCAGCTGGGACTTGGCAGGCAGCGAATAGTTGGGGGCGGGGCCAGTCAGAGGTGGTATTTGCCAGTTTTCCGAACTACTCCAAATTTCTGCTACCAGTTCTCCAGAACTGGTCAGAACCGGCTGAATACCACCTTTGATCACCTCCCTTACTTACTGGTGAAGCATCTTGTCCCTAAGATGGCATTCTCTTTTGCAAAGATGACTTTTAGTTACATTAAAGATGGTCAACCCTCAGAATTGAAGGTCATCTTTTGCTCTTTTGACTAAAGCTTCTTGGCCCCTGAAGACAACAAGTGATATGGTAGCGATACCACAACAGCATGTTTTGGAAAATTTTCAGCCGTTTTTGTCTTTTGACAAAATTAAAGTATAATTAAAGAGGATTAAATTAAAGGGGATTAAAGTATAGATACTCATTCTTTGATTCATAAAGCTTTTATTAATTTATTCCAATAAATTATATGGCTGCCCATCTCACAACAGTGACCCTTTTACAACCTCCATTTTGCATCTTTAACCATCAAGCCAAACGAACAAACAATCATACCACTGCGTCCCTTAAAATTGACAGTTGTTCTGCTGAACTTTAGTAATATGATTTGAGGTGATTTGGAAGCCATTACATAGTGGCTAGAGGCCACAAGCAGCTAACCACAGCTAACAGCTTACTTACCATTGTCTTACCTGATTAACATGCAAATAAAAACAACATTGGATCAGGTTACTTGAAGCAAGAATAATATCATAACATTTTCTGTTTCTTTCTTACCCTCAATTTCTGGGTTTGTGCTGCAACTCCATTTGGATGCATCATGGCTATAAAAATGGGAACATCACCAAGGGGGCTTCCTACTCCTCCAGCAATACTAACTCCCAAAGAATCTGAAGGACCCTGTTAGAACAAAGGCAAACAATAGAGAGAGATGGGTGGTTTAGGAATAGGAAATATAAGTAAATAAAAGTTTTCTTTGTTCTGTTACTAGAGGCAGGTTCTAATCATGACAGATTAGCTGGATTTGGCTTAATGTAGGAGACAAAATTAAATTTTAGGTCTTGATACAGTAACCTCAAGAATCACAATGTGAAACTTTATAGTCATTATATCTCTTACAGTCAAACCTAAAATCCAAATGGGCATAAATATTCTCATGCTTCACACCTATTATTATACTATTGACCTCACCCCATTCCTAAGAGGTCTGTAAGGGACGTGCATAAGAGCACCAACGTGCCTGCCCTAATGTTCCCTTTGATTGTATCCAATTTCATATAGTTATGATTATATTTATGCTTATATATCATATAGTTATTTCATGCTTATGCTTATATATACTATTGTGACAAATAAATAAATAAATAAAAATAAAAAATAAAAATAATAAAAAAATAATGTGCATTTAAAGGCTCAGTTTAAAGATCTGTCTATAAACATTATATAAATATGCTCACTATTGGAACACCATTGTTTAGCAGCAATTGTAACAAAAGGCACTTCTACCTTATACAATAAAGGTAATCCTTGATTTATGACCACAAATGGGACCGAAATTTCCATTCCTAAGCAAAGTGGTTGTTAAGTGAGTCATGCCCATATTTATGACCTTTTTTGTCAGAGTTGTTAAGCGAATCACTGCACTTGTTAAGTGAATCATGTGGTCTTTTAAGCGAATCTGGCTTCCCCCACTGATTTTGTTTCTTGGAAGCCAGCTGGGAAAGTCATAAATGGCAATGAAATGGATGTTGCAACTACCCTAAATACATGCCAGTTGCCAAGCGCCCAAATTTTAATCAATATGACTGTGGGGATGCAACAGTTTTAAGTGCAAGGACCAGTTGTAACTCACTTTGTTTAATGTTGTTGTAATTTTGAATGGTCAAATAATGAATATTTAGTAAGTCAAAGACTAGAATGAGAGATAGTCTTAAAAAACCATCTAAGTAGACATATCAAAAAACCTCACTGCAATGACAATATGCATTAAGAAAAAATTGTTTGACTGCCCATCACGGAAGGAATCAGCTCAAAATCTAATTTTAAAATCCAGCATCAATTTCTTCAACTCCATCATGACTCTAACAAAAAATTATATCATCTCTTTTCTTAGCACCATTAATGAAATTTAACCTCTAACACCTGACTTATTTTTCATTTTGACCACTAAACACTCAGGCGTCCTGTGTTCTTTTACAAACAAACCACAACTGAAGAAGTCATTTAAATAGTAAGCAGTTTTTTCAACTGGTACTGCAGTTAAGTTAAATCTAAACAAAATATCATGTATAATTTTTATAGTGATGAGTACAGTAAAAAGATTTCTCAACTAACTGCTCAGTTCAGTCCCTTCGTCTGATTTATAGTAGGATTACTGTCAAAATGAACCCATTCTTTGTTCAGTGACCAAGTTCTATTTCAGCAACCAGATTGTTAATTGAAATGGTCACTAAGTGAACATGTGACTTGAGACAGACAGAAAGAGTGAGAGAGCAAGAGATGCTGCTAAGATCACTGGCCATTGCTATCTCATTCAAATAAAATTCTCTCATGCAGCTACACCATTGCTACTCAGATCAGCATGCATTATTGTCAAGAGTGTTAAATTTGGTTGTAAAGGTGCACATTGATTGGAAAATGAAATTTTTATTACTGTTTATGGTTATGATTAATGGCTGCTAATTGAGGTAGTATTAAATGTATTAAACTATATTAAAAAAGGTTTGCAATCCCAATACATTTATCTGATTTTATCAAAATAATTATACCCAAATCAAATCAAGGATGAGCAACAGTTGGGGTTTCAACCAAAGAGGGTCTGGATTGTATTCTGAATTAATGTGATATCATTTTATCTCAAATCTAGTGTACCTTTAATAAGGCCGCCACTGTCTCCTGGTTAGCGTTTCGAACATCTTCATCATTCACCATTAATATCTGGTCTCCTTGCATTAACCTTCCATCCAGATCTGCTAAACCTCCTTTGACAATGTCCGACACAAACACTCCAGTGTCATTTCTACAAATGCAATATTCATGTGTGTTTGTTTTATTTAGTTATTTATTTGGACTCTTCTATACCGTCCTATCGTATGTCTGAGTTGATCTATAAACGGTGCACAACTGCATAAATTTAATTCTTAATCTCTATTATTTGTAAACATTCACTCTAATTCACTGTTTTAATCATTCTTAGAACATTCATAAGAGGTTTATAATCATATGAAATACAATAAAATATTAATAATCTGCTTTATTTAATATTAATTTTACATTTTTATAAATTTGTGACAGATATTTCTACATATTTTCTACATTTATAATATATCATTTTATTAAAAACCCATTATTAAAAATGTATCATAAATTTGTTTGGTAAAAAAACCTCAGAAATTAATTTGAGAGCCAGGATTACATCAGAGGCACTAAATAAGAAATGCCTTCTAAAACCCATACAGATTTCTTTCTACTACCACAAACACAAGAGTTTGGCTTAGGGAAACACAACTGTATTTAGTGCTAGCAGGGAAAAAAATCCTGTAATCTTCCAGTTGGGGAAGAGGGAAGATTGGCTTGTAAGATATGCCACACCTTAAATTCAAGGGTAGCGATGGGTAGACAAGGAGACCATGCTGGTGCATAGGATATACAGAAAAGATAGGGAGAGTGGTATAAAGTACCACAGCCTTGACTTTCTCACCCAAAAGACTTTTGATTTTTTTTTTTTTTGGACAAAACCTAGAACCATGATGGCGAACCTATGGCACCTGTGCCACCGAGCCGCATCTGTGGGCACATGAGCGTTGCCCTTGCTCAGCTCCAGCGCGCATGTGTACGCCGGCTAGCTAACTTTCGGGCCTTCCAGTCCCACCAGAAGTCGGGAAATGAGCTGTTTACGGCCTCCGAATGGCCTCCAGGGAGGTGGTGAAGGTTGTTTTCACCCTCCCGAAGCTCCTAAAATACCTCTGGAGCCTGAGAAGGGCAAAAAATGGGCCTACCGGGCCCACTGTGCCAAAAGCGGGGGGGGAGGGGAACGGGCATGCGTGGGAGGGCAGGGCACATTGAATTATGGGTGCGGTCACGTGCACACACACACACACACGCTCCTCCCGCTTTTGGCACGCGACAGCAAAATGGTTAGCCATCACTGACTTAGAAAAATCCAAATATTCTGGGTATCGGTTCTCTGAGTCTATGACCCAATCAGAATAGTTTAAGCAACCTTTAAGCTACAGTGTGTTTGTTTCATGCACATAACACATTTTCTGGTTGGTATGCACGCCTAGCAAATAAATCCCCTAATAAGCTGTTTTATTGGGTTGATCTGAAAATATATATTTTTATACAGAAGATAACTAAGAATTAAGCAAGAAGCCAAGAGTACACTGAAACTAAAAGCCAACTCATACTATTTGATTGGGTTGCCTTTTCTTAGAAACCTTATTTCTGGCAAAAATTACATTCGGTGTAAGTTTCAGAAGACCCTCTTTGTACCTACCTTTTTCCAACAATACTTAATCCAAGTCCTTTGCCTGGTTTCTTCTGTAATTCGATACTCAGAACATCATACATGTCTTCTTCTTTATATTGGGCTTCATCCCTGTAAACAGTCAGGCGGACTTTCTGTGGTGTCTGTCTGAGAACATTTATAGCTTCATCGTGCGTTGCATTCCTTAGGTCAATACCATTCACCTAAAATAAATAGACAATGAAAGCTGCATACATTCACTGATTACAAAAATAACATAGCTCTCCACAACTGCCTTTTTCTCCCATCATTTCTATTTCCTACACAGGATTCCGTAAGTTGTATAATGTTTAATACTGTACCTCTAAGATTTGATCACCAGCCCAGAGTCTTCCATCTTTAGATGCTGCTCCTTCTTCATATACTTCGTGGATAATAATTGCTCCCTGTAGATTTGAAAGATTCTATCACTGAGTTGTTAGATTTCTTTACCATGTATTGCAACTATCTTAAAGTAAAGCAAAGAGTTTGAATGTAGGAAAACACACACACACACATATACACACACACTAAGATTCAGAAGTCTCTATGCAAATGTATTTTTAAGTAAGTTTCTGATGCTATAGTGTATTATTAGAAATTAAAGATGGAAATGCAGAAATGCACTAAGAACGGGGGGCGGGGGAATAAGATCTTAATTTTAACAACGTGATAGGTTTCCCTAGTCGTGTCAAACTCTAAGGGACAGTATTAATTTTTGTTTCCTAGCTGATGGAACCAGTGATGTCCGAAAATGCTTCCATGATCATATGGGCAGCATGATTATACATCAAAGCACGTGAGAACATTGTTATCTTCCCACTAAAGCGGTACCTATTTACCTACTTGCATTTCAATGTTTTCAAATTGCTAGCTTGGCAGGAGCCGGGGCAAGTAATAGGAGCAAACCCTGTCACATGGTGCTTGAATTTCGAACAGCCAACTTTCTGGTCAAGAAGCTCAGTGTCTTAACCGTTAGTGTCTTAACTGGGCCCCCTTGAGATTTTAATTATGTACCTTTAAATGAATACTACAAATCGGAACATTTTACATAACATTATAGAAATAATTATACCTAAAAAATAAGAAACATTAACAGTAAAGTATTGAAATATGATAAGAAGAAGAAAAAAATCTAAAACTTTAAAAACTTTAGTAACTTATGAATTCAAAAATATATAAATATTTAATGAAACTAAGAATGAATAGGAATGAAATGTAACAGAGGTGTGCCATTTTTTAAGGTATTAGTGCTTTATGTAGTTATAGATTTAAATTTATTTCCAATAATATAACTTGTATTTAAATTCATTTATTCAAGTCACTTTATAAAGGTCTCACATTGTAATCTTACATCCACGTATCTGAGAATAAGTGCCATTACATTCAACGGGACATTGTTTTTTGTGTTAGAAATGTTAACCAGAGATTGTATAAAGATTACAGAAATCATTTTTACCCACCAGTAATGTGTCAGCTCCTCCAACAATGCTCAACCCTAGACCAGTACGTCCCTTGGAGATACTGATTGTTGTTTCATAACCTGGGATTATTGGACAAGTGGCTGGGTCAGAAGCTAACATAGCTGGAGTTGAAGGCCTGCTTGCATCTAAAAACACAAATTAGAAGAGCTGGTTATAAACTATGATTCTAAGATACCTTATTTGTTGTTTTACATCAAGAGAACCATTTTGCAAGTTATGTTGAGAGAAGCTACCGCATAATTTGGGATTTATTAACTCCATGGATATATCTTCTCAGTGGAATTAGGATATACCAGAACATTAAAAACTGCAAGGTATGAGACGACTTCCGGTGTCCAGCGGCAACGGTCGTCTGGAGGCTTCTCTTGCCCCCAGTGCCCGAATCCGGCCGCCGCCGAGGCCCCCAGGGGCCAGGTGTTCCGAAAAAGGACACCTGCCGCACGGACGGCTCGCCAGGGGTCTCCCAGCCGACATACAGGACTGGGGGGACCGATGCTGGCGCGTCCTAGGCTCGGCGGGGTTTGAGGCCACGGCCACGCCATTATTTTGGTCGCCGCCTGGGCCGCTGTGCCGGTGACACCGGCGCTTTGGATTTATAACTGCAGCAGCCTGGTGGTGAACAGGGAACGGAGAAGAATTGAGGAATGGAGAAGGGAAGGGGATATCGGTAAACGCGAGTGGAGTGCTCCGGAGTGCGGGGGGGTTTTTCTCCCCTGCGGCTGGAAGGA
This sequence comes from Ahaetulla prasina, assembly GCF_028640845.1. Lineage (NCBI taxonomy): Eukaryota > Metazoa > Chordata > Lepidosauria > Squamata > Colubridae > Ahaetulla > Ahaetulla prasina. Next base: position 222,792,669 of record NC_080540.1, on the reverse strand, counting down.
GCACGAGTCATTCTGGAGAGAGGAGAACTTAAAATAAGAAGATTACCGGTTTTGTGGAGCTCTGGAGAGAAGAGGTGATGGAGAAATTTAGGAGGGAGGGTTTGAGGCCCCCCCTCCCTCTGGGGAACAGTGGTGGCGTCCAGCTTCCGCCTTCACTATGAGAATTTTGATGACATCACTTCCCTTCGGCTTCCTGGTTGACTAACTGTACTCTGGACTCGTTGCTCCTGTGAGTGCCCCCTGGTGGATCCGGAGGAAATTATAAGGATACTGTGCTTGCCTGAGGATTTTGAAATTTTTTTTCTAAATGGCAAAAGGTCAGAGACCAACTGCTGGAGAGATGGAGAGAATTCTGGAAAAGTTATCCAATATGGACAAGAAACTGGATGATTTGCAAAGAGGCCAAACGGAAATAAGAGCAGAAATTGTGACTATCCAAAAGGATTTAAAGGATACTCAACAAGTTTCAGCAGAAAACAAGCAGAAAGTGGAAGGTCTGGAGGGTGAGATGCGGGCAGTGCAGAAAAGAGAGGAGACGACAGGCAATGCTGTGCTTGGACTACAGATGGATAAAATGTCTTATTTCCTTAGGTTTCAAAATTTGGAAGAAGTGGACCAAGAAGATTTGAGAGATGTTGTGACTAAATTGTTAGGAGAATTTCTTGGGAGAGGTGTTGATTTCATGAATTGGGATGTGGATCGAGTTTATAGAGTTAATTCACAATATGCACGCACGCATGCAGTTCCTAGAGAAGTTCATGTCAAATTTGTGAGAAGAGAGACGAGAGATGAAATTCTTAGAAAACATAGGAGTGGGGCACTGACTTATAGGGGCAGGGAGATAGCCATTCTGAGGCAGATTCCCAGACAGGTACGTGAAATGAGAAAGAAATATTACTTTTTGTCAAGCAAATTGTACCAGAAGGGAGTAGGCTTCAGATGGCTGATGCCAGAGGGATTGATGATTTTCCGGGAGGGCATTACGAAAAAAATTAGTACAATTGCGGAGGCTACGGCCTACGTGGAGGAACACAAAGCCCTCCTGGAATTAGATGACCCAGGAATTGAAGAAGGGGAGGTTATAGACCATGGGGCGGAGGCGGCTGCCGCTGTTGCGGCCCTGGGGGTGGGGCAGGCTGGACCCAGAGTTCTGGGGTCCCAAACTAGGAAGTGATAAAGATATTTGGTATTGTGTTGGTTTTCCTTATTCTCTTTTGTATGATATTCTGTTTATTCTTGACCCTTCTTTATTGCGTATGTAAGATTTGTAAACTTAGCTACTTCGTGTCACCTGCTTGCCATATGGCTGTTGTATGTGTTAAAAATTTGAGTAAAATTCTTATCTTGCATAAGAAAAATGAAAATTTACCATACCTGATATGTATTTGTATAAACCTTTTTTGACCAATAAAAACTTTTTGGAGAAAAAAAAAACAAAAAAAAAAAACTGCAAGGTATAACTTCCTCAATAAAGTTTTGATCTTAAATGAAAACCTTCCTTGAGATACATTTCTGCAGTATTACAGTAATATAATAATGTATGTCATACCATTACAGAGCCACAGTCGATAATGGGACAAATCCATTGGTCTTACAACTGAATCCATTTAATAATCATACAAATATTTCTACTTAACAATTGGCTAATTATAAAGATAGTTCTCAATTTACAACAGTTGTTTAGTGACCGTTCAAAGTTATGGCATTGAAAAAAGTGAACATTATGACCATTTTTTAACTCTTACGACAATTGCAGCATCTCCATGATCACATGATCCAAATTCAGACATTTGGCAACTGACTCATACTGATGATGGTTGCAGTGTTGGGGGTCATGTGATCACCTTTTGCGACCTTCTGATAAGTAAAGTCAATGGGGAAGCCAGTTTCACTAAAAAACCATGTTACTTAACAACTGCAGTGATTCACTTAATAGATGCGGCAAGAAAGGTCATAAAATGGGTCAAAATTCACTTAACAACTCTCTTGCTTAGCAACAGAAATTTTGGGGTCAATTGTGGTCATGTTGAAGATTACCTGAACCAAAAAGGCCAAAAAAATAGAAAGAGGAAGAAAATTAAAACACAATACATTGGCCGAAAAGAACATATTGATTTCTATATAATTTGCTTAAATCTTACAAAGGAAGATATTTGAGGTACCAAGTCAATGACGTATAAGCTAATGGCTGATTCAATAATTGGTAGATGTTTATGCGCCTACATGCATATTGATATAAACATAGTGCACTGTGTGTTTTTTTTAACATGGAGTAAATGAAAATGCTTACTTTTAATTAACTCTGGTTCTGGTGACTCAGATGATGGAACAATTGGTAAAGGCTGAATATTGGTTCCCTCGGTCAAAGTGGTGCTGTAAGTTGACAATGGTGGCTGGGGAATTGCCAGACCTTCTGGTTCAACTGAACTAATAGTGAGTTTTACATTGGGCTTTGATGTTTTCAGCAAACTGATAAACTTGTTAAAATAATAAACAGATAATAAGAAATATTAGACAAGACAAATTACCATGTAACAAACAAACATATTGCTGTATAATATTCAGCAGAATTATTATAGCTAAGTTGTTAAGAGGAAAGCAAATCTTATGTGTTTGAACAAATATTTAACTGAATGGCCATTTCTATAACATATTTTTCCCTGACAAGAGATGATTGCCAATATTTCAGCTAATAAAATTAGTGTGTGTGTGTGTGTGTGTGTGTAGGTCTTTGGTTATTCGGGTTTTCTCCCGCGTAAAATTGGAAGTGTCTTGGAGATGTTTCGACGAAGTCTCATTCGTCATCTTCAGGCTTCAGCTTCGTGCTTCTGGGAGCAATGTGTGATTGCAGCTGTTTCTTCCTTTTTAACTGCTAGTGGGGGTTTCAACTGATTGGGTGGGAGCTTGGCTGTGCTCTGATTGGATAGGGGTTTTTTTGTGCTCTGATTGGCTGGGGGTGTGTCCTGTTTGGGTGGGGGCTTGGTTGTGCTCAGCAAATTATATATATATAATTATCGTTATCGAGGGCCTATCTTGAGGACGGGTTTTGGAACTCCGAGAGATGGCATGCCAAGAATAGGAGACTTAGGGGATTTTTAATTAATTGTTTTAACCGATTTTTTAAGGGGAGTTTTAATGGGACTTTTACGGGGAGGGTGGAAATCGACGGGCTTGGGTTGGTGGGGGAGGTAGGGTGGGTGGGGGTGGGAGGGTTAGGGCGGATGAGGGGGGTAGCCCGTCGGGAGGGAAACCAGTTCCAGCGCATGCTCGTGGCGACTATCAAATGGGTTCGGAGGTTATGGGGGGGGGAGTGTGTTCCTTTGTGTGAGGGTGAGTCTATTTGCACGGTAAGTGGGAGGGGCAGATATGGCGGAAGGGGGATCGATCGACATAGGGGTCACGCGTTCGATGTCTGCAAGGGATCGCGTGCCCCGATCCCCCTGACTTCTCCCGTTCCCCGGATGGTCAAGACCCTCAGAGCCTGGGCCTTCGTCTGATGTTATGCAACGCACGGTCCGTGGCCAATAAGGCCCCCCTAATACATGATCTGATACAGGGGGGTGCCACGGATATTATAGGCGCACGGAGACCTGGTTGGGCACTGAAGGGTGTGCCCTGGTCGAGATGTGCCCACCGGGTTTCCGTGCATTCCATCAGCCGAGGCCCAGGGTAGGGGTGGAGGGTGGCGGTTGCTATTAAAGAGAGTCTAGAGCCGAGGGAGACCACTGTACCTCAGATTGCCGGGTGTGAATCCTCTTGTGAGGTGGGGTCATAGATGTCAGATGGGCTTGCTGGTGGCGTACCTGGCTCCTTGCTGCGTGACAGCTGCCCTGCCCGAGCTCCTGGAGGTGCTTGCCGGGTGGCAGTGGAGACCCCAGACTTTTAGTCATGGGGACTTTAACTGCCATCTGCCGGCTCGTCATCGACGGTAGCTCGGGAGTTCCTGGCCTCCATGACGGCCTTGGACCTGACTCAAGTAGTGGATGGCCCCACTCACATCGGGGAGGCACACTGGACCTGATTTTGTCTCTGGTCAGTGGTTGAGAGATCTGGACTTAAAGGAAATAGTCACTGAACCTTTGTCATGGTCAGATCACTCTCTCTTCGCCTGGACTTTCTGACCGCTACCCAACACCGCAGGGAGACGGAACCATTACGGTGGTACCGTCCCAGGCGCCTGATGGACCCAGAGAGGTTTCGGACGGAGCTTGGGCCACTTCCTGAGGGTCTGGCTCACGGCACGGCAGAGGAACTAGCTGCAGCCTGGGAACGGGCTGCGGCTGGGGCTTTAGACCGTGTCGTGCCTTTGCGACCTCTGACCCGGCGCAGATCCCAACCGGCTCCTTGGTTCTCCGAGGAGCTGAGGGGATGAAACGCCGGAGAAGACGCCTAGAGAGTTCCTGGAGGTCCAGCCGCTCAGAGGCTGATCGGACACTAGTTAGATCCTATACCAGGACCTACCTAGTGGCACTGAGGAAGCGAGGCGTTCTCGCCTCCTCCCTCATTGCGCCGGCAGATAACCGCCCAGCTGCCCTGTCTGGGTGACCCGCCTCCTTCACCAGGGGAGCGGGATGACCCGCTGCGGGACGTGCTGAGGAGTTTAACGGTTATCTATACGATAAAATCGCTCAGCTTAGGGACGGTCTGGACCAAAATTGTGGCGATTCAGACGGGGTATCTGAGGCGGTCTTGGTGATGTTGTGTGGGATGAGTTTGACCCTGTGACTCCCGAGGACATGGACAGGTTGCTGGGTAGATTGAATGCCACCACGTGTTTACTGGACCCGTGCCCCTCCTGGCTGGTGCTGGCCACTCAGGAGGTGACACGGGGCTGGCTCCAGGGGATTACGAGTGCTTCCTTGTTGGAAGGAGTCTTTCCGGCCGCCTTGAAAGAGGCGGTGGTGAGGCCCCTCCTCAAGAAGCCTTCCCTGGACCCGGCTGTTTTAGGTAATTATCGTCCGGTCTCCAACCTTCGCTTCGCGGCGAAGGTTGTAGAGAGTATGGTGGCATATCAGTTTCCCCTGCACCTGGAGGAAACTGTCTATCTGGACCCATTCCAGTCCGGCTTCCGACCCGGTTACAGCACTGAGACGGCTTTGGTCGCGTTGGTGGATGATCTCTGGAGGGCCAGGGATAGGGGTTATTCCTCTGCCCTGGTCCTATTAGACCTCTCAGCGGCTTTTGATACCATCGACCATGGTATCCTGCTGCGCCGGTTGGAGGGTTGGGAGTGGGAGGCACCGCCATCGGTGGTTCTCCTCCTATCTCCGACCGTCGCAGACGGTGTTGACGGGCAGAGGTCACCCCGCGCCTCACTTGTGGGGTGCCGCAGGGTCGATTCTCGCCCTTCTGTTCAACATCTATATGAAGCCGCTGGGTGAGATCATCAGTGGCTTCGTGTGAGGTACCAGCTGTACGCTGATGACACCCAGCTGTACTTTTCACACGGGCCACCCCAATGAAGCTATCAAGTGCTGTCCCGTGTCTGGAAGCCGACGGGTCTGGATGGGGAGAAACAGGCTCAAGCTCAATCCTCCAAGACGGAGTGGCTGTGGATGCCGGCATCCCGGTACAGTCAGCTGAGTCCGCGGCTGACTGTCGGAGCGAGTCATTGGCCCCGATGGAAGGGTGCGTAATTTGGGCGTTCTCCTGGATGCACGGCTGTCTTTTGAAGATCATTTGACGGCCGCCTCCAGGAGAGCTTTCCACCAGGTTCGCCTGGTGCGCCAGTTGCGCCTTTCTAGACCGGGATGCCTTGTGCACAGTCACCACGCCCTTGTGACGTCTCGCCTGGACTACTGCAATGCTCTCTACATGGGGCTCCCTTGAAGGGCATCCGGAGGCTGCAGTTGGTCCAGAATGCAGCTGCGGTGATAGAGGGAGCCCTCGTGGCTCCCGAGTGACACCTATCCTGCGCAGACTGCACTGGCTACCTGTGGCCTTCCGGTGCGCTTCAAGGTGTTGGTGAACGCCTTTAAAGCGCCCATGGCATAGGGCCGGGTTACTTACGGGACCGCCTGCTGCTACCGAATACCTCTCACCGACCGTGCGCTCTCACAGAGAGGGACTCCTCAGGGTGCCGCCGGCGCGACAGTGTCGCCTGGCGACACCCAGGGAAGGGCCTTCTGTGGGGCTCCGCCTCTGGAACGAGCTCCCCAGGACTTCGCCAACTTCCGGACCTCCGAACCTTTCGCCATGAGCTCAAAACTTACTTATTTATCTGCGCTGGACTGGGTTAGTTTTTAAGTTATGGGTTTTAATGGTGATTTTATAGTTTAGGGTTTTATATCGGTCGCCTGACCGCTTTTAGTTTTAAATTGGCCGTTAAATATTTCATTATAAATGTATTTTAAATTTATTGTGTACCTATGTGTTTTAATAAGGCTGTACACCGCCCTGAGTCCTTCGGGAGAAGGGCGGTCTAGAAATCTAATTAATAAATAAATAAATAACATATTGATTTCTATATAATTTGCTTAAATCTTACAAAGGAAGATATTTGAGGTACCAAGTCAATGACATACAAGCTAATGGCTGATTCAATAATTGGTACATGTTTATGCGCCTGCATGCATATTGATATGAACATAGTGCACTGTGTTTTTTTTAACATGGAGTAAATGAAAATGCTTACTTTTAATTAACTCTGGTTCTGGTGACTCAGATGATGGAACAATTGGTAAAGGCTGAATATTGGTTCCCTCGGTCAAAGTGGTGCTGTAAGTTGACAATGGTGGCTGGGGAATTGCCAGACCTTCTGGTTCAACTGAACTAATAGTGAGTTTTACATTGGGCTTTGATGTTTTCAGCAAACTGATAAACTTGTTAAAATAATAAACAGATAATAAGAAATATTGGACAAGACAAATTACCATGTAAAAAAGCAAACATATTGCTGTATAATATTCAGCAGAATTATTATAGCTAAGTTGTTAAGAGGAAAGCAAATCTTATGTGTTTGAACAAATATTTGACTGAATGGCCATTTCTATAACATGTATTTCCCTGACAAGAGATGATTGCCAGTATTTCAGCTAAAAAATCTAGTGTGTGTGTGTGTGTGTGTGTGTGTGTGTGTGTGTGTGTGTGTGTGTGTGTGTGTATATATATATATATATATATTCGTAGGTTTTCATGGGTATAGGTATGTAGGTCTTTGGTTGTTCGGGTTTTCTCCCGTGTAAATTGGAAGTGTCTTGCCAAGACACTTCCAATTTTACACGGAGAAAACTCAACAACCAAAGACCTACATACAAACACCCGTGAAAACCTCAGAAAACAAATATATATATTTGCTCCCAGAAGCACGGTTGAAGCCTGAAGATGACGAATGAGACTTCGTCAAACGTCGCCAAGACACTTCCAATTTTACACGGGAGAAAACCCAAACAACCAAAGACCTATATATATATATATATATATATATATATACATATATGTAGGTCTTTGGTTGTATATATATATATATTCGTAGGTTTTCATGGGTATAGGTATGTAGGTCTTTTTGGGTCTTTTCCCGTATAAGTTTGAGAGTATCTTGGCGATGTTTCTTTGCTCGAGAAGCATGAAGCCGAAAACACCAGCCTGAAGATGATGAGTGAGACCTCGTCGAAATGTCGCCAAGATATCTCAACCTTACACGGGAAAAGACCAAATGTTAAGATTTCGGTGCGCTTCAAGGTGTTGGTGAACGCCTTTAAAGCGCCCATGGCATAGGGCCGGGTTACTTACGGGACCGCCTGCTGCTACCGAATACCTCTCACCGACCCGTGCGCTCTCACAGAGAGGGACTCCTCAGGGTGCCGTCGGCGCGACAGTGTCGTCTGGCGACACCCAGGGAAGGGCCTTCTGTGGGGCTCCGCCTCTGGAACGAGCTCCCCAGGACTTCGCCAACTTCCGGACCTCCGAACCTTTCGCCATGAGCTCAAAACTTACTTATTTATCTGCGCTGGACTGGGTTAGTTTTTAAGTTATGGGTTTTAATGGTGATTTTATAGTTTAGGGTTTTATATCGGTCGCCTGACCGCTTTTAGTTTTAAAATTGGCCGTTAAATATTTCATTTTAAATGTATTTTTAATTTTATTGTGTACCTATGTGTTTTAATAAGGCTGTACACCGCCCTGAGTCCTTCGGGAGAAGGGCGGTCTAGAAATCTAATTAATAAATAAAATAAAATAAAATAACATATTGATTTCTATATAATTTGCTTAAATCTTACAAAGGAAGATATTTGAGGTACCAAGTCAATGACATACAAGCTAATGGCTGATTCAATAATTGGTACATGTTTATGCGCCTGCATGCATATTGATATGAACATAGTGCACTGTGTTTTTTTTAACATGGAGTAAATGAAAATGCTTACTTTTAATTAACTCTGGTTCTGGTGACTCAGATGATGGAACAATTGGTAAAGGCTGAATATTGGTTCCCTCGGTCAAAGTGGTGCTGTAAGTTGACAATGGTGGCTGGGGAATTGCCAGACCTTCTGGTTCAACTGAACTAATAGTGAGTTTTACATTGGGCTTTGATGTTTTCAGCAAACTGATAAACTTGTTAAAATAATAAACAGATAATAAGAAATATTGGACAAGACAAATTACCATGTAAAAAAGCAAACATATTGCTGTATAATATTCAGCAGAATTATTATAGCTAAGTTGTTAAGAGGAAAGCAAATCTTATGTGTTTGAACAAATATTTGACTGAATGGCCATTTCTATAACATGTTTTTCCCTGACAAGAGATGATTGCCAGTATTTCAGCTAAAAAATCTAGTGTGTGTGTGTGTGTGTGTGTGTGTGTATGTGTGTGTGTGTATGTAGGTATGTGTGTGTGTGTGTATATATATATATATATATTTGTTTTCGGAGGTTTTCACGGGTGTTTGTATATAGATCTTTGGTTGTTCGGGTTTTCTCCCGTGTAAAATTGGAAGTGCCTTGCCAAGCCCCTTCCAATTTTCCCCGGGAGAAAACCCGAACAACCAAAGACCTACATACAAACACCCGTGAAAACCTCAGAAAACAAATATATATATTTGCTCCCAGAAGCACGAAGCTGAAGCCTGAAGATGACGAATGAGACTTCGTCGAAACGTCGCCAAGACACTTCCAATTTTACACGGGAGAAAACCCAAACAACCAAAGACCTATATATATATATATATATATATATATATACATATATGTAGGTCTTTGGTTGTATATATATATATATTCGTAGGTTTTCATGGGTATAGGTATGTAGGTCTTTTTGGGTCTTTTCCCGTATAAGTTTGAGAGTATCTTGGCGATGTTTCTTTGCTCGAGAAGCATGAAGCCGAAAACACCAGCCTGAAGATGATGAGTGAGACCTCGTCGAAATGTCGCCAAGATATCTCAACCTTACACGGGAAAAGACCCGAAAATGCCAAGACCTACACACACACACACACACACGTGTGTGTGTGTGTGTGTGTGTGTGTGTATATATATAGTACAATATATATATATAGTACAAATACACTCATTTTTTAAAATTTTAAAATCATGTATTTTAAAAATTTTTGATTATTGGTGTTTAATTTGCTGTACACCACCCTGAGTCTTCGGAGAAGGGCGGTATAAAAATTTAATTAATTAATTAATTAATAAATAAATAAATAAATAAATAAATAAATAAATAAATAAATAAATTTGTTCATGAAAGGAGATATTTTAAATTTCATTAAACATTAATTATTCTCACCCTGATCAACAATTATCTGATTGTTTGTCATGTTCTCTTGGACAGGTGTCTTCAATGAGATATGAGATAGAAATTGAGTTTTAAAAATTGAACAATGCTATAAATCTAATCCCATAGAAATATCTAAATCCCACCACTGCCCACTACTCATCCTACCATCTCTTCCCATCTTTAGTTAAAGTTGCTAATTTATATTTTACAGTATTTTATTTTACATGCATGTTTTGTATATGCCTGTTTTGTATAGTTCTATCCTTTTTAACATATAAGCTGCCCAGAATTACCCTGTGATAAGATTGGCAACCTACAAATTTAATAAATAAAAATAAAATACATAATCAAGCATTTTAGCTGATTACAAACAAATCTTTAAAAACTGCCTAGGGTAGACATTGCTCAATTACCTTTTCTATAGGATAGCCCACAACAACTTCATCATCCACTGCTAGAATTTGATCTCCAACCTTAATTCGGCCATCCTGAAATAAAATAAATACGTTAACACAGGTCAAGGAGAAGGAAATGTAAATTTTTATCATCTTTAGTGTCAAGTTTACCTTTCCTGCTGCACCATGGTCTGTTAAGTTCTGAATAACTACACCATTAAGTGTATCTTCTTCACCAATAGCAATACCTATGCCACCTTGATCCTAAAGAATCACAAAGGGCAACTACAGTTATTGAAGAATTTAACCAATGTAAAATAATACTTTAGGAATTCTGCCTTTGCAAATTCTACACAAATAGAGTTTAAGTTAAAATTTTCAAACTAATATATAGATAAAATGTAAACCACACTTCAGGTTTTACATTTCTCAGAAACTTAAAAAGCATTTGCAAAATTTAAGCACATCAAACAATGTTTTCATGCTTGCTTACTCGTATCTAGGTATCTCTGTGTGTAAATAAATACATAAATAAAAAATGAGGCGGTTTAACTCATTTGTACCTTCTCCATCAGAATAAAAAAAAAATTACAGCCAGAAATTCATTTAGGACTAGAGATACAAACAGAACATAAATACACGTATTTACCTTAGGTAGTTCCACATTTTGAACGTTCTTATATAAAGTCAGATCTATTGGTAAATTAGAGCTTGAAATAGTCACTTCCCCCTAAACAAAATAAATATGTTAAAAATATATTCATAATAACTATAAAAGAACCATGTTTAAATTAACTAAGAATAATTTTATGAAGTTACTTCTAAATTAAAACTGGGTCTGCCTTTTGATTATTTTCAATGGAAAACATTTTAAGTAGCAATTTTTCCAATCACTACATTAAGATTTATTTCATTAATTGAATATGCATTGTACCTCTTCATGCTGAACCATCCCTGAAGACGAAGATGCTGATACCAGGGATTTACCAGGAGAAATAGCCATCTGATGGATAGCATCTTTGTTTCTATCATACAAAAAGCACACAATTTTAATACTATAGAACTAGTGTTGGAGGAGGTTTTCTTTAAACTTTTAATATCTAAATAATACTTTTGGTGTTTTTTTAAAACAAAAAAATCTACATTGTATATTTATTTACTGATTTAAGTGATTGATCTCTACCTTTCAGTCCAGAGGGACTGCAATTCAGTCCAGAGGGACTTGCAATTCTGAAAATAGGTATATAATTCAAGAAAACCCTTAGCAATCCTTTGATGCCCTTCCCATTATCTGAAAGATGAACTGAGACAAGACTAAAAGATTAAAAGATTAAATGTTTCTTACCTGATAAAGATTATTTTTACTTTAGAAGGTGCACATTTGATGATTGAAGATGCATTCTGATGTGTTTTTCCATACAGAACTTGTCCATTTATCTGATCAGCATGGCACAAACAGACAAGAATACACATTTCATTATTTCTTCCCAAATCACTTCTTTTACATGCAGAGCTGATTGTTATAATTGATTCAATGTAATAAACTGTTGGCTAATTATAATTGTTAACTTATTAATATTTTTCTTCAGCCATTCCACTGCGGATACTAATCCTGCAATATTTATTATTATTTTTCCTGTTATCAAAATCCTAACTGCTGTTGGTTTGTACTGGCCTCTCTCTTGGAAAACGCCCTTTGCTTGACTGCAGTGGTTTGGCTGACATTGAGAACACCATCATTAATTTTCACTAATGATTCGTAACTTATTTTTTGCCAAATGAAAACAAAGGCTTGGAGAAGCAGACTGATAAATACAAATAATGGCAAAATGATTTGTAATCAGACTAATTTATAGCTGCACAAGAATGTCTCAATATTTTACTTAAATTTCCAAGATTAATCATCTTTAAGTTAATAGGAAACGTATTCCAAAGTTCTGCTGATAAAACTGCTTCTGGCAGCACAAATAGAAACAGCAATTCCTCTACTCTACAAAGTCTGTTATGGAGGTTGGTTTTGAAATATCCTCCTGCCTGTTTAAGATTTTTTTAAAGATGCCATTTTACACATCATCAATGTCCAAGATATAATTTGCAGATATACATGAAATCTTTGGACCAACAAAGATTATTTTCATGCCATCCTGGCTGCTGTATTCTATTTTCTTTTACCTTTTTGATCCGGGAGGGAGGGAGGGAGGAAGGGAAGGAGGGAGGGAGGGAGGGAGGGAGGGAGGAAGGAAGGAAGGAAGGAAGGAAGGAAGGAAGGAAGGAAGGAAGGAAGGAAGGAAGGAAGGAAGGAAGGAAGGAAGGAATTATAAGGCCACCTTATAATCAATCGAAAGGTCAACAGTTCAGCGGTTTGAAACCTAGTGCAGGGTGAGCTCCCGTTACTTGTTCCAGCTTCTGCCAGTTTCTCCCAACCTAGCAGTTCGAAAGCACGTAAAAAATGCAAGTAGAAAAATAAGGCCACATTTGGTGGGAAGGTAACAGTGTTCCGTGTGCCTTTGTCTCTTCAGCTTCGAAACGGGGGTGAGCACTACCCCCTAGAATGGCAATGACTAGCAAATATGTGCAAAGGGGAACCTTTACCTTTACCTTTAAGGTCATCTTATATGATGACTCTGGACAACTTTCAATAACAAACAAATAACCAAAGCAGAAGAGACAAAACTTATCTGGAAGAAAAAAACAAACAGCTCAATAGCAAAATCCCGGAAGAGGCTTACCAACTACCTCAATCCATGTCTGGGGAAGAAAATCTGGCAGAGAGTAGTTTCCTGAGGTTGGGCTCCAGCATGAATCCGAAAGCTCAGAAGACTAAACCTCTGAGCCCAGTGACTGATCCTACAACATTATCCTGGAATAAGTATATTTGCCTTCATTCGTAAGAAAAGTCATGTTTGGCGATGCAATAGTTAGAATGCAGTATTGCAGACCAACTGTGCTTATAGCCTGGAGTTTGATCCTAATAGGGCTCAAGGTTGACTCAGTCTTCCATCCTTCCAATGTCAAGGATCCAGATTGTTGAGGAACAATATATTGACACTGTAAACTGCCCAGAGAGCGTTGTAAAGCATTATGGGACAGTATATAAATCTAAGTGCTATTGTTATTTTAACACTTTTTAAACCAAGGCACACAAAAGCTATACAAATTTCAGAGGATAAACCGTTCCAGAGGATAAACAAGGGAACAAAAGGGTCCTGTCTCTATTAATGCTCAAGAAGAAAACCAAAGCTATAGATTTTGCATATAGAACACAAAGTTCAACGTCAAGAAGGACATTTGCAGGGTAGCTCAACCCCAGGTACCACCCCACCATCACAACAACAACAATAAAAACCAGTCTTTGTACGCTATAATTTGCAATCTGTAAGTGACATTTTATAGCCTACAACTTTAATTCTAGTCCTGGCTGAGGCTCAAAGCCAGCTGGATGACTTGGGTCAATCACTCTCTCTAAGGCAAACCACTTCCATAAAAAGGACATAAGGAAAAAGGACTAGTTATGTAGTTGCCAAATGTCCAAACTGATTTGAACGTACAATTTATGTAAAGAAGGGACATACTGATGAAAATAATGTTGTTTTAATAAAGCTTACATTTTATACCAATTAATTGTTTTGAATTAATTCTGTCCTTAAAGTCAGTTTATTTTATTTAAGTCTATTAGATACTTACTTCCAGTAACTCGTCTCCAATCTGCAGCCTGCCATCTCTTCCAGCTGCTCCATTTGGATCAATGCCCACCACAAAGACACTCATCTTGGATCTGTCTTTGTTCCCAGCTAGGCTGAGTCCTAATCCAGTCTTCCCTTTCTCCAGTTCTATCACGTGCAGATCTCCTGACAGATTCCCATACTGGTGACTGATTTTCCCTAAATATAAAGATTCAAATGGGGGGGGAGGAGTCAAAATCGATTCCAAAACTTTGGAATTCAATAGTCCTAACTTCAACTCAACATTAGAAAAACAATTCAAGAATGAATTTATGTTTCTATTCACTTGCCAAAGTTAGAAAAGGGCATGCCCCCAGCCATTCATTTTTTAAAACAGGAAAGTAAGAATCTATTCATCATTCCTTTTTTCATTATAAAGGCACTTTCTTTATTTATATGCTACTTTTAGGAATATTTTTTAATAACGATCACAATCATTTCTGCGTTACCCATGAAGTACAATTATATTAAAGCCTTAGGGCCCAAATCGAATGCTTACAGCACAAGGAAACAACAAAGCTGTTAGTATTGACCACAGATTCTACTCAAGCATATCAAAGAAAAACTACTGAAAACATCAAACTGCAGATAAAGAGGTAACTTACTCCAGCTGTATCCAAACTCATCCTCCTTATCCAAATCTTCCAGGTGATTGTTAGAGGACTGCGGCACAATTTCACTGCTCATTGCTGGAAATACTGAAGGAGGAGGCAAGGGCAGATTACAGGATGATTTTTTTTCTGGCTCTGAATCTGACTGACTGGATGCCTGTGGGGAGTAAGGAAAATACAGTGTTTGAGGAGACAGAGAGGACTTATGGCCAATAGAAATGCATGGGATGATGAAAAAGGAAAACCTAGGACTTTGAAGTTAAAATACATAGCAACAGTAGAATAAAAAAGCAAACAAGATGGAAACTGCAAATCAAATTCTGTTCAGCCTACATACTACTAAATCTTTGCATGTTAGTTCCAAAACTGGACAAAGAGGAATATGTTAAGGAATATGAATGACTCCTCCAAAAGATAATTATGTTCTTGATTGTGCATCATTTTATATCAAAAATTGTTTCTGAAATAATAAATGGGGGTGAAATCTGATACAGACATTGCATTAGCCTAGATCAAGAGTTCTTGGTAATCTCATGATAGATGGAGAGATGCTATTATGAATAGTGCATATTATATAGTATTGCAGAAGTGGTATTGTGGAAAAATCAAATCAGTAGGGAGCATTTTTTTAATTTGTTTTCACAAATGGAAAAAAAATGTTTTCTGTTCATGTTGATGGTTTTTAATTTGGTTTTATGGTTATTTATATTTTATTGTATTTTGCTGTGGTTTTTAATTTTGTGAGCTGTTCAGAGTCACTGATGTGAGATGAGTGGCTATATAAATTGACTGAATGATTGCACGAAAGAGGGCAAAAATGGATATGACACATTAGCTGAATTCACATACACAGCAGTCTTCAATTGTGTACACTATTGGAAGTGCTACTCATGAAAATTTTAAATAAATAACACACTAACAAAATGTCTTTTGCAGAACTTATTTTGGAAATTGATTTCCATGCCCTTAGGAAATTATGCGGAAAGGCCTGAAGAAGTGAATGGAAATAAAATGTCTGAAATCGTAAAACTGCTGAGAAAGGGGGCGATGTCTTAAAAAAGACATTGATGTCTTTCTCCAATTAACATTATCATATATAAATTTAGTCATGGGAATGCCTGAATTCTTCGCGATATGATATGAGCATTATTTATGCTCAACACTAAAACAGTAGGTACATTTAGACGGAAAAGATGATGCCTTTGAAATTATCATAGGGACAAAGTAAAGGATGGGAATGCAGGAATGGGTGTGTGTGTGTGTGTGTGTGTGTGTGTAGGTCTTTGATTATTTGGGTATTCTTCCGCGTAAAATTGGAAGTGTCTTGGCAACGTTTCGACGAAGTATCATTCGTCATCTCCAGGTTGGTGTTTACAGCTTCGTGCTTCTAGGAGCAATGTGTGATCGCAGCTGTTTCTTCCTTTTAATTGCTAGTGGGGGTTTGAACTGATTGGTTGGGAGCTTGGCCGTGTTCTGATTGGGTGGAGATGTGTTCTGATTAGTTGAGAGTTTGGCTGTGCTCTGGTTGGATGGTGGGGTTAGCTGTGCTCTGATTGGCTGCGGGTGTGTTCTGTTTGGGGGGGGCTTGGTTGTGCTCAGGTTAGTCTGAATTGCAGGGGGATTTGAGTTGGTGAGCTGCATTGCTGTTGTTTGGCTTCGCGTTCGTGGTCATGCTACATCTTCATGGTGGGTGTCAGTCTGCTGCATGTATGGATTGGAGGGGTTTGATGCAGCTGCGGTCTGGCTTCTGGTCCGTGGTTGTGCTTCATCATCGGTGTGGGTTTGAGTCTGCTTTCCGCGTGGATGTGTGGTGGTGAAATGGTGTGTGGCACTCGTGAGTGTGGATCTTGCATCATTCTTCATGTTAGGGACTCGTTTGTCGATAAGGGCGGGTTTCCAAATGGCTGGTAGGCGGGAGGTATCATCTCATTTATTCATGCTATATATATGCTTTCTGAGGTTTTTGTATGGAGGTCCAGCCTGAAGATAACGAATGAGACTTCGTCGAAACGTCGCCAAGACACTTCCAATTTTACACGGGACAAAACCCAAACAACCAAAGACCTACACACACATATGTGTGTGTGTGTGTGTGTGTGTGTGTGTGTGTGTGTGTGTGTAGGTAGGTAGGTAGGTAGGTAGGTCTTGGTATATTCGGGTCTTTTCCCATGTAAGGTTGAGAGTATCATGAAAACCTATGAAAGCCAAGATACTCTCAACCTTACACGGGAAAAGACCCGAATATATCAAGACCTATACACCTATACCCATGAAAACCTACAAAAACAAATATATATACACACAAACACACACACACACACACACACACACACACACGTATATATATTTGAATAAGTCAAATTATTATCTATATATCTATAGATATATACAGAATAATTTAACTTATTCAAATTAAGTGAAAACTTAAATGGGTAGGAGCTAAGGGATAATATGGGGAGCCTTTCTTATTTTTATAAGAATTCAAGGCTGTGAATATCCTTTCTCTTCCTTCTATTCTACCCAGAACAACAATCCTGTAAGGCAGGGGTCCCCAACCCTTGGTCAGTGGACTGGCACCGGGCCACAGCACAACAGAAACCAGGCTGCACAAACAAGCGAAGCCACATCTGCGGGATGGAGGCAGCACATGAAACCATGCCTCCTCTGGTCCGTGAAAAAACCTCTCTCCACATAACCGATCCCTGGTCTCAAAAGGTTCGGGAACGCTACCGTAAGGTGACTGGCTGGCTCAAAGTCATCCAGTTATTTTAATGGCTAAGGTAGGACTCGAACTCAGAGCCTCCTGGTTCTAAGCCTAGTGCCTTAAGCACTACATCAAATCAGTCTAGTAGAAACAGAACTTTCCATTTCTAACTGAACAAACAATTCACTTACAAGCCTCCAGATACACGAGAATAAGATGGTAACATTAACTAGCTGTACTCAATATTTGCTAAATTAACTTTTTACAAGCATAATAGGATTTGTGGCAGGGACAAAATATTTCTATCAATGTTGTTGTCCAAAATTCAAAGTAGAAACTTTTGTTCAAAAGTAACAGAATTCCCATTCATTCTGCCAATTAACTCAGCATTAAGTTTCTCCTTTAAGTAAACCCAAATCATGTTAGAAAGTTACTCTTAAAATTCCAGCTTGTTAAAAGACCTACCATCATCCTTTCATGGATCAGGCACTATCAAAAGTTTCTCCTACCTGCATGTCATAATTTCAATGGAAGGGGATGAGAGGGATATGAGCATGATGGCCATAATTCAATATGGAGAATATTCACTTCCAGCAAACCACTGGCTTATGAAACATTAATAATATTATTAAATGAGGGTCTAGGAAAGGAAGGGGAAAAAAGATAAACACATAAATATTCACCAAGTCCATCACAAACACATGGGCATAATCCAACCTTGTTAGTGTTGAACTGCAGAGGATCAACAAAAGGGTTAGTGCTGCTGAAGGCAGGAGGCTTAGTGAAAGGATTGGACTGCAGATAAGGCATGGGGAAATTCTATAAAAAATAAAAACAGAAAGGAACTTGCTAATCAAAAGACACATTTATTAGGGCAAGTTCACACATGCGTGATCAGCATTTGCCCAACAGCAAATGGTAGCTTACATGTAGTCCTTGACTTACAACCAAAATTGAACCCAACATTTCTGCTGCTAAGCAAGACCGCTGTTAAGTGAATTTTGCCCCATTTTACAACCTTTCTTGCCACAGATGTTAAGTGAGTGACTGCAGTCGTTAAATTAGTAACAACACAGTTGTTAAATGAATCTGGCTTCCTCATTGATTTTGCTTGTCAGAAGTTCTCAAAAGATAATCACATGACCCAGGGACACCGCAACCATCATAAATACATGCCAGTTGCGACGTACCCAAATTTTTGATCATGTGACCACAGGGGCGCTGCAACAGGCGTAAGCGTGACAAACAGTCGTAGGTCACTTTTGCAATGTCATCGTAACTTTGAACAATCACTAAATGAATGTTTGTAAGTCAAGGACTTCCTGTATGTGAAACAGTAATTATACTTGCAAGTATCAAACAGAACTAGGGATTTCTTCTACATGATAATATTTTAATACTATTATTCATTAGGACATCTTTTAAAGCTTTATGAATAAGTAAAATATTTTATGCTGAAATTTTCCTAGTAAAGCAAAAATGCTCCCCTGTTGTTTAAGGCGATTACACCATCCAGGATGTGGGAAAGTCCTTGGATTTACCTATCTGGGTAAATATGTACATTTGTTATTTGTTCTGCCCTGATTTATTAAAATGAGGACCAAAACAGATTCATTAAAAGAATTTTAGAACATTTCTTCACTAGTGATAAAGATTGCATACGATAGGAACAGAGATGAAGAAAGTAAACTCAACAAGGCTAGAACGAGAGCTGATTCTATGACTCCGTATTTTTCAGCAAGTAATGTATTTATAGCTTTAAAATATAGTAACACAGACATTTTATTTGCCTCCTTTTTTTGAAAAAAAAAAGTAATAAAGCTGAACTAAACATTTTTCTCTTTTAAGATTATTGTTTATTCTTACATTGTACTTTTGGGGTAATTTCTTACTATGTTTTTAAGAGAAGATAGCAAACAGCAATTCAACCGGTCAGGTTCCAGCTGCCTCACAGCTGGCATATCATTTATCTTGAGAAACCCTATCTGCTCTATCCCTTAAACGGATTCAGCAATGCTTACTTCTTTATGATGGCAGAAGACAACTAAAAAGTTCCAGAAAGAAACTTTTTATAAGAACTGTATTGCTACTGATATACAGCAAAGAGACAAGATAGAAAGACCTGCACATGGAATAGAGAACAAACAAAAGTGAATTGAATTGAAATGGAAACGGGCTGTTCACATAGCAAGAAAAACTGATGGCAGGTGGACCAAGGCAGTCACAGAATGGATCCCACTTGATAAAAAGCGAAAGAGACTGAAAACAAGATGGATTGACGGCATCAGCAAGTATTCCGGGCACAATTGGCAAAAGAAAGCTCAGGACTGTATTGGTTGTAAATATGTGGAAAAGGCCTTCATCCTGCAGTAGATAGACAATGGCTATGATGATGATGGTGATGATACAGCAAAGGTCTCTGAGAAAATTTGTCCACTTTACCTCAAAGACCGAGATAAAATATTTCCCTTTATTTTCAAGGCACTACTCCTTAGGGGGAGAAGGTCAGCTTTCAGATAACAGGCCAGAACTGTTATTATACTTAAACAGGAAAAAAAGGCAGGGACATTGGTTAACAACCTCTCACTCTTCCCTAATCTTTTTATATTCCCAATAAGAAAAAAGTTGATCATGCTGCATTTGAATAGGCTATTGGCACTATGAGAAAGTGAAACATAATGTACACTACCTTGAGCTTCTGAACAAAAAGTGGATATACTCTAAGAAATAAATAAATTACATTTAAAAAATATGTTAAGATTGAATTTAACACAGAAATGGGGAAAAAAATCTAGATTAAAATGAACAGAGGGGAAAAAGCTACAATTATATAGAAAAAGGCAGACAGCATTACTTGATGTTGCTTATATGGATATTAAGAAGAACTGCAGCAAGTAACAGTAAGTTCTCAAACCACTTTTTGGAGACTATCAAAATTTAGCTCCACTCTGTTCTGAGAATATCTATACATGAAAACCACCACATGTATATGTGTTGTGCTTATAATTAAGAATATATATTCTCTAGATTATTTTCATTAAAACTGAACTGATGAACACACCACATAGGGTTTTTTTTCCCTGAATAATTATTTCCTTCTCGAAAATGGTACTCTTGATTTTCATCGTTTCTTTTTCCCAAGTACTTTTTTTTCTTTTACTGCTTTATTGTGCTGCTGCAAAATGATACCACATAACTTTGAACTCTGCAAATTCATATTATTACATGAAACTTCCCTCTCTGTGATGTTCAGCTAGTCTTTAAAGAAAGACTTCTGCTTCACTTCAGAATATTTTAGCCTTGTGTATAAACAAGTTTCAGGAAATAAACCAGATTATCACTTTCTTCAGCGAATTGAACAATACATATTTTTAAAAAGAGAAATCCCTAACTTGAATCATTTCAAGACACGTTAAACATGCCATTTCAGTGGAAGCATTAAAAGCACACATTGAAGGCAATAAACACTGAACAACAGGATTACAAGAGACATGCATGCAGACAGGCATTCCTTATTTACAAAGCTCTATCAAAAAAAGAACTTCTCTATGATTTGAAATAATAAGAAAGCCCCCATAAACCATTTATGTAACTCCTGTCACTAACAATGCTAGTTCAAATTTCATAGGCAGATGGGTCAAACACAAACAATAAGATAATTTCTGTTACTACAATACCTCTGAACCATCATATAATAGCTTGAGCATTTTTGGTAAATTATACATTTAATGCATAACCATATGTAGCAAAATAGACCTCTTTTATTGTGTATAAGCAAAATAAGAATTGTTAATTGCTATAATTTGTTGATCAACAGGAAACAGCCATCTCCATAAAGCAATGCTTGGACTCTCTCCAATGGATGAATAAGCCATCTATGCCTGTGAAGTTACCTTATTTTATATTAATTTTTTATTTCATGAAGCAGCATTAAAAGGAGACTACCAGAAGAAAATACAGCTAGCTTTCTGGTTGATTGCTTATAACTAAACATTGGAAATCCCCTTAGAAGATATTAGGGTTTCATATAAAGAGCACAAACTAAAGACACTGTTTTTACATCACCAACAATCAGCAAGCAAATGTATTTTCCCATGCCACAGCAAATTCACAAGCTCCCATTAGTTCTACATACAAATCACCAACATTCAACAGAACTCCTCATGCTATTTACCTGTGATGACTGATGGTAAAATGGATTATTAAATTTCTGCCCACCAAGAGCAGAGGATGCTAAAGAGCCATAAAGAGATATTGGCTGGGAAACAAGAGTTATATGAAAAGAGCCAGTAAATCAAACATGCGAGTTACCAAAAAAAAAAAAACATACAGGAAGTATAGTTCCAAGTGATGCAAGCAACAATATTAAAATGACTGTGCAAAGTGGCTGAAAGCCATATCCTTTTATGGAGGGCTATTTAGTGATTCTGCACTGCACACACTTTCTCTCTCTCCTGATTTATGCTTAAGAGCAAAATGAAAAGTAAAGAGAAAATGTTAAGGAAAAAGAAGGCAATATTTCGGCAACTAATTAATCTTTCAAACATATAGCCTCATGGATTTCTTAGCCTCTGCACAGATCACAATTCCTTTCTGGCAGGCATGGCTAACAGGTGGGAAATCAAGATGGGATATGCACAGATGTGGTATATAACAGGATCTCAGCTGCATTAGTAATATCATGATCTCCAGAGCAGTTATGGAAAAATCCTCAAAACCTTACTCTATCATTGATAGCAGAGGTATCCAACCTTGGCCACTTTAAGACTTGTGGACTTCAACTTCCAGAATTGGACACCCCAGTTTTATAGCATGTAAATATTTCATCAACTTTCTGAATGATTAAACGAGATAACTTCTGAAGTACCATTTCCTGTTTCCAATCTATACAGATTTCTACACAGATTTTTCACCACAAAACCAAGAACTAATTCATGGGTGAAATCCAGCAGGTTCTGACAAGTTCTGGAGAACTGGTAGCGGAAACTTTAAGCAGTTCGGAGAACTGGTAAATACCACCTTTGGCTAGCCCCAGAGTGGGATGGGAATGGAGATTTTGCAGTATCCTTCCCCCTGGAGTGGGGTGGGAATGGAATCCCGTCATGCCCCCAGAACCGGTAGTAAAAAAATTGAATTTCACCATTAGTCTAATTGCAACATCAACTAATTCTGCTCTTAGCTTTGTAGATGATGTAAGATTTAGACAGCAAAGGCTCAGTTCTCCTCCAAATTAACAAAAATTTGAATAAATGCTTAACTTTGGATGCATATTTATGATTCTACATATCTTTTTTTTTCCTTCTCTTCATATGCTTACCCTTGGTTTACTTATAATGCTCTGTACCGTGAAGACTACTGGGTTGCCTGCTCTTCGAATGGCTTCCACCGCTTGCTCGTGGCTTGCATCTCTGAGATTTATTCCATCCACCTGAAAATGTAAGGCCTACGTTTAATACACGTAGCTAAAAATGATGGAGAAACTCCTAATAATAATACCTATTTCTCTGTTTTATGTAAGTAAACAAACGAAAACCTGTAGCCAGTCCCTTCTAAATTTCAGTCCCTCCTTTGCAGCATTTCATTATTTAGCAAGATCATATTACCGTGTTTCCCTGAAATAAGCTTTGGCCTTATTTTCAGGGAGGTTTTATTATTTTGGGGTGCATGAAGCAAGACGGGTCTCCTCTTGCCATCTTACCTGATTTCCAGCTCTGTCTCCCTAACCCTAACCACAGGAAATTTATTTATTTATTTATTTATTTAGATTTTTATACCGCCCTCCTCCCGAAGGACTCAGGGCGGTTGACAGCCATATAAAACCATAATAATAAATATAATAAAACAATAATTAAAAAACCTATCAAATACGGGCCTATATAAAATCCATATAAAACAATAAAACCAATTGAATTAAAACCCCAATAACAAGAATTAAAATTCTAAAATCCTATGCCAGTCCTGCTTGATGAAATAAATATGTCTTCAGCTCACGGCGGAAGGTCCGAAGGTCGGGAAGTTGACGGAGTCCCGGGGGGAGTTCGTTCCAGAGGGTAGGAGCCCCCACAGAAAAGGCCCTTCCCCTGGGGTCGCCAGCTGGCATTGCTTGACCGACGGCACCCTGAGGAGTCCCTCCCTGTGAGAGCGCACGGGACGGTGGGAGGCAAACGGCGGCAGAAGGAGGTCCCGTAAATATCCCGGTCCTAAGCCATGGAGCGCTTTAAAGGTGGTAACCAATACCTTGAAGTGCACCCGATAGACCACAGGCAGACGGTGCAGCTTGCGCAGGAGTGGTGTTACATGGGAGCCGCGAGCAGCTCCCTCTATCACCCGCACAGCTGCATTCTGGACCAAATGGAGCCTTCGGGTGCTCTTCAAGGGGAGCCCCATGTAGAGAGCATTGCAATAGTCCAAGCGAGAGGTAACTAGAGCGTGAGTGACCGTGCACAGGGCACCCCGATCAAGAAAGGGGCGCAACTGGCGGATCAGGCGAACCTGATGAAAAGCTCTCCTGGAGACGGCCATCAAATGGTCTTCAAAAGACTGCCGTCCATCCAGGAGCACGCCTAAGTTGCGCACCCTCTCCATCGGGGCCAATGACTCGCTCCCGACAGTCAGCCGCAGTTGCAGTTGACTGTACCGGGGTACCGGCATCCACAGCCACTCCGTCTTGGAGGGGTTGAGCCTGAGCCTGTTTCTCCCCATCCAGACCCGTACGGCCTCCAAACACCGGGACAGCACTTCGACGGCTTCATTGGGGTGGCCTGGGGTGGAAAAGTACAGCTGTGTGTCATCAGCGTACAGTTGGTAACTCACCCCAAAACCACTGATGATCTCACCCAGTGGCTTCATATAGATGTTGAACAGGAGAGGCGAGAGAATCGACCCCTACGGCACCCCACACGTGAGGCGCCTCGCGGTCGATCTCTGCCCCCCTGCCAACACCGTCTGCGACCGGTCAGAGAGATAGGAGGAGAACCACCGAAAAACGGTGCCTCCCACCGAAATGGCGGGGACTGGTTGCACATGCATTTAAATATTTTCAGGGAAGGCTTATTTTTAGGAAAGGCTTATTTTAGCACATGCACTCAAAAGCCCAACTGGGCTTATTATCCAGGGAGGTCTTATTTTCAGGGAAACAGGGCATTATGCAGGAACATCACAGGTTGCAATTTTCAGGATATACTATAAGAGTGGGAGTTATTATTGTAAGTTATAATTTAACATTGTTTTATATCTAGGAATCTTTAGTGGTTCAGATATGGAGCTTAAATTAGACTCAGATTTCACTGGCTGTCAAACATAACATACTTTTAATTTTTGTTTGGAATCTAAGATCATCTTAAATTCAAGACTGTCAAGTCTTTGGCATAAATCTGGCATAAATCTGCAATATTACACATATAACAAAGATTGTGTAAAATGTAGTAAGCTAGAGGAATATGAAGGTGTTTATTTAAAAAAACCTCAATGGATTCTATACATCATTTTGTATGATAAATCCATATTACTGATATTTGTGCCTTTGTCTCTTAATAAATGTTTCAGAGTCAAAACACATGGCAGTGATCATAATCTCTAAAGCAGCTTTGGAGGTGAATGATAAATAATTCATCCTTTCCATTCAAGATTGCATTTATGTGTTTCACTATTATAAGCAATTTTCTAATAAAATAAGATTGGGTAATTTTTAAAAATGAGATGGTGGTATGCAACGTATTTCTTTTTTATTAATTTATTTTAAACATTTACCGTATTTTTCGGAGTATAAAATGATCCGGAATATATGATGCTCCTTATTTTGGGGGGAGGAAAATAAGAAAAAAAAAATTCTGCTAGAGAAGCTCTCTGTTTGAAAAGCTGCCTTTGCAGCCTCCAAAAGCTCCATTTGCAAAGGAGCTTCTCTTTGCAAAGGGAGCCTCTCAAACGGACCTTTTGGAAGCTGTTTGAGAGGCTCTCTGTTTGGGAGGCTGCATTTGCAGCCTCCGAAAGCTCCAAAAGGGTGGGGCCCACCAGGTGGGCAGAGCTACATTTGGGGTATAAGACGCACCCAAATTTTCCCCCTCTTTTGGGGGGGGCGGGGAGGAAAGTGTAAGGATTCTCTTATACTCTGAAAAATAAGGTATATGGCCACCCATCTTTCAGACAACTAAGGGCAGATCCCAATAAAATCATTTTAAAAACTATAAAATAATTTAGGGAAATTTATTTATTCCTTACAGCTTCAAAATGTTACCTTCTAACCTCCTGTTTTCTGAAAAGAGACTTTCAACTGTGAAGTTCTGAAAGAAAAGTGTTCAAAATCTGTTCTGATATCTGAAGATACTGAGGTTATATTGTTCGTATTGCAGAAGGACAACCATGTTAGCATACAGTAGCCAAAAATCAGAAGGAGACTGGTAGTATCTTTTCAGGCTTGGTTGTTTTCCTGCAGATGTCTCACTATCCAAACTTAGTAATATCATCAGTGCTAGTAAGGAATGGGGTATCAACCTCAGACAGTACCAAGGACCCCTCTTTTCAAATATGAACTGCAAATATGCTCCTTTATTGAGCATCTTTTCAAAATACCAATTTTTAATAAAAGATATAAACTTTCATGAGATGTACCTCAGTTCATCTGATAAATGGGTGATTCAATTGTTGTGGGATTTGAAAAAGGGGATGAAGGAAAAAAAAGGTGGTTATACAGATGCAGGTTATATACGAGACATATTTCAAGTACCTCATCAATTAGAAATTGAAATGTCAAACACCATTGTGTTTGTGAAGGCCTTCTGAAAAGGCCTGAAGTCTTTTGATATATGTTAAGTTCAGCAGTCTCCTGCTCTATACAGCTTGCGTAGTTTTGTTGTAAAAGAGGCACCTTCATATTTGTGAACAAATGTACTGAGGAATTAAAATGCGCTCATACTATTTTTTCCTCAATTTGAGTCCTGATGTTGTTATTTTATTTTATTTTATTGGCAAAGTGGAAATAACAGAGTTGACCAAATGAAAACCTTTTATTCAAGTACATTATAAGCCAGTCGGCTATGCCATTTTCTTTTCATTTACTTTTAGAAGTCAAGATTTTTGCAAAAGCATTGTTGCATTCTAAACCAGAGATGGGGAACTATGGTCCCTTTATGATATGTGGACTTCA
This sequence comes from Ahaetulla prasina, assembly GCF_028640845.1. Lineage (NCBI taxonomy): Eukaryota > Metazoa > Chordata > Lepidosauria > Squamata > Colubridae > Ahaetulla > Ahaetulla prasina. Next base: position 222,766,374 of record NC_080540.1, on the reverse strand, counting down.
ACTCCCAGAATTCCAGAGTCAGCCTACATGGCTGACTCAGGAATTCTGGGAGTTGAAGTCCACAAGTCATAAAGGGACCATAGTTCCCCACCAGTTCTAAGCTCGTTTTAAAAATGAAAACCAGCATAATACCTCCACAATTCTATCTCCTGTTTTTAAGGTTCCATTTTTGCCAGCAGGGCTGTCTTCAAGAATGTGTTTGATGAAGATTCCTCTCATAACTTCACCATTGTTCAGACGACTTCCCATACCTCTTCCACCAACAATGCTGATTCCCAGAGACTTGCTAGGCTCTCTCCAGAGCTCAACTCTACAATGACAAATGACCAAAAAATAAATTGTATTGACTGAAATGCAATTTAGTCAGAAAAAAGGAAATAGAAAAACCTAGGTGCTTAAAATTTAAACAACAGCATGCTATATGGCTTGTTCATGGGGTATTTTATTTCATTATTTTTATTTATTTTTATCCTGCCTTTATTATTGTGGTCGACTAATTAAAAGTTATTCCCACCTTCCCTCCCCCACCCACATATATCTGGCTCCCTCCTTCTCTATCTTGTGTTAATGATTTTATTTTATCTGCTTTGTTGTTTTATTATCTGATGATTTTAATGTTTTTATGCTGAAGCGAAGATCACATTTTACATCTGATCAATTAATACTCCTTTCAGTGTATAGTATTTAAGAAGAAGTATACTCCTAATTATAGAAAAGTATGTAAACCTGTAAAAATAAATAACTAAAAGAACTGCTAATTGATTATATATGTAATGGTAAAATTTTCCTCTGCTATCATTGTGTCACATTTGACAGGCTGACATTTATTTTAATTTTTGCTCTGTTTCTATGTTTTCTCTGCCTCCGCTCCAGGGAGTGGTAAACGATACTGTTTTTCAAAAAGTGAAATTAGTAAGTAATTGTTGTTTCTGCTATGCTTGTTGAACTATGCAAGTAATGTTATTTTTAATGGAAAGTACTTATAATAACAACAGAAATATTGCTGCACTTATTATCAGAAATTTTGACATTTTTTAGTAAAAAAAAAACCACTAAAAAAGAAATATAAATCTCCTCAACCTTTAATCCCAACCCACACAGGCCAGTGCCACCATGTGGCCAAGATAACCACTTTTACACTATATTTTTAGATCTATGTATTTATTGGTGGGCATTCTCTGGTTCAAGTCCACCATCAACCAGGGAAATTTAGTGAGTCAATCACTGGCTCGCAGCACAATTTTAGATAAGCAGGGGGCTATGCAGTGGAGACGTGGAAAAGAAAGAATTTCCGTCTAGGAAATGAAGTAAAAATCTAATAAACTAACACAAACAAATAAGCAAATACTACTGTATAAACTTGAGATCGATGTGGAACCTCTTAGAGATAATTTTGCAGTTGAACAATGAGAAATTATATGAATGTAAATATTATTATATCATGAGACACTTTAACACCATTTTGTCTCTTATATGTGGTCTCCCCATTTTTGGCTCACAACTAACTACTGCTTTAAATTCAAGAGCTACAGTCAATGGGTATATAGCATTTTTTTTTCTAATTAGTACAGTACCTAAAATGGGAATTCAAAGACAGAAAATCTCAGTAGCACGTCTTTTCTTCCCCATGGTAATAACACAAAGCTTTCTAAAAGGAATACCACTGAATTCACTAAGTCTAAATAGCAACTGGAGTACAAGTAATCCTTGACTTATGACCACAATCGGACAAACAGTTTGGCTTTAGGGAAAAAAATTGTCCTATAACTTATAACTTTTGCACTGTAAAAACATCTGGACTACATGTCTTGATCAAGGTAAAGCTGTAATGCAATTTACATGGATTTTTGTAAGGCTTTTGATACAGTAGTATATGATAAACTGCTGTTGAAATTAAACTCTTATGGTTTGGTGGATTATGCAAAATATTCTGAAAAAGAAGATAAAGTTTACTCCACAGTTATTTCTATTGGGTATAATTACGGACTGGACTGTACAGTAATAGAGACTAAATTTATTTTAAATTTAATATCAACAGCAAGACTATTGGTCGCGCAATATTGGAAGAAGGAGTATTTGCCTACAATTGAACAATGGACATTAAAAGTATCAAACTTAGCGGAAATGGCAAAAACCTCAGCGTATTTGAAAGACTATTCACAAGAAAGATATATATTGGAATGGAGAAGGTGGATTGACTATATTCAAAACAAATATCGGATTGAGAAGTATCAAATAGTCTATGAATGATGGAATTGTATTAGTTAAATACAATTAGTTAAGGTTCCAAAGGGGGGATGGGAGTTTATGATTAATAAAGTGTATTAGTAATTAGTGTATTCTAGCTTATGATTGTTAGATGTAATACCCTGTATTTTGCTCTGGGAAGTCTCGGGGTGGATGGGTGGGGAGAAGGGTGAATGGGAAGGTGGAGGGGAGAGGGGGGAGGGAGGGGGGAATGTTTGTCAAAATTTTTGTAAAACTTTTCTAATAAAAAAAGAAATTAAACTCTTATGGCATTTCTGGATCTTTGCACAAGTGGATTGCTGCTTTCCTGTCTAATAGACTGCAGAAAGTCAAAATAGGGAACTCGCTGTCTAATCCTGCATCAGTTAACAGTGGTGTTCCGCAAGGCAGCATTTTAGGTCCCACGCTTTTCTTGCTCTATATCAACCATTTATGTGATCAACTTAAAAGCAATTGTGTCCTTTTTGCTGATGAAGTAAAATTATTCAATACTACAGATAATTCTGTTGTTTTGCAAAGTGATCTCGACTATGTGTCTGAATGGTCATCTATTTGGCAACTTCAAATTTCGATTAATAAATGCTCTGTCTTACATATTGGTAAATGTAATCAGAATGTCAAGTATAAGCTAGGTGGCATTGATCTAGCAGATGACCCTCACTTTGTCAAAGACCTAGGTGTACTTATCTCTGACAACCTATGCTCCAAAGTTCACTGTAACTGCGTTGCTAAAAAAGCATTAACAGTTATAAATTTAATTTTGCGAACTTTTTTTCTGGAAATATTGTATTGCTAATTAGAGCTTATAAAACTTATACTAGACCAATCTTAAGAGTATTGTTCAACTTTTTGGAATCCCCACCATATATCTGACATCAGTACAATCGAGTGAGTTCAGAAGTATTTCACAAGAAAAGTCTTTCACTCTTCTGTACATAATAGAATTCCCTATGCTACTAGGTTAGAAATTCTCAGTTTGGATAACTGAGGATAATCGCTTGCTGTCAGACCTAGGTATTGCATACAAAATTATACTTAATAATGCTTTACCTGTAAATGACTTTTTCTGTTTTAATCTCAATAATAGGCGCGCGAACAACGGCTTTAAATGCAATGTAAATCATTCTAAACTTGACTGTAAAAAATATGATTTCTATAATAGAGTTGTCAAAGTCTGGAATGCTCTACCTGATTCAGTTGTCTCAGCTACAAATTTTCAGAGTTTCAGTCACAAATTGACTTCCGTGGACCTTCCTTCATACTTAAGTAGAGGGGACGTGCATAAGTTCACTAATGTGCCTATTATCCCTGTCATTATATATTTTTTCTTTTATTCTAGTTCTCGTTTTTGTTTGACAAATTCTAATAAATAAAACAATCGAGCCCAACATTTCCTTTGCTAAACAAGACAGTTCTCAATTGTTAAGTGAATCACTGCAGTTGTTAAGTTAGTAACATGATTGTTAAATCAACCTGGCTTCCCCATAAACTCTGCTTGTCAGAAGGTCAAAAGATGAGTACATGACTCTGGGACACTGCAACCGTCATAAATATGAACCAGTTGCTAAGCATCTGAATGTTGATCATGTCGCCATGATGCAAGGATCATGTGAAAAGAGATCATCAAGTCACTTTTTTCAGTGCCGTTGTAAATTTGAATAGCCATTAATGAACGGTTGCAAGTCAAGGACTGCCTGTATTCCTGCTTAAAACTTTCAAACTGATCAACTCGGCTCAAGTCAGAAGGTTAGCTCTGAAAGCAAACACACCGTCTTGGTTGATTCCAGTTACTGTAGCCTGTGTTCTGAAGCTCACTTTCTTCTCCTTCTCCTTCTTCACGTTCTGGTAGTTCTGGAATTTCTCTGCATATAAACAAACTTTGCTCTAAATCAAAAGAAATCATTATGATCCCCAAAACAGGTTTTTTAATATTTTGGGACATGTGAGAAAATTGGAGGGACTGGCATATAGCACACTAAATCTTTAAAAACATGTAACAAACAGAAATATACATTGGGGATAATAATATAACAATGATAACAACATGAGTACAAACAAGGCAACAATAACATTAAAGGATCATAGGGTCGCGAAATAAAATAAGATCCGCTAGATCAGCCCTGAAGTTACACAAAGATAGAATATACAACCAAAAAACATCCTGAGATTTATCAATGCAAACAATATTAAAATATAAATATGAATTCAGAATGAAAAGGGGCCGGAATAGCTCAGGCTGGTAAAGCCTGTTATTAAGAACACAAAGCCTGCAATTACTGCAGGTTCAAGCCCAATATACATGATCCAAATAAATTTCCATCCTTTATAGGGTAGGTAAAATGAGGACCCAGATTGTTGGGGGGGCAATAAGTTGACTTTGTAAAAATATACAAATAGAATGAGACTATTGCCTTATACACTGTAAGCCGCCCTGAGTCTTCGGAGAAGGGCGGGGTATAAATGTAAACAAAAAACAAACAAACAAACAAAAAAAACATCAGCATCGTTTGTATACTGCCATATTCACCTTTTAAAATATAACCCATATGATATTGGCTGGGATCAAATCTCTAATGCCTCAATATACATGATCCAAATAAATTTCCAAGGTTATATAGATATATGGGGATGAGGTTTGTTTGCTCGTTTTTTCCAAATGGAAGGTCTTCATAAGTGTCAGATTTTAAAGAATGGGTTTTTGGAAGTTTGGAGGAAGGTTGACATTGGAAAATATAGGTTAAAGAGTTCCAATGAAAATGGGAAATAATAATCTTTACCCCTCTAGGCATAAACTGATTTCTTTCTTTTGCCTGACCTTACAGCCCTCTGCAAGATCTCAAAATCTGCTCAGGATAGGTTGCAAAAATTTTTTGAGAGAAATTATGATAAACATACCGTATCACTGAATTCCACCCACAGAATTTTCCAAGGAAACATTTTGAATTAATTAACGTATATTTAATATATAGGTGGCTCTATTAAGAGACATCTTGCAGAGTATCGGCTGGATTTCTGTTCCAGTGCAAAAACAAATTCAGATATCTCATCTGAATTTTAGACATCTTCTATAAAAACTGATGACAATGCTTCCCAAAATACAAACCCAGACTAGCTTAATAGGACTTTCTGTTCGTGTTCTTCTTCACATTTCAATCTATATATGGAAGAAATACAATTTTTATGCCCCAGAAAACCTTTTCATACTTTCCAAAGGCAGGAAACTGCATCTGGTAATTTTGGATTACATAGAAGTTTCTAATACATCTAATCTGACGGTAGACACTTTGCTAAGCCTCACCGTAATTTGCATGATTTAAATTTATTATACTATATTAATCCAATTAGGTATTTATGGCTAAGCATGATCTGTAAAGCCAACTGCAAATTAAGGCTTAGTACAATACATGAATCAGGACATACCGTCCATTCTCCACCTTCACAGCAATGCATAAAAAGAACAGGGGAATGTGGGCAGGTCTGTTAGAAACTGCACACATATTATAGACTATTTAGCATAAATTCACTGTTTTTCTATGTGTACTGAAGAAATGTGAAAGTGAAATGAAACATATAGTCCTACTGAGAAAGGACTAGGCTTCATGACTGTCTAATAAGTGGGACAAATAATGAATATACCTAATGACGCTTTGACTTTGATATATCTCCCCACTCCCTCTAGCAATTATACAACTATGCTAACTACTTACATGGATGGTAACAACCCTCCCCCCATCCCCTTGTAACATCTTGGGCAATTTCAATAGGAATTAAGCAGGGATGGGTTCTACTTACCTTTACCACCAGTTTGCATCATGCCTGTACATGCGCAAAAGAGTTTTGATGAAATTTGGGTCAGTGGGCGGAGCTTCCTGCCAGTTTTACTACCAGTTCTATAGAACCGGTCCGAACAGGGGGCAATCCACCACTGGAATTAGGTTTGCAAGATCCCACAGAAAGACCTAAATTATCCTCCATATATCTGTTAGGCTTAGAGACTTGTCATTTAGTAACAAAGTAGAATTGCTGGGAATTTATTGGGTGGTTCTTTCTAACAGAGAATGTCATGCAAAACATCAGTGTTGCACTTGTCTCAAAAATCTAGAAGTCAGTACAGTATAAACTATGGTGGGATTCAAGTAATTTAACAACCGGTTCTCTGCCCTAATGATTTCTTCCAACAACCAGTTTGCCAAACTGCTCAGAAAGTTAACAATCGGTTCTCCCGAAGTGGTACGAACTGGCTGAATCCCACCGAGTATAAACATTTACTGGAGCCCCAAGTAAAGCAACAGCCAGGACATTGCAGAAATGTTGATAAAATGGACTTTGCATGAAACAGACCAAATTTTGGAAGTGATTCACATCACTGGTATCAATTAACATCATTTGAATAACACCATTATTATTCAAATAGATTAAACTGATGCAAGTGACTTAATTTACATAATGACATCATGATGCAAATAATAGAAGTAGCTCCAGTGATATATTCTCCAATTTAATGAACAATTGGCAATAAGAAACATTCCCTTTCCCACAGTCAAACTGATAAATTGGGGGTCAGTATACCATAAATACTTTGGGACACAAATGATTAGCCTGCATATTCCATTGCCTGCATTTTTTTTTGTTCCCTTGTGTAGAAAAAAATACTTATAATCCAACCTTCCCCTCCATTCCCATAAAGAAAGAACAAGCAAATTTGTATTTTTCCAATCAATATCAAGTTTTCCTTCATCCATTCATGGATAGTGTTTTTTATTCATGGGTGGACTGAATTAAAGCAAAAGGAGTTGTTTTTTTTAATAGTACAGTACTCTAAATTACCTCACAATGTGTGGAGGGAAAACATCTAATGGCATTGTTCCTTCTGGCTGCTGCCCTAAACCAGCTTGGTACTCTTCTAATTGCTCTGCTGGCACATAGCTAATGCTGCAACACAAAAGTAAACATGAAATTAAGAAGCTGCAGGTGTCTGGATATAGTTCAGTATTGAGCAATAAAGATTTTTAAGGCTCTAATTCACAGTGTGGCATCGCACAAATATCTTCTTAATCCAGAAAGCCTCCTTTTCATTCATTGGGAATGCACCAAATGCAAACCATGCAGGTCAATGTATAGCAACAGCACTTAAACTTATATTACCGCTTCACAGTGCTTTACAGCCCTCTCTAAGCGGTTTACAGAGTCAGCATATTGCCCCCAACAATTTGGGTCCACGTTTTACCGATCTCACTTCTGTGAAGCGAGAAATTTAAAACTTCCTGTATTTACCTTGTTTTTAGCTGTTAATTGAACTAGAATTTTTGGTGACATTTTAAAATTTGAAACAGTTTTATTGTTATTTCATTCTTCGGACTTCAGCTTGGGTACTTTGGACAGGCAATGAATAAATGTGAAATATTTGTAGATACTAATTTAAACCAAAATACCGTCTCTTTTCTATGAAGGTTATCTCCATATTACACAGTTCCTTATAACGGAAGCAAAGTACTAGGTAGCACCCAAGAGACATTATGACACATTTGAAAGAACATCATTCTTTTAAAACACGGGTATCAAACTCGCGGCATCACGTTGCCATCTTGTGATATATCGCAACATTCTTTCCCTTCGCGGAGCTGGGGTGGGTGTTGCCTTGCGTGACTCATCCAGCCTGCAGGCCACCAGTTTGACACTCCTGTTTTAAAATATTTGATATTTTAAAAGGAGCAAAATGTAACTAGGGTAATAGTGAAGGAGACTATGAGTTTTAAAATGTTATGAATGAAATGTCATTAAATTAGTATCATTCAACGATGTTCTACTGGTGAAACTAAACTGAACCAAAAGAAAGCAAATTAGACTAAAATTACTCTCTGGCAGCTCAGTAATAAAAATCATTACAGATAGTCCTCATTTAGTAACTGCCTTCTTTAACTTTACAATTGATCCTTACACTTTCTATTTGTGAGCTTTGCAGAACTTTAAAGCAAAAGGAAACTGAAATAAGATCATAAGCACAGCTGTGGCTTCATTTAGCAACCACTTCATTTAAATGGTCATTAAATGAGAAATAGCTGTATTATTAGAATTGCATTTCCCTGCAGTATTTAGGATATTTGTTGTAACTCCCAAAATACTTGGCTTAAGCAGGAAATAGCTGCAGAACTGCTGAGTAAGCAGAACTGTATTGTAATTCCCACTGGCTAAAAGCAACTATAGAAAGAAGGATCTATTAAATGAGAGATTTCAGAATTTACAGTTAGCAAGGCAGACTACTAATCTAAAGTGATCAAGGATTAAACTGATTGTACATTGATTCTTCAAAAGGTAGTGAAGACAAGAGTAATTTTCATCCTTAAACAGTTTAAAATGAGACGATAGGGATGTAAATGTTATATACCATGCAACAGACAAAGAAATAAAACATGCATGATTTAACAGGCAGACAAAAAGTGTTTTATGCATACTACAATAGGAAAGAAACTAAATAAAGAAATTTGTGATCATATTTAAAACCACAGTACAATACAATTTTAATAATGAAGTGAGATTCATTTAGTTACAACATAGGGAAAAGAAAATGTAAGCTATATTGAAAATACAAGAGTGAGATTAATCCAGACATCAGTACATGGCTGTGTCAGCGATAAGCAACTTGAAAACGTAACGATACTTAAAGAATGCACTGAAATTTGATGCTTCACATTATATAAATGTTGGATTTTTCTTAAACTAATGGTAATTGGACAAATGGGATAATACCCAGACAAATGAAATCTGAAAAGCTATATTATAGCATCAGAATATATACATGGAGGATGCTGGGATTTCTAAACTGAAATGGAGTTTCACAATGTGGCATGAAAAGAGCTGAAGTACTCCTTGAAAATTAAGCAACTGTGTTTCATGTATCCCCCACTGTAAGCTTAGCAGTGTGGAAACTTCATAAGCATTGATTCTTTCTTCCCCTATTCTATGTTGTAAGTATGAGACGAAACAGAGGTAAATGTGCAACCTCTGGGTTACCTGTGCTACAATTATCTACAGTAACACTGCTACTGTCGAGCGAGATAAAAGAATCCTGAGTAAAAATGGTGGGACGTATAAACAAAAAGTTAATAAGATCTATCAGGAAGGCAATTGTTATCTAACAAACTGTTGAATAAATATGTATCTTTTAAAGAAGAGAATGAAACATGACTTCACTTTTAGTCCAGAAAGCGCTGTGCCAAATTTCAGCCATCCACCTGTAAGCATGGAAATAGATTCAAGATATCCAGTTCTCTGATGGATACATGGAGGAAATATGGATGCCAAAGAAACAAGGATATTTCTGCTTTGTTTCTACATTATGGGTCTTTTAAGACAAATTTCTCTCTTTTTTAAATCAAAGGCAGGGTAATCTATCCTTTGGCAACTCCAGGGCTTGTCTATATGACCTTAGTTAATAGACAATTAGGGAGCCTTTGGATCTAGTATATGGATGGTCAAACTCGCTGCATCATGTTGCTGTCACATGACATATCGTGACATTTTTTCCCTTTGTGGATCTGGGGTGGGCGTGGCCAGCGTGTGACGCATCTGGCCACAAGTTTGACAGCCCTGGCCTGGAAGAACCCACGTTCCCTGTTCCAATCTAAACCATAAACTTGGCTTCTATAAACTTATCTTTAGAAGATGAATATGTGTTTTTAACCGATTAAAAACTATGATATTCATCTTAGATCTCCAAATATACCTACAAATTGAAGGATTTGATATAGTTGAATAATTAATCAGGTAATCTCATCCAATAATAGGTTTTAATTGGTTGCAAGCATCTGTGTGTGTCTGTGTATATTATATGGTACCTATATCTGGATACATCCCAGCTACTTCTGATGTTACAGTATAAAAGCATGAATGAATGAACAGACAAGTTGGAACATAGAGCTGTAATGAGCTTTTGAATCGCCAATACTCACACATAAAAGGGGCCCTGATCATCAGCAGGTGTTGGAGAAGATCTAGAATGTGAAGCATACGACGCAGCATCTTTTTACAATATTGTTAACAAATGTCAGTGACTTCTACTCAATGAGAGATGCATACACACGTATTTAAAAGTGTGCACTCCTGCTTACTTTCCTCTTCCCCCTCTCCACCTCTATTCTATCCACACCTCCCATCAGAAAGCATCTGTTCTTTATTGCAGTGTATAGCAATGATTATTAACAAGCATGAAAAATGCAACCGCAATCAATCTTTTATTTCTTGATCAGAGATTCATCTCCACACGTTCGGTTAAGGCAGGTGAATTCTGAATCAGCTCTGTAATTATCTGGCAGATGTTAGAGGCAGCTGTTATAACTACTGCTAAAAGCAAAAGTCTCTAGATATTGTTAAAGAAATGTAAGGTGCAGGGAGAAGTGAAGCCACAGATATCCTGATGATGCTATACATCTGCTTTTCTGTTTAGGGAAAAAAAAGGTTTATATATGAAGGGAAGGAAGAAAAGATGATGAAAGAGAGAGAGAGAGAAACACGCTATAAACTATAATCCCAAGCAAAATTATTATGAAAAAGCTATACTGAGCTTGACACTCAAATTGGGGGACTGGTATAAAGTTTTGTCTGCTTATAAAGCCCAAATTTGAACTGCTAATTTAGGGTGCAAGATACAGTACCTGCAATTTAAGTCTCAGGCATTTGGAGCACTGTTTTAATAGGTACAAATCATTCAAGTTCATTACAATTGGGTGGCATTTTACATTAAATTACATCCCGCAAATGACTTAAAATACAGTTTTCTTCCTTATATTTGAAAAAAATATATACTGAGAAAATATATTATATTATAATGTCATGGATCATAATTTCTATATTCACCATTTTCCACAATTGAAAGATTTCTCAGTCACTTGAGATAAAAGATCAAAGCTTATTTATAAAATTCCAATGTTTTTCAGTTGATCTGCCTGTACAAAAAAAATATCTAATTTAAATCCCATGCAAATACTATCACTGTCTCTTCCAGGAATCCGGGAAAGCAAGAGATTCAAAAAGGTATTAAAATGCCCTTTTGTCTCGCGGATCAATATATAATTCTTTCTCACTCTAATGCTACTATTAACTGGAAATAAAGAAGAGAGGTTTGATCCTTTCTGCCCTATTTACCACCCTCATTCATCTAACAAACTATTTCCCCTCCCAAAGGTGATTTCATGCTGTAATATTCCATCAACTTTTCCCATTGCTTAGGCATTGAAGTTGAATATTCTTCAGATATAGAAATTCCATTGACAGCTTTAAGGAGCAGCTGCTAAGCTTTAATTTTTAGAAGTCAATTCAGGATTTAGTTTAATAATATTTTTAAACAAGTTCAGTTTTTTCATTATAGTTACACATTTGTAAGATTAAGCGATATGGGCAAACATTTTCTCCCTTATTGCAAATGATTGGCAAATTTCCTAATACCATTTGATTGCTTATTTGTACCCTATGACTATCATTAAGTGTTGTACCTTATGATTCTTGACGAACGTATCTTTTCTTTTATGTACACTGAGAGCATATGCACCAAGACAAATTCCTTGCTTGTCCAATCACACTTGGCCAATAAAAAATTCTATTCTATTCTATTCTATTCTATTCTATTCTATTCTATTCTATTCCCGTGTATTTATTTGAGTCCATGAAATTATATCAAACCAGTGAATGGGATAATCAAACTACCATACTAGATTACACTTTTGGAACTCATGTTAGTTGGTTGTGATTCACAGAAAACATTTCAACTTCTTCCATCAATGTAGAATCCAGTTTAATACTGAAACTTCATTAGGATAATGAATTAAAAATAATCATGGAATTAAAAAAAAACACAAGTGCAGTGACAATATTATGCATGCATACTGTGTTTGAAAATCTACCAATCTATATATAACATCCAACTTACTTTATATCTGGTCCAATGACAGAATGCCTCCTCAGCATGGCCCGTGCTTGGGCACTAGTTAAATTAGCAGTAGGTTCCTCATTAATAGACAATATACAGTCTCCAATACCAATTCGTCCATCACGATTTATGGAACCACCATGGATAATGCTGCGAACTATCATTCCCATGCCATCTTTATTAGAACTTACTGTCATCCCTTATGGGGAAAAAAAAGTTTAGCACTAATAAGAAAATGGTATCTGACTTGAACCTACATTGAATAACATTTATTTTCTGAAATCATTTTTATTTATATGTTTATATGTATTTCTGCCAATATACACATACTTCCACAGATTTTTTTTAATCAAAACTTGAAGAAAAATTAATATCACATTGGTAGGTCTGAGGAGTCAACATGCAAGATGTGCCTGGCAGGTCAAAAAATTCTCACTAAAAAAAACTTGAAAACAGCTGAGGCTGGCATATGAGATTGTATCTTCAGGTCTACAGCTACCTCCATCACATAAGCTCACAGTTAAGATCAAAAAGATGATGAATTCCTAATGCCTTCTGTTCTGTTTAAAAAGCTACTTAATTAGATGAGATCTGCTTTTTTTTACATATGACCTCAAAGAAAGAAGTGGAGAACAGAAAAGGAAAAGGCAATGAATTTATTTTTCATTTAATAAAAAAAAGTGAGCAAAGAAGAAAAAAGGAAGATCAAGATGAGATAATGATGAAGAAATTACAAAAGATTTGTTCTGAACAGGAATGAATTACAAAGTGAAGGATTTTGCCCTTCTCATATTTGAATATGGCCAATATTTTTGTCCTTCTGAACACTTCCAGGATAAAAAGAATGTTAAAATTTTCCAAATACAGAATTCTTAGATTTGGCATCATTATATTAAGAAAAGCGAATAGTTTTAGCATTGGAATGATTCTTGATTTTATTGATAATTAAACTGATTGGACAACTATGTCATTGATGTATTGCCCAGGGGTGAAATTCACTTACCTTCCATACCGTTTTGTAAGTGTGTGTGTGTGCTATGCACACACTTGCTTCACTCGCACGCGCCGTCCGTGCATGCACAAAGCCTTCTGCACATGCACAGAGACTGAAAATCATTGCAAAAAAAACATGTCATGGCATCCATGTGATCGTGCGATCCGGATAGAACCGGCTGAATTTCACCCCTGGTATTGCCCGATTATAACAATACACATTGATCTTCTCCTGACTGTTCCTGCCTTCATATGGAAAGGAAAATTTATAGATGTGATTGTTATAATTATGATAGAATTATTATTGAGATCATATATAAAAATCTTTGCTTTTTGATTAAAGCAACTTAAAAGAATAATATCTAGTTTTCTTTCAGGAATAACTTCGCAGAAATAAGGATTGCAAGAGCAAAGATTTGCATGGTTACGTGAGGGTACATTACCTAAGCTTGAATTGCCTTTTGCAATGGTAATCATTTTCTCCAACTTGTTTTTATTTGTATCTAGGCCAGCAAGCATTGAGCTATTATTTTCCATCAAGAACTCTTGATCCTGGGTAAGAAGAAAATAAAAGTCACTTCTGTAAAACATAGTAGGATTTTGTGTACTTTACAAATCACAGCCTGCTAGACAGTCTGCATATCGGTAACATTCTTCAAAGAGCTTGTTTCTATTCAAAATAAGCAAACAAACAAAAAAGTGTCATAGTGCTTTACTAAAATAACTGCGCTGAGGAAGTATACCCTTCACAACTGGCAGAAAATAAAAACACATTTTAAAATAAAAACTAGACTTGTCCAATCTTGTGCCCTCCAAATGCACATTGCAACAGTTTGGGTTCCAGGTATTGAAAGTTGTACAATTCAGCTGACATGCTCTGTCTAGCTATACATTCAGTTTTGGTCCTTGTTGCATATTTCATATTAGTCTCCAAAATTGGAATATATCTTTGTACTAATGAATCCACAGTCTCACCTCTCTACAGAAATCCTTGCAGGATCTCTCCACAAGGTACCCATGATTCTGTACTATATAGAACAATATTCTTGAACAGCAATGTTGAGTCACAGCTTGGTCCTTAGAAAGCAAGCTGTGCCACAAATTAGTGTATACAATCCATACAACCCCAACTTATGTTGTACTTGATTCTTCTAGAACAGGGATATCAAACTTCTGTTGTCAGGGCATCATCACGTGATTTATCGCGACTTTTCCCCCTCTGCTAAATTGGAGGTGGGCATGGCCAGCGTGTGACACATCTGGGCTGCAAATTTGACAAACCTGTTCTAGATCAAAAAGCAGAATGGCCAGAAAACACCATTACCTTTAGTCCCCTTTGATCTACTAAATCTCTGAAAATGTTGCTTTTTCACAAATGCATGTAATGAATTCTTCAAGTAGAATCAAGAGGCAATTTAGAACTTACTTTTGTACAGTGTGAAAATTCGGGTGTTAGCTGAGATTCTCTCCACATGCTTATGCTTTCGTGTTCAACTTGTTTCTTAGGAGATTGTGTTGTTGGATTCACAAGAAAAGGTTCTGTGATCTGTTTCATACAACCTCCTGAAGATTTACTCTCTGTCTCTCTTTGCATTAGATCCATTGTGTACAGGTTTTTATCTGATGACTGGTAACTGAGTGGGTCACTGGAATCTTCTTTGAAAGTAGCCTAGCAAACAAAAGAACAATTCCAAACTCATTCTATTTTTAAAGTATGATAGCATATTATTGATAGAGTATTATTGATTTAGTAAATTAATTAACTAATTAGTTATTAAATCAATAATATGCTATCATACTTTAAAAATTAGTATTAATATTAATTACAGTTAATTAATACATTTTCAATTATTAAAATAAAGCCATGATTGTGTTGGCTCCACTTTCTGTGAAGCTGTCCTGAGTCCATCATTTCTTCCTCTAAAAACCTTTCCCATGAATAACTAGTTTACATTCAGGATGCCATATGGTCCGTTTTTATTTTGTATGATTATTTTTATCGGAATAAAGTGCTAAATATAACCACTATTCAAGTTTCACAAATGAAGGCAATTATACGTGTTCCAAGATAATGTTGCAGGATCCAAACTGGGTTGATCAACAGGACCAGGAAGTTTAGTCTTCCAAGCTTTTGGACTCATGCTGTAGCCCATCCTCTGGGAACTTCTCTCTCACCAGAATATCACACAGAGACAAGTTCCCTGAGGAAGGGCTCTAGCACAAGTCTGAAAACTCAGAAGACTAAACATCTGATCCCAGTGACTGACCCAGATTGGATCCTACTACCAAGTTTGATTGTAAACATTTTCTTTCTATTCTGATGGGACACAAGATAATGATTTCAAGAACATGAATTCTGTACCTTGTATAAAACTGGATTTGTTGCAGAGTATGTTTCCCAGCCTGCACTTTATTTTCTAATTTCGTTAACTATTGCGAAGTTGAATAATGCAATCTGTCTCATTGGCATAGTGGCACAGGTATACTCTGTTTAGTCTAAAAAATTCTATTAGGAAATAAATTCTGGCCATCAGACCCATGCTGTATCCAACAGAATTAAGATTCCAAAAGAAATGTAGCCATCTTATAAATGTCAGGTGTGAAAGAGCAACTTCTTTTTTCAAACAAAATGGATGCGTGTTACTTATAAAGCAATAAAAGCAGGATACAACCCAGTTCAAAGAATGAACTGTCAGTCCAGAAGAGATCCCACCATGAATATTAAAAGAAATACGCAGAATGATGAGAGAGAGAGAGAGAGAGAGAGAGAGAGAGAGAGAGAGAAAGAGAGAGAGAGAGAATGAGAATGAGAAAAAGGGGAGAGAAGGAAAGCTAACATGATAAACAATACAGAACATCAAAATTCAAGAAAAGAATTTGAGCGACCTTTTGACAAAAGAATTTGAGTGACCTTTCAAGCGTTGATTTTCTAAAGCGATTTACTAACAATTTCCCTTAAGAAAATTAAGAGTTTTTAATGTTTGAACTGTAATCACGGAGCATTCATTATACTTACACAGGTCTTTTCATAAATGGCTTGTTATTGTTTAGATTTCTTTGAACCACATTTTTTTTAAGCACCTAAAAATTATAGTAAATGGTCTGCTGAATACTAAAAATCTGAAAGATAATTCAATCAGCATTGCTATCTAAATGAAATTACTCTTTAATCTAGTAAAAAACTATGAACAGATGGAACCAACTGGTAACATTACCTTCACTGTAGGATATTTCATAAGACTGATTTATAGTTATGAACAAAGTGTCTTTCTGCTCATATCCTTCCCCCATAATTTTACCTTGGGAGTTGAAGAGGGCAGTGAAAGAGCAAGCTTCAGATCATCACCACAAATGCCGCTATGCAATGTTAAAGTTGAAGGCTGGAATGTACCATCATTATCTGGAGAATAGTCCGATCCCACGGTACAGTCTTCTATTACATCTGCCTCACTTGAGTCCACCTAATAGCAAAGGAAATCCAATCAAATGGGCTACCCTTTGTATCAGTTTCAAATAGAAGCATTGGTGGCTATTAAATAATTCCAGCTATTTTTTTCCTTTGAACATTTTTCTTTTCGATTTTCCAAAGTAGAATATCTTGGCTTGCAACGTGTTTATTTTCACTCAAAGCTTTGGATATCAGATTGTGGCTAGGCAATGAGTTTTGCCCCATTTTAGGACCTTTTTTGTCACAGTTCTTAAGTGAATGACTGCAGTTGTTATGCGACTCATGCAATCATTAAGTGAATCTGGCTTCCTCCATTGACTTTGCTTGTCAAAAGCTGGCTGGGAAGGTTACAAATAGTGATCACAAGACTCCAGGACATTCCAATGATGATAAATACGTGCCAGCTGCAAGCGCCCAAATTTTAATTTCGTGACCATGGGGATGCTGCAATGGTTGTGTGAAAACCAGTCAAGTCACTTTTTTCAGTGCTGTTGTAACTTCGAACAGTAACTAAACAAATGGGTTTAAGTCTGTACTACTGTACTACTGTATTTTTCTAAATAGGCTTACTTTAAGAAAATGTTGGATAACCATCTGTCTGAGATGGTGTAGGGTTTCCTGCCTGGGCAGGGGATTGGACTAGAAGGCCTCCAAAGTCCCTTCCAACTCTGTTGTTCTTGTTGTTGTTGTTATTATTATTATTATAGCAACAGCACTTAGACTTATATAGCACTTCACAGTGCTTTAAGCCCTAAGAGGTTTACAGAATCAACATATTGCCCCAACAATCTGGGTCCTTATTTTACCCACCTCTGAAGGATAGAAGGCTGAGTCAACCTTGAGCCTGGTGAGATTTGAACTGCCAAATTTTGCAGGCAACAGGCAGTCAGCAGAAGTAGCCTGCAGTATTGCACTCTAACCATTGTGCCACTGTGGCTCATAATTTAATTTAAATAATGAAGTGGATAATTCCATAAGCTTTAATTATTATGTTTTTTTAAAAAAAGTTGTCATAAATTCCCATTACTATTTCTCATTACAAATAAGCTAGAACACATTGTAAATTTATATTCAGTATTATTGCCTTCTTAGCATATTTTCATATAAGCATAGCATTATAACAATGAAATCATGGGATTCACTATCAATTCTATGGATACAATCCAGTTCAGTTCAAGTCAGAAGCTAAAATCCAATGCAGGCCAAGTACATTATCCTGAAATTATGACAGGCAGCAAAATAATCGAATTATATTTTCAATAAAAGTTGAACTTTAACAAAAATTAAGGATTGTATCCCAAACTAAGTAGCTTTGTGATAAAATCCTTCAGAAGTTTCTACAATAAAAACATTTTTAACGAACAGAACCACTGTGAAAACATCAAGTATTTTTCCCATAGTTCCCATTCATCTTGACCTGAGTCAATTGTAGCTCTCAGTCTTTCTATCAAATTAGAACATCTATTTGCAGAATTCTTTGTAAACTTTCCAGTATTTTTCTCTGAAAGAATGTCATTGTATGGTACAAAGATATCCATATTTCCAACTCCTGCAGTAAATTTAAAACGAAGTAGTTTGTACCTTATGTAAAGCTTTATGTGCATATTGTGATAATGAACCATAATATCTCCCAAATCAAAGGGTGAAATATTTAATCAGCTCAGTAGGGTCAATATTACACAAGATGAAGTGACACTGGTGAGGAAGTAATAATCTCAAATTCTTTATAAAAAAAATTAAAGGTGGTTTTAAAGTGCAATCCTAAATTTCACAAAAAATGCTGACTGGAAACCATTACATATAAATCAAAAAAATTCTGTCAGCAGAATTGAAAAATTTCATCTAAAGCAGGGGTCCACCAACCCCTAGTCTGTGGACTAGCACTGGGTCGTGGCAAGACAGAAACCAGGCTATGCAAATGAACAAACCCCATCTGCAGGATGCAGGCAGCATGCAAAACCACACCCCTTCCAGTCCATGGAAAAAAGCTCTCTCCATGGAACAGGTCCCTGGCTTAGGACCTGGGTACTTACGGGACCGCCTGCTGTTACCACACGCCTCCCACCGACCCGTACGCTCCCATAGAGAGGGACTTCTCAGGGTGCCGTCCGCCAAACAATGTCGGCTGGCGGCCCCCAGGGAAAGGGCCTTCTCTGTGGGGGCTCCCACACTCCCACACTCTGGAACGAGCTTCCCCCCAAATACCCGACCTTCGGACATTTCGTCGCGAACTCAAGACTCATCTTTTTATCCGCGCGGGGCTGGCTTAAATTGGGATTTTAAATGTTAAATTTATTAATTTTAAACGGGGTTTTTTAGTATGGTAAATTTTAATCATTGGGCTAATTTAAATAAGTTTTTTAAATCGTATTTTAAACTTGTATATTGTATTGTCGGTTTTATTATGCCTGTACACCGCCCTGAGTCCTTCGGGAGAAGGGCGGTATAAAAATCAAATAAAATAAAAATAAATAAAATAAATAAATAATAAATAAAATGGTTGAAGGCCACTAAAGAAAAAAAAAGAGTGGAGGAAGGAGGAGGCAATAAATGGAATGAGTTGCATCCGTCCATACCCCAGCAAGACTAAGGTGACATCTGCATACCACCATAAAGATGGTATGGATAAGTATAACCCAAAGTAATTTTCAATTTACTAAATCCCATGAGATGATGACATACATACAAACACATAAACACACACACACACACTTCCTCCCTGTTCTGAGGTAGCAGGGATTTGGATTCAGATAGATTACTATTAAATCAGCCAGGATTTGGCAACTTTAGCTATTAGAGTTGGATTGATATACATATATATAGAATCAGTCAAAAGTTCATTCATCATTCTAGCTTTTGTTGGTTTTTGAAGATTGGCTGATATCTCAGCTACTATATATGGTATATCACTAGAGCACAGGTGGGTAACTATGGCAATTTACCATCTGTGGATTTCAACTCCTAGAATTCTGAACAGAACAAGGAAGATTTTTTTAAGTGAACTGAAAAAGTATGTGAGAAAACTGAGTATATGGAATAAGAGAAAACCCCACTGCCTTCTGGGGTTTTTAGATATTGCCAAGTTTAAATGGGCAACAGCATTTGAATCATATTATGTGTTTACACCGAGTTCTAAGTTTCAAGAGGTCCAAGTTCCAAGAGAGAAATTGCAGAGTCCTGAAAAGTAATTTGACTGAAGGCTGGGGCCATAATTTCCCTGTAATGTAGGATTATATATGGTTTCTCATTTAAAAAATAATGGTTTGCTTTTATAATTTTCTAACTTTTTTTAATCGTACATTATTCTGAAAGCTTCAAGGATATTGTTTTAAATAAATGTTTAAATATTTAGAGGGTTTAATTTTGGCACACAACTTTGTCTTCTTATAAATACAATGTTTTGACATAGTTATGGATATTTTCTTATATTAGCAAATAAACAACCATCATGTAGATTCAAGGAAACCAAGCAAGGTCTTTTAAAATATCTGTTAACATGTCAACAGCAGGACTGTTCCTGTATTGTTCCTTAACAAAATACCGTTCAAAATTAATACGTAGAATAAAAGACTAACTATAGACTAACCAGAGCCAGCTCAGCACGGAAGAGGGCTGAATCGGTTAGCCCTTCCCCCTCAAAGGACTGGGCAGTGTAGAAAAAGGAATCTTCCTTAGCAGAAACATAGCCCTCTTCTGGTGAAAGCTGCAGAAAGAATGAAGCTCTTGAGTTGGATGATGGCCAGTGAACAGAACATGCCATGAAAGCAAATACTAAGAAATTTTAAATGAATATAAAGATCAGAAAAGAAGGTATCCAGAAATGATATTATAGCCCTCAAACCATGAAATGATTTATAAGGTTGAAAAAAGAAAAATGAGATGGCAATAATCATGAATTTGAAATAGCCTTTAAGCATCACATGGTTATGTATCTATCTGCTGATATTTGAGATATTCCCCCAGACCAGATGATAAATTCTGTCTCTCTCTTTATATTTCCACTGCCCGGTTCGCAATGCAGTTAAACCTCACAACTAGGTTTAAGATTAAACTAGATTTAGGCCTATTCAGTTTTACCAAGTTTAAATTATACTTAGTTCGTAAACACAACGCATAAGTTCCAGTGAAATTGGTATGTTTGGAGCAGATTGAAAATAATTTATTTTTAAAAAATTTACCTGTCTGGCTAGTGAAGTCACTGGGAGACAACAGCTTTCACAATCTTGCCATGAATGTTGAACCCAATTCCATTATGAAGGATTTTAAGAAATTATTCATTCCAATACAACTAAAATATATTCCTTATCAACACCATAATAAAACTACATTACCTACTGTAGATCCTTTCCTGTTGGGTTTAAAGTTGGATTATAGAATTGAGAATCGTTGATGACCTCTGGTAGAATATGGATTATGTATCCAACCAGGCCTTGATCCTTTCAATACCTTCTAGATCAGGTTTATGGGGGTTGGTAATGGGTGGGGTGATTTTACAGTGGCTTTCCTCCTTCCTATAAGGCTGGTTCCAGTTACAGCTGGTACAGAATAAAAATCCAATTCATGCCTTTTCTGCATTTTCTTTCTGCTTTTATTTAGCGTCTAAATGAAAGCTCCGAGTAACTCAGAACATTTGCCCGTATAAGGTTAACTTTCATTAATATGCTATAGATCTCTGCCCTACCCATCACTTGGATAACTTAACATTCCTCCAGTGACTGGTGTGCAATTTGAAGGTCCTTTGGAGGTTCTGCAAAAAGAGCAGGTGGCAGCCACAGCCAGGAGGACCATAGCACAAGTCTATCCATACTGCCAGTTGAGCCCTTAGATCAGGATACTATCACAGTTACACCCGCCTTAATGGTAGTAATCTGGATTACTGCAACAAGCTCTAAATGGTATTGCTCTTGAAGACCATTAAGAAGTGGTCACTGATCCAGAATGCAAGGGTACATGTGTCCAGGTACAATTTAAGGAACAAGTATCACCCATAAAGCTCTGAGTGACACCAGAGCAGGATACCTATGAGTCTACTTGTTTCTGATAGTTTCTACCCATTCCACCAGACCTCAGGTCCCTTTTCTCAAACTGTGACTTGGCTGAACCCACGACATGCGCTTTCTATGTCATAATGCCTGTCCTATGGAACAGCCTCCTCTCTGAGCCTGAAATGGTTCCATTGACCCTAGCCTTCTGGAAGGCTTTGAAGAGCTGGCTTTTCTCTCACACACTGATGCCAGAACGTGAGATGAGCCCAATATATTATGCATATTTTAAGATATGTTTTATGGTAAAAAAAAATAATTGCTTGCAGCTTTTATTTTAGTTTCATTTCGTTTATATTTTCCATACAATACTGCCAACTGATCAAGAGTCATTAGGGTGAGATGGCAGCATTAACATACTCTTTAAATAAATAAATAATTGCCGCACCTACAGTAACTAATATCTCTAGCAAGCAATAATTGTGAAAAATGGTCTGGATGCATTTAATCATCAGAGAAACAGGCCATCATAGATATGTAAAATGATTTATACCCAAAATTAGAAAGAAACATTCCCTTCCTTTGGTGACAACCTGCAGTCCTTCAGCAATTCAACAGGCAACCCCAAAGCCCTGTGGGGCCACAGAATCATTTTTTGCAATCCTCAGAACCAGTGGTGAAATGTAAAATTTGTTACTACTGGTTCTGTGGGCGTGGCTTGGTGGGGGGGTGTAATGTGATTGGGTGGGCGTGGCCAACTTTTTTTTTTACTTTCAAAAGCATTTTTTTGCAACCTCTTCAGCCGAAGAGGTTGTAGAAAAAAATGCTTTTAAAAGGCTCTAATGATCCCAGCTGAGCCGCGCGATCATCAGAGGCTTTTTTTTTACTTTTAAAAGCATTTTTTCGGCTGAAGAAAAAATGCTTTTGAAAGTAAAAAAAAACTTCTGACGATGGCGTGGCTCAGCTGGGCATGGGTGGCTGGGGGGGGCACCGATTTTTGCTATCAGTTCTCCGAACCACCCGCCACAATTACTACCAGATCAGGCAATCCGGTCCAAACGGGGGAGCATTTCACCCCTGCTCAGAACCCCGAGTCCACTGTTGTTGAAACATGATGGCAATGTTTCCAATTTCCAAATGAAAAATAGGGGCAAACTTTATCAATACTTCTGA
Organism: Ahaetulla prasina; assembly: GCF_028640845.1. Classification (NCBI taxonomy): domain Eukaryota; kingdom Metazoa; phylum Chordata; class Lepidosauria; order Squamata; family Colubridae; genus Ahaetulla; species Ahaetulla prasina. Next base: position 222,743,609 of record NC_080540.1, on the reverse strand, counting down.
GCTTACATTAATAGTAAACAGTAAACAAAAAATGACACGCTCCCCCCAATTCATCCACAAACCTTAGTCCCAAGTGCACCTGTGATGAGGCCCATTTATTTTGCGGCATTCAGTTCTCTTCTGTATCACTAAATGTAGCCCTTGCTTATCAAATGTTGCACACCTCTATGCAAAGGTAGCACAGCACCAGGATTCAGCCAGAAAAAGGTGTATATAAATGTCTTACTTTTCCAGAAAGCAGCTCTCAAACCAGCAACCAAAATTACTGCCTTGCTGATTCAAGGAATAAATGAAAACAATTACTCCCAAACTTTCAGTTCTGTTCACTCTAGATTCCTGCCACTTAGGGATTGGAAATTTCCAGATTATGTGTAGAAGAAGGTTTCATAACACACATTTTTTGCATGCATTTGTGTGAAATAAATCTGCCAAATTATTACTATATAGGTACCAAAGTTGCTGAAATATATACATAGTAGATAATTAATACATTCAATCTTTTAGTATAAGTATTGTTAGCTTATAGTTTATGAAAATAAATCAATATTTAAATATTCTTACTCTAGGTTTCTGGAAGCAACATGTTTCTATCCTCTGTTTCAAATTACTATGCCAACAGTAACTAATTCCTAAGCTAAAATTATTATTTTGGCTCTGAATAAGTTATTATTGAATAACTGCACTTCATGAATTTCAAGCAAAGATATTTTTTGTAGAACAAAACGATGGTGAGCTGGTTCACAGAGCTTTGTTACCCTCTTGATGACAATTGCATAAAATGAGAGATTTTGCAAAGGGCAGTTTGCAGGTAGAAATCTAAAACAGCGTTTTATTATCTCACGACAAATGTTAGTTCACTTTTAAGTATCAACAGTTATATACTTAAAGTCCTATACCAGTAAATACCCCAGGACTTTATTTGCAAAATACAAAATCCCACTACATAAATAAAAAAGAATTCTTACAGGCAATGGCTTGGCAACTCCTATTTTCACCATTCCCAGAGGTGCTCCTTTCAGGGCCTGCACAGCTTCCTCCAGGCTACCATTTTCCAAACTGGTCTCATTGACAAACATAAGCCTGTCTCCCGGGAGGAGCCTGCCATCTTGCTCGGCAATGCCCCCAGGAACTAGAGAGCGAATCACAATCACTGTATTTGCGGGGTCCACTGGGTCCTTATTGAAGGAGAAAAGAGGGGGATGTGAGAAAAAAATGCTGACATGTGTTTTTATTTACTTTGTATTTATTTATTCATTCAATTTCTGCAGTGCCCAACTCACCAAGAGACTCTGGGTGAGCCTGCAATTTTAAAAGTTTTGAAAAAGTAATTAAAGCAATTTAAAAGACATTAAAACAATAAAAATGCCCACCAAAATAAGTACCGTATTTTTCAGACTATAAGACGCACCAAGAAAAAAAAGTTTTTGCCCTCCCCGACCCCCAGGAGCACTCTGCACACCTCCCCAAACCTCTGTGTGTCCCGTTTTTCGCAAAAACGGGGCGCACAGAGGGTTTGGGAGGCCTGCAGGGTGCTCCTGGGGGCTGGGGAGGTCAAAAACGCGATGCATGGGGCACAGAGGTGGGTTTCAGCAGATTCTGACCAGTTCTGGAGAACCAGTGGCGGAAATTTTGAGTAGTTCGGAGAACCGGTAAGTATCACCTCTGGCTGGCTCCACCCTCATCTATTCTCTGCCTCCTGAGTCCCAGCTGATTGGGAGGAAATGGGGATTTTGCAGTAACCTTTCACTGGAATGGGGTGGGAATGGAGATTTTACAGTATCCTTCCCCTGCCACGCCCACCAAGCCACACCCACCAAGCCACACCCACAGAACTGGTAGTAAAAAAATTTGAAAGTTGTGAAATCCAAATTTGTTTACTACCGGTTCTGTGAGCATGGCTTGGTGGGTGTGGTGTGGCTTAGTGGGCATGGCTTGGTGGGCATGGCAAGGGAAGGATACTGCAAAATCTCCATTCCCATCCCACTCTGGGGCCAGCCAGAAGTGGTATTTGCCAGTTCTCCAAACTACTCAAAATTTCCACTACCAGTTCTCCAAACTGCTCAAAATTTCCGCTACCGGTTCTCCAAACTGCTCAAAATTTCCAATACCAGTTCTCCAGAACCTGTCAGAATCTGCTGGACTTCAGCCCTGGCATGGGGAGTTTGGGAGGCCAAAAACAAGCCCAATTTTCCCAAAAAGGGGACGTTTTTGCCCTCCCCAGCCCACAGGAACACTCTGCAGGCCTCCCAAAGCTTCTGCATGCCCTTTTTTTTGAAAAAAAACGGGCCCGTTTTTGCCCTCCCCAGCCCACAGGAGCACTCTGCAGGTCTCCCAAAGCCTCTGTGCGCGTTTTTGCAAAAAATGGGCCCATTTTTTTGAAAAAATGGGACGCATTCAGCAGGGTTTCAGGAGGCCAAAAATGGCTGTATTCAGTGTAGACGCACCAACATTTCTACCCTCTTTTGGGGGGGGGGGGAAGTGCGTCTTATACCCAAAAAAGTACAGTAAGTACAAACAGCAGCTGTGATGATTAATCTGCTAATAGTAAAGCCAAGTAACAAGGCCCTTCACACATTCTGAGCCCCAGGCCCAGGTACATAGCCAGGTTTTTAAAGTTTTGCAAAAGGCTAACAGGGTATGGGCCATTCTAATGTTCAAGAGGAGAATATTCCATAAGTCAGGGGCTACATCAAAAAAAAAACCTCTTTGTTTTAGTTCCTGTTACCCAGTTCTCTTTGGCAGATAGGATCTGCTGTATGCCCAATCTACTGGATCTGATCAGAGATTTCAAACAATGGTATGGGTTTTTTATCCTGACTCTGCTTGCTTATAGAAAGATTCAGTTATCAAGCCACTACTTATGAAAAATTAAAACCTAATTATACATTATATAATCTTGCAGAAAAACTACAGAAAGCAACATTAAAGCCAGCTTCTAAAATTCTTTGCATAGAGACGAAATTAGCAAATACATTTCAGAATCTGCTCCACATTTAAAATCTCCTCAAATTAGTGCAAAAGAGTCAAAAACCTGGTAGTATTGGAGTTTGAGACATGTCTTTTTAAAAAAAAGACTACATAAGTATCTATTAACACTACTATTACTTCTATTACTTTCATTATAATAATTGCAATAATAATGCACCTTGCTTTGTGATAATGTTCAACAGTCCCAATATTAATATTTTATATGTTTATGTTATTATCAGATCCATGGAATAAGTACTACTATAAGATCATGTCTCCTTAAATTTCAGTTTCTCCTTAAAGAGAAAGACTGAAAATATAATGTTAATGAAAAGTGATTTCTTAGTCGTACCATGCCTTTTCTCATCTACTGCAAGAGGTCAAAAACTATCCACAATTGAAGTTGAGTACCTTGCAAAAGTATGAAGATATATAAAAGAAGTTTGACAAGTTTATTTAATGATGTAATTCAGGGGTCCCCAATTACCTGATAATCCAATATGCTAAAGCCAAGACCTCTGCTGCCTTTCTCCAGCTCAATTTGTTGTATTTCTGTCTCCCACATTGCCAGAGAAGATCCTTGTACCTCTTCAGTATTCTGACTTACGTTAGCTATTTCCAGCTTAGCATCTTCTGTCTCTGAAGCACCAAGGAGTCCACCAAGGTCTATATGAGACTGGAAAGTTAAATATGGTTATTTTTTTAAAATAAAGCTAAATGAAATTTAAATACAGGTTATCAATGGAACTGGAATAAATGGGAACTGCTATTTAAAGAGTTTTTATTTTTTAAATGAACTTTTAATTAACATTTTACAAAACACATAAACAAAAAGCAGTTTTGTGTTTTTAAGCAAAGCCAGATTTGCGTAATGACCACATGATTCACTTAGCAATGGCATGGATGGATGGATGGATGGATGGATGGATGGATGGGAGGGAGGGAGGGAGGGAGGGAGGGAGGGAGGAAGGAAGGAAGGAAAGAAAGAAAGAAGGAAAAATGTAGAAAGAAAGAAGGATAAAAAAGAGAAAATCTCCCAGTTTCCTTTTCAGCAATTACAAGCACATTTATGAAATTCTCTTATGGTTACAAAATTATAATTACAAATAAAAACTTTAGCCTTTTCTATATCCATTTTTTTCTAATCATCAAAAACACCATAAATCATAAGTACACTTTTTTACATTTCATGCAAAAAGTCTATAAGATTTCCACTCAACTGTAAATGTGAATAGTTTTTTTCCTTAATTAAAGAGGTTAATTTAATAATCTCTACAAGTTCTATCATCGAAAAGTCTAAACTTTAGGTAGAGACGTCTAATCATATATGAAATGCTTAAACAACCATAATAACTTGACCAAAGCTACATGAAAAATCTAAAAAAAGTTTTTAAACTAGGTTTCCTCGATCCAATTCTAGCCATCTGATCAAACTGTCTCAGCTGAAAAAAATATTTATTTATCTTGCTACTATATTCAATATTTATTTATTTAGTTGTTTAATTTATATAGACAGCAGTCTCACAAATAAGAAACTCTGGGTAAGATAATGGTAAAGGTTCCCCTCGCACATATGTGCTAGTCATTTACGACTCTAGGGGGCAGTGCTCATCTCCCTTTCAAAGCCGAAGCGCCAGCACTGTCCGAAGACATCTTCGTGGGTCATGTGGCCGGCATGCCAAAGGCGCCCAGAATGCTGCTACCTTCCTACCGAAGGTGGCCCCTACTTTTTTACTTGCATTTTTTACGTATTTTCAAATTGCTAGGTTGGCAGAAGCTGGGACAAGTAACAGGAGCTCACCCCATTACGCGGCACTAAGGATTCAAACCACTGAACTGCCAACCTTTCGATCGACAAGCTCAACATCTTACCCACTGAGCCATCGCATCCCTAGACTCTGGGTAGTCTACAACAAAACTAAACCAATAAATACTTAAAATCATTCACAACCATTAAAGCATTAAAAAACAATAAAACAGATAAAACAAAATTAATAAATGAAGGAATACTTAATAGTAATGGAGTCATTTCAGGAGTTCAAATCTTTTCTCTGAATTCTCTACTGCAAAGAAGAATGGTGGTCTCTCAGTTTCTCCCCCAGGGTATAAATCTTTAATGCTGAATTACCTGCTCTAACATATGAGTCTCATCCAATGCTGCCTCAGTAACAGGTGGAACCGCACGACAACACACCATTCTTACATTGACAGGAAGCTCTTTTAAAATATTTACAACATCCTTGTGATTCTCTCCAAGCAAAGATTGTCCATTTACCTGCCAATGAAAATAAGGATATTTACAGAAATAAGGAAAAGAGAGAAAGAAATACATACATTTTCAGATTGGACATAGGAGACTACAGTATCATCTTTTTAAAAAAAGATATTACATGGTTTCGCCACATTACAGATAGCCCTTGACTTACAACAGGTCATTTACTGGCCGTTCAAAATTACATCACAGTTTTTTTATACTGGTATGTTTTATACTTCAGTGAATTAAGTTATCCTGACTATAAATGTTGGTGAATGTAAATGACATTTGCCAGAAAACTGAATGAAGCTACATTAAAGAACAGATAGCACATGGGTTTTCTGGGAAAAATTAAAGAGCTGTGATACTGAGAAATACAGTTCCTAGAATGAATGAATGATTTTCATTCTTAGAAACCTACTTTTCCTTTTGTGTGTAAGTTTGAATATCTAGGCCACCTTCCCCCAACCTTGCTCATTTAAAATGTATTTGAACTACAAATGCCAGAATTTCCCAGCCAGTATAAACCCAATAGAGGTTGTCCCCAACTTACAACAGTTTGTTTAGTAACTGCTCAAAGTTACAACACTACTGAAAAAGTGTCATATGACCGTTTTTCACACAATCACTGCAGCATCCCTATGGTCACATGATCAAAATTCAGATGCTTGGCACCTGACTTGTATTTATGACGGTTGCAACGTCCAGGGCTCATGATTGCAAACTTCTGATAAGCAGAAGGGAGTATTTAAAAGTATTTATATGATCACTACCTTAGAACATACTAGCATATTGTGAATTTATACAGGCTATATGCAGGTAGTCCTCAACTTACGGCCACCATTGAGCCCAAAATTTATGTTGCTAATGACAAATTTGATAAGTGAGTTTTGCCCCATTTTAGGACTTTTCTCGTCACACTTGTTAAGTGAATCACTGCAGTTCTTCAATTAGTAACCTGGTTGTTAAGTCAATCTGCTTTCCCTATTGATTTTGCTAGACAGAAGGTTGCAAAAGAAGATCACATGGCCCCGGGGCACTGCAACCATCATAAATGTGAGCCAGTTTTCAAGTATCTGAATATAAATCATGTGACCATGGGGATACTGCAAAGATCATAAGTGTGAAAAATGGTCATGTCACTTTTTTCAGTGTGGTTGTAACTTTGAACAATCACCAAATGAAGTCAAGGACTACCTGTATTTCTTTCGCAAATACATGAATACAGGTGGTCTTCGTCCTACAACAATTTATTTAGTGACCATTCGATGTTTCACTGGCAATGAAAAAACTGACTTATGACTAGTCCTCGCAACTGTTGCAGCATCCCCAAGGTCACATCATCAAAATTTGGGAGGTTGCCAATCAGGAATGTAATTATGACAGCTGCATATGTCCTGGAGTCATATGATTATCATTTGCAACCTTCCCAGCTCGCTTCCATCAAATAGTCAATGGAGGAAGCCGGATTCGCATAACAACCATGTGATTCGCTTAACAACTGTATTGGTTCACTTAAAAAACACACCAACCTTAGCCACAACTCACTAACCGTTTTGCTTATCAATGGAAATTCTGCTCCCAATTACCGTTGTAAGTCAAGGACTATCTGTACTCTATGCTAAGAAAATATTAAAAATGAAAGAAATCCCTCAGCGTGTCTTTTAAGAGAGAAGAAGAAGAAGAAATATTAACTCATACTTCTAGTAATTCATCTCCACTGTACAATCTGCCACATCGTCCAACAGGCCCTTCAGGCAAAACAGACCGAATAAAATGATGTCCCACTGTAGCTTCTAAGCTAATCCCCAGTCCGCTGCTTTCACTAAACTTGTTCACATCCGCCACCTAGAAAGAAGAAAAATACAATCTTCATCACACCAAGAAATCAGCTGCTTAGAAAATTGCATCAAGATCCTACACAAAGGACCAGTAAACGTAAAAACTGTTTTGCTACAAATGCTCTACTTCTTAAGCTACAGGCTCATTTCTTTCAAACAACATCCATGTTCATTGATTTCTCACATCAAAACAAGATGGAATCACAATGTGAGCTGAAAAGGAGCATCCAGCTGTAACATCCTTTTTCTCATTTGCAAAGGGTAACAGATGCTGGTAGCTACAGCTGTCCCAGAGATGAAAGGTAGTCAGAGAGTCACAATAAAGGGAACAAATAAAACTATCAAAGGTTCTCATTACACCATCTTTTGTCACTGCCATGGAACAATAGTTAGCAAATACAGTATTCGGAAACAGAAATGTTTCCAGTTTGAAGAAAAAAAACTGGATTCCATATCTGGCAATCCTTGTTGTCTTTGAAACAAGTCAAGCGTTAACAGGACATGCACCTGGCAACATAATTCTCTATGGTTTACTAATCCCCAAGTGGGGAACAGTCAAAGAACAGGAACTGCATCTCTGACCTTACTGCAGAATTCTATTCAAAAGTTCCACACCCTTGTTACATCCTTGGACTACTGCACACAAAAGTAGTTGCTTAAATGTTCTAAAAAGTGCTAAAAGAAGACTGGCTAGATTCTCAATGAGAAGTAAAGTGTCCGCTAGGAAAACAGCTTTTATTACATAAAAACTAAACACATTTTAAGGCTTGTAGGCCAAAGGGCTACCAAGATCCCTCACATAAACCTCACTTTAAAAGAATAAAAGAGTCTATTAGCAATCAATTTAAAAACAAATAATGAAAATAGAGGATCAGCAATCATTATCATAAATCATAACAAAAAGGAAAAAAATGCAAACGATCTGTTAAAATGCCAGTAAAAGTGGGGCAAACGGGCTTCCTTTAAAAAAATCTCTACAAGCAATATAAATAGACCATCCAGCAATGAATGGGTCAACAGCAGCAGTACAAGAAAATAGAGGCCCTAATTACTTACCTGAAAGCAGGCCAACATTAAAAGTAGTGGCATTTATTTCTGGTAGATGAATGTCAGATTAAAGGAGGGAAGTCTTTTATTCCAAATATCAGCTATGTGCAAGAAATCTTAGGAGGCAAGGATTATGCTAAATGTTGTATTTTGGAAGTGGGTAGATTTCCTAACAAGCTACATTGTTTTGCTTTCCAAATGTAGATTTCAGAACTCAACTGTAACTCGGCCCACATTGAGAGAGGTCATCAAGCAAAAATGCTACCCCAAGAAATGAAACTATGCACTGTTGACAACAAGGAGAATCAAAATATATAATGGACTCCAAAAGTTACTAAACAAATGCTGCCCATACTTATCGACTAAATTAATGAAAACTCCGCAGGAAGCAATATTTATAAACTGTTGGATCAAATTTAGGATTCATTTTCTGACTGCCTAAGAGTGCATAAAAATTTTGTTTTACCACATTTTTAGATTTTAAAAAACAATGTCGCTCCCAAGGAAGAGCAGAAATAAAGTGTTTATTTTTTTTAAAAGCAAGCAATGAATCGACCTACCACAACTTCGTAATTTTTCCCCAAAATCTTCTGCCATTTGTTCAGCAATATTTCTTCTTCTAGGGATGTTAGCTGAATATCTGCAAGATGTGACAATTATCCTAAGCAAAACTATGACATTCTTAACTTTAGGTAGAAAACATGCATCTGTTTTATATAAAATGAGAAAGAAAATACTTTTCAATACTAAGTATCTAAAAAAGGAAAAAGGAGAAAGAAGGAATTATAACCTAAAGTTTGGGTTTTAAAATCCGTTTAAAGCTAGCTGAATTCACTTAGATTAAGTCACAAAAATAACAGTTCATTTTTAAATTGCTTTTTTCTAATCAATTTTGTACCATATACACCTTAATAAACTTTTAACATTATCCAGTTCTATTTGAAATTAAATCAGCATGAGACTCAATCCTTCAGCATTACCCTGGCTATTCAATTTAGGCTTGCATTACTCAAGAACTTCCTTTTATCTCTCTTCCATAGAAACCCAGTTGTGCTAGTTTAGCTTCCTGAATAACTGGGTTTCTGTCTGGCTACAGTCTGCTGCACCTTCTCCTTTCTGTGAATGCAGAAATTACGGGCATATTCTTCTTTCCTGGCCCAACTGTTCTCTGAAAGACTCATTCTGGTTATTGATTACAATCTTACACTCCTGCACTCTACAAATGTAAGCAAAACAAGTTTGCGTTATTGAAACATTAACAAATAAAAATAACTAAAATTTGAAAGATAAAGCAGAAAACGCTGCTAAACTTATGAGTGGTTGTTTTCCAGTTCTGAAGAATAATTAAAGGTCTTTGTTTTTACTTGTAAAACTATGGCTATTATTTCATAGTTCTCTCCAACAGGAGTGCACTAGTAAATAATATTATGTATTCAGGTTTATTAAAATCAGTGCCCAAAATTGTTCGGTATACAATATTCCTTTCATATTTATTCAGAGGTTAAGTTAAATTTAAAAGAAACTCATTTTCAGGTAATTTTGATATTACTTTGCTTATATTTTGAGTTACATATACAAATAAATAATTACTTAATATTTAAGCACTCATGAAATGTTCTTTATATTTAAGATTTTAATTTTTTTGAAACTATGACCTCATTTTCAAAGGCTGCTACTGAAACATGGTCTCTAGAGGGCAGTGGAAGAACACACTTCCTGGAATCACGTAACAGATTTGTAGATTTATTTTAAAATGTGAGAAAGAAACATATTGAGTGTAATAATTTACCATTTTAAATCTGATCCAGTTTATCTCTTACTATGATAACTGGAGCTTGTCAGATATATACAGTGATCCACCAAGCACTTACAATATCCTCAAACACTCACACACTTAAAAATCCGAAGTAGGTGGAAACATGAGACTCACAAAATCTGAATGATTTCTCTTTAGTATGGCTTGATGAGCTACAATCAGCTATGCATATCACAAATTATCCTTGCTTATTTAAAAATAAGATATAAACAAATGTGATCAACCACAGATATAAGAATTGTGTGTATACATGGCTAACTTCAGTTATGAATTCTGCTTTATGCTACACCTACATTTCCTAGTATATTAAAACTGCTGTTCGCCCAGTATTATCCTTAAGGTTTTTCATTGTAAATAAACAATCATGAAATATCTTCAGCAGTATGTTTTGTCATCTAATGAGAATTACTTTTAATATCCTCATTAATAAGTACTCTTTTCAGCTGCTGCCATTTAGTATGTTGAAAATTAAGTTTCATAATTTTAACACTTGATATGGTATATGAAGCTGGATGCATACAAGAAATCAACTTTGTGTACATTTATGTACATTGTCCACATACAAGAAAATCAACTTTGTGTACATTTATGTACATCATCCACTGAGTTTTAGCTAGACGAACTCGAATAACTATTTTATAGCCTTTTCTTTGAATCTTTTAACTTCTAAATACCTTATCCACAGGTTTTGATAAGATACCTATGGATAAGATACTTAGAAGTTAAAAGATTCAAAGGAAAGGCTATAAAAATAATGATTTGTGTTTACTTAGCTAAAATTCTGTGGACAATGTACATAAATGCAGCTAAACAGAGCTGTATCATTACAGTAATTTTCCAAGATGGCTTTGTCCATTACATCTCAAATATACATTTTTAGAACTCAAAAGGAACTGTTGACACGTTACTATGCCAAGCAAGCAAAAACTAGAGAGGGCAAGTATATTTATAAGGGGAAAAACATTATTTATAACCTGTTTGTTGTATATTAATATCTTCTTCAAAATGAACCTCACTGGGGCTGCATGACATTAATGGAGAATCCTCCTCTCTTTTGCAGCTTTCTGTGGAGAGAAAAAAATATGCCAATTTCTGTGATAATACAGTTAAACCTCTTTCCTGTTTCACTATTGTTAAGGACTCCTAGCTTCTTACCAGATTAAATTAAGCCTGGTCTAGCAGTTAAAGCTCCATGCTAGAAAGCAGAGACTCTAAGTTCCTACCTTAGCCATGAAAGCCAGTGCAGTGACTTTGGGCCAACCTACCTCACAAGGTGATTGTTACTATGGGGAAAATAGGAGGAGGAAGATGTGTTGTATAAGTTTTCCACCTTAGGTTATTTGTATCAATGAAGGTGGGATATTAATATAAGTAAGTAATTAAGTACATACATACATACATGGCTATGCGTAAGCAACAGTTAAAACTAAAAGTAAAATAAAAATTGGTAACAGCAAAAAGGCCACAATCTTCTATATTATCTGAAAGGAGGAAAATATAGTTGATCCAAATGGGGAAAATCTGACTGATGTCACATACATGGGTGATTCTACAGAGACCTGAATTGGGAAAGTTGAACCACAGATTTTAGGGGTCAAAATAGAGAGAAATAATGAGCACCATGGAATTAATTCCCTAAGGCTTAAACTCCTTCATTCACTTTCATTTTCTTTTGGTTTTTGTATTTTAATTTTTTTTTAGTTCTACCATAAAACATAAATCACAGAAACAATATTATTTGAAGGTTATTTATTTGTTATTCATGAAAGAAAAAATCCACAATACTCTTTTGTTTCTCCTTTCTTTCTCCAACTGAGACTAAAAAGTGGATTGCAAGAATGAATTTAAGCCATTTTGGTTTAGCCTCTGAAGAACAGAAAATAAAATTCAAGAAACGTGAAGCAAAGATAATCTTAATTGCCTGTGTTCGTGCCAATATCCATTGTTTGGAAAATTGAATCCTTTTCAACAGCATCACTGAAGTCATCATGAGACTGTGTGTGATTTTCCTGTTTCAGGCCTGCTCTTCGTACCAAAGTCAGATGGACTGTTTGCCCAGTATGTCGCAAAACTTCCACTGCTTGCTGGTTGGTAAAACCTTGAAGATTGGTTCCATCCACCTATGGATTAAACATAGGTCCATGAGGGTGACAGTTCATTCTCCATGCTTATGGATTGATTTCTGAATGTTTCATTATCAGGCTAGGTAGCATCTTCAGCAGAGTTTAGGGGATGCCAGTGTCAGTGTTCTTCTGTTTGTAAGGGCTTCAGGTGTGGGTTTGGGTCTTGTGATGGGCCAGGTGTGGGAATGTCAAGTGAAAGTCTTGGGAGGGGTCTTGCGTCACTGTCAACCTAAACCAGAACTATAGATATTTGCCACTATTGCAAACATATGTCAATTTCTGGCCAGTCATTGTACATCTGTCAAGATTGGAAAAATCGCATTTGACAAATGTCTGCTGAAATTTGGTTTGGGGTTCGTTGCTATCTTGAGCATAACAATCTATATATATAAAAGTGAAAACCACTCATGCCATAATCACGAAACCTCCAGAACCGTAAAGCCTACCAAACTTGAAATTTGCCACCTATGTTCCTCTTGGATTCTAACTGCTCACTAAGAAAGGATTTTTCGAAATGATCATCAGAGCATTAGTATTTCATTTATTATTATTAACAGGCTCTGATGCTAAGGAGTTCTACTCCCTCTCCCCACCTGAAAAGAAATCTGTTCCAAATGCAAAATAAAAGCAGAAGAGAGGAGTTTCAGTTTCAGTTTTACTTTCAAAACAGCAAGCAGGGGATAGGATGGGGAGGCTTCTGTGCGGCAAGGCTGAGGGAGAGAAAGGGATAGGATGGGGGGGCTTCTCTGGGGCAAGACTGAGGAAGAGAAGGGAATAGGATAGGATACGGTTCTGTGGGACAAGGCTGTGGGAGAGAAGAGGCCATCATAAGTACTCATTAATTTTCAAGCTGTGTCGAAATATCAAGCCCAATCACATAGTTTCGTACTGGAGCACAGGTATCAGCTAGTCCTATCTAAAGGTAGACAGCATAGAGTTTGAAGAGAATTTCTGAAAAAGGTGTGAAGAAGCTTTACAAATTCAACTTAAGTAAACTTAATGTATTCAAAAAATTTAAAAAAATTCTCCTCTATACACATAGTCCTCAGCTTATAATTACAATCGGGACCAGAATTTCCCTTGTTAAGCAAGGCAGTTAAGTGAGCTACACATTGGTCATGTAAATGTGAGAAAGATACAATGGTTGTAAGTTTGACCACTTATATATCACTTATTACAAATGCTAAACGTATGGTTCTAAGTTGAGAACTACCTAACTGCATAGGCTGATGGGAATTGGGCAGGAAAGTTTACTGTTATTTTTGCTGTTCATGATTTAAGACTCAGTTTACAAGCATTGCTATCAATATAGAACCTTCAGGTAAATAATTATTTATGTTCCTCAACTGTGGGAAGTAGGTCATTGAGCTTATCTCTGCTTTCATCAGTAACCAAGTCAAAGAAGAATATCTCTCCTAACCCCAGGGCTATTACATTTTCTCAAAGACCTGTGAGTGAATCCTCCACACAGGAGGATCTCATTTAGATTTTAGATTTAGAACATCGTAGCAAAATGGTCTTTTCTTTATGACAATATAATTACTACTAACCCCACAGACAAAATAAATAAGTACTCAAAACAAAGTGCTTGGTTGTAAAAAAAAAAAAAGACTACCTCTGTTTTGTAAGTTTAATAATTTTATCTTTAATATTTTCCATCCATTTTACCTATTATTAATATGGTACTCTTAGCATTTTAAACTAAGCGGTCCGTAATTTCCTGAAATAATTTTTAAAGAGTTAAGCATTATGCTTCATAGTTTGTGATCTTTCTGTACAGAAATCAGACTTAGTAAATTTTTGGCGGGTGTCAATTGAGATCGGAGATCTCACCTGTGAGATCTTTCAAGAACCCTGGGACAGTCCTCATGAGTTGTTTGCTTTTAATCCATCAAGTATAAAAACTAAATAATAGAAGGAAAAAAAGGGATAACAGAATTCCTCCAAAGTTACTTACAGCAATAATTTGATCTCCAATATGGATTCTACCATCATGCTCAACTGCACTGTCTTTTGTGATACTTTTTACAAAAATACCAGAAGGTTCTGTGATTTAAAAATAAAATTGAAGTAATTAAAGGTATGTCCGAGTCATGTATTTGTAAAGCTGTTATGAATTGAATCCATAAACACAGCATATCAAGCTCTGACTGTAATAGTCTTTATGACTTCTAAGTGCTTAAGCAGAAATATTACAACATAGTATCATTTTTATCTTGCTCTAACCCAGAGGTGGGGAACTGTGGTCCTTTTATGGCTTGTTATAAAGGGGTCATAGTTCCCCACCTCTGCTCTAACCCAATGTATTCACTCTAAGAGATAAACTTACATTTTAACATACATATCTAAGTCAATTGCTTTTAGATCTTAAACTAACACATATATTTTTATTTCAGTTATAGTGCTCATACCTATGCTATAAATATGCTAAGCTTAAGACCACTTATTAAAGTAGAAGTTTGACTTCCCAAATGAAGAACATTTAAACAATTTTAAATGTTCTGAATCTAGTGAAAGAAAATATGCTGCATTCAATGAATGCCTTAATTATTTCAAACTATTCCAGACTACAAATCTATGCAAAATAAAATCCATATTTTGAAATGAAATCCATATATAACATTTTTCTTGCAAAACAGTTATTCTATGTATTGTGTGTGGTATTTTAAAACATCTGGACTGACTCAACCAAAAAGCTAATAAATGGACTTTGGAGTTAGAAAAAAAAATAGTTATTTTTTTGAGCAGAATTCATTTTAACCATACCTGATACTTTATCCCCAATGTAGCCAGCAATTGTTATTCCTAACCCTTGAGAATTTTTTGTAAGCTCCACATCAAATGTGTTCCCATCTTCAACATTCTCAATTGGTGTATCTTCCAATTTCTTAAGGGAAAAGACATATAGTTATTCTTCATGACAGAAGTTCTTACAGGAAACAAAAATAATTATTCTATTTCTCACCTAAGCCCTAATATTTCAGCACTTAATTCTAAACATAACACACAGTACTTCTGGTCAGAATGTGACTCAGATATTAGTTTCATAACTCTCCAATATAATTAGTGAACCTTTAATAGAGTTAACATTATTTGCTATGGTAAGAGTTCCTCAAGAGATTTTTCTTAAATGCTTTTTCTATGTAATTCTGGATCACATTTGGAATGTCAGGGCTGTGGCTTTGTGATTTTTGAGGTTTGCAGATACTTTATGCTTTACAGAAATCATTTCTAGAAAATAAAACAAAGATCAAAATTTTTAAAAATGGAAAATTATCTAATTATGCACATACATACACATACATACACACACACACTCAGTATGGAAGTAAGATTAAAAATATTGAAATGCAAATTCAAACACTATTTTTTTAAATTGTTTCATTGAACATACTGTGGAGATATGTAATTACTAATATAATCAGAAAAGAGGGGCTCAAAGTGAGGAGTGGAGAAATTGAGGATGCTGTACTTTTTTCTTAAAATAACTCCAGGCATTATGGCTATAGATGTATATTGTGAGTTGTAATTCCACAACTCTGAAAGGATATAAGCTGCATACTTTTATTTTTAAGCAAAACCTTAAAATGGGTAAAAGACAGTAAAACATTAGATTTTATTTTATCTACTAATATAGGTAGTCCTTGACTTACAACAATTCATTTAGTGACTTTTCAAAGTTACAACAGTAGTGGGGAAAAAAGTGACTTATGATCATTTTTCCACACTTATAACTGTTGCAGCATCCACATGGTCACGTGATTTACATTTGGATACTTGGCAACTGATTCATATTTATGACAGTTGCAGTGTCCCGAAGTCACGTGACCATCTTTTGCAAACTTCTGACAAGCCAAGTCAGTGGGGAAGCCAGATTCACTTAACAACCATGTGACTAATTTAACAACTGCAGTGATTCACTTAACAAATGTGGCAAGAAAAGTCATAAATTCACTTAACAAATTTCTCACTTAGCAACATAAATTCTGGGCTCAATTGTGGTTGTAAGTTGAGGACTACCTGTATAGCAATTTTTTTTTTAATTTAATTTTGTCATAACAGTATACATAAACATTGTCAAAAGTAAAAAACATATCATGAAGAAAATATATATATATATAAGTAAAGAATATGCTTTAGCTATATTAATTTGATATAATAAAGGGAACAATAGGACAGGAACGGTAGGCACTTTTGTGCTCTTATTCACAAAATCACAAAATTTTGTGATTTTTGTGAAAAAAATCACAAAATTCAGGAAAGAAAAGTCTATTCAAACTAAAAGATAGTTTTCAGAAAAGGCATAGCTAATTGGAAGGAATGATTCAATTATTCAAATCCATTCCTCCTGAAGACTGCAGTGAAAAAGCTGCAAAACAAAAACAATGGGGTATAAATTATGCTTCTGACAGAAAGACATGAACGCATATTTCTGCAGAAATATAATTTTTACCTTATCTCCTTTTTCTTCGCTCTGTCACTCTCTCAAGCATTTCATTCTGTTGAACATAATCCAGTTAGCTGAAGCTTCCTGCCGAATTGTGTTTACATTCTTAAGACACTAAAACTTGCTTCAGTTGATACTGACATACGTAGGCACTTGCACCTCCTTGATCTGTGTTTGCACACACCAACTCCCTATTCTATCTTCTATTTTGTACATTATCAGCCACATTCATCCTTGGCATAGTTTCAAAAGGTTAAAAGGAAAAGAGTCACTGGTGAGATGTGGGGAGCTATACAAGTATGATTAAACAGATAATAAAGAGCACAGGAGGTTTTTGGTAAATGAGGTTGGGGTTGGAATGAGGTTACTTTTCAGGCAACAGAAGAACACAGGAGAAAATAAAACACCAGCGCAAATGAAATAAAGAGGGCAGCTGGGTAGTTGCCATCTAACTAGCAGCAGCTGAAGTTGTGCCAGCTGATTTATGTGAAGAGCTACAGCCAGGTACCGGTTAGCACAGAGAGGAGCCCAGCGGTGGATGCCGAGGAGGAGGAGGAGGAAGTGGAAGAATAATAATCCAGATGAACTCAAAGGGCTGCGGCAGAGCAAATGGGAAATGCTATGATGCAGTGATTGCTTAAGCTGCTATTAGAGCACTATTCAAATGGCAGATTGAAATTAGCAGGTTAACAATTATTTGCAGGCCGGCAGGCAGGATGTTTGACTATGAATAAGCATTATGAACCTCTATCTACTGTCAGTCCTGTTTCTTTAACGTAAGTTACATGTCGTTATTACCTTGTTTTCCATCATACATGTTTGCACTGGGGTACCCAAAGAAGCTGCTGTTGATGGAGCAGCCTCCTCAATTAGACCTCTAGCTATCACCAACTTGACGCGGTTTCCACATTGCCTCAGGACTTGTGCCACCTGCTCACCGCTGATCCCAGTCAGGTCTGTATCACCAATTTTCAAAATATGGTCTCCACTGCACAGTCTACCATGCTAGATGAACAAACATTCAATTGTTTAAAAAGCTATACACAGAAGTGTCTTAGAAAAATGTAAGAACCTATTTCAGTTTTGGATTTATTTATTTTTTTGCTTTTAATACTGCTGTAGTAGACAATGTTACTTTAAATATTTTTATCATATGCTGTTTGTGTATAACTATGCAACACCTGATTAAAAATGAATATATTTTAAATTAATAAATGTCAATGTTTTATGGTTCTAAGTAATATGTTTAGCATTGCTTACATTCAAAATTTATGTATCATTTATTGGTTTTATTCCTATTTATTAGCTTATCTGCCCAAAAGGACACACCTAAATTTAGCACTGTTTTCCTCCCAAAATGAAGAAAAACATGGAAAACATCCTGTTCAAAATCTCTCAATTCTACCTTATCAGCCTAGGACAGTGGTAGTCAACCTGGTCCCTACCACCCACTAATGGGCATTTCAGCTTTCATGGTGGGTGGTAGGGGTTTTGTCCGATACTGAAACACTTTCCTTTTTTTTAAATTTAATTGACTTTTAAAAAAATGTTCATAGCATTATTTAAAACCATTTTCACTAGGTTTTCATAAAATTCCCCGTGACAATATAAATTTCTGAAAATATACTATTTGTATCGCCTGCGCATAAGTTTAGTTCACGTTACCCAAGTGAAACTAAATGGCGCTATGGTGCGACCGCAAACAAAAGAGCCTCATCCCAGAATAGCTCGTGCATTTCCCCCCACACCACCCAGCTGTAACAGACAAGCATAGCAGGTAGCTGGCACACACACACCCCAAACCCAATCCACGATGCATGAGAGGCATGCGCAGACGACAATACACGGCGCATTACTGTGGAACCGGTGGGCGGTTAGAAAATTTTACTACTAACAGAGAAACAAACGTGGGTGGTAGGTATAAAAAGGTTGACTACCCCTGGCCTAGGATTACCAAATCTACCTCTTGCTTGTAAACATCCCTATTTAGAAAACGATTTATCTCTTATCTGCTTATCCGCACCTAAATTACCCTCATATACACCTCTCCTTTTAACAGAATCACAGAGGAGAAAGAAGGAAAACAAGGTGGGAATGGGGAGATTGGAAGAAAAGGGGACTGTTTTCCATGTGTGAAGGACAAATGTGTGTGGCTTAAACTCTGCTATCACATCTGCCTCACCAAGAGTAAAGACCCAGTTCAAAAATATCTCAAATACAGGGATAAAAAAAGTTCTCCATAAAGGAACTCCACTATCTGCTTTTCTGTGGTCCTCATTCTCAGACAAAACCAGCTTCCCATTTCCATAGAAAAATTATACTCATGACCGATAGCAGTTCAGAAGCAAAGCTTAGCATTTTAAATTTGGCTGGGGTTTCAAGCCATGGCTATGAGGATCATTTGCTGGGAAAAGATAACCCTTTAATTCAAGATGCTTTCCCTCACTGAACATTAGCATTCCATTCTTTCTATTTCAAGTAAATAAAGGTATTTATTAAATGGTAATAAGAAATTATCATGCTGTAACTCTAGTACAGAAGAATATATTGTGTACCCGATCAGCTACTCCGCCTGGAAGGATGGTTTTAACTATCACTCCAGTTGATTTTCCTCCTACTATCCCAAATCCCAGACCCGATCCATCATTCACCAACTCAATAGTCTCCACATGCTGCCAATGTACCTTTAAGACAAAATCTTACATTAGTTTCATTTTTAAAAAAACAACCTCTAAAGATATTCCATCGGGTTTGCATTTTCCCCATATAGTCAATCTCTTTTCTATAGCTATTCCAAATAATGTTCATGAATCATCAAAAGAACCCTTCAGTGTTCTATATTTTGAGTGGTTTTACTGGCAAGTTACAGTGTTTTAACATCTTAGTGAATAAATTATTTTGGGCATGAAAAATAAAACCTTATGCTTGCTTTCCCAAGGTATTCATTCAGGTGTACTGACTGAGAACAATTCATTTCTACTCAATTCAGCTGTTTACATAGGAAATGAAGTGTGGTGACTCCATACTATGCGTAAAATGGTACATCTGATACACAGGAAGGATTTGGCTTAAGTCTCTCAAAGGCCTCAGACTGAGGTACTTTTTTTTCTTCCTCTCTCTCTCACTCCCTCCTTAATCTACATCATGAAGGCCCTTCCTTATTATCAGGCTCTCATCAAAGGACCCAATCGAAGAACAGACACTGCTTATATCATTTAGGATATAAGTACATAAAAACAGCCTTCCTGAGTGTAAGCCAAGGACTCTCTTAATCCAACAATGGCCAACCAGATACTTCTCAGATGCTTACAGGCAAGAGATAAAACCATACCATTTCCTCATGATTGTTCCCCTGCAAATGGGTTTTGGAGGCAAGCTATGGCTCCACTCTAGGAGTCAATGATTACTCAAGACTAACAGTCCTTGATAGACCTCTCACCCGATTTGCTTTTAAAATAAGTTTTGTGATAATTAAGTCCACAGTCTTATAATCTGCTAAGAACTGATGAAGACACATTTTATGGAATACGGAAAGTCTTATGTATAATAGGCTCCCACCACCACCAAATTGGATTCATTTATTTATTTATTTTTGGTAGCTGGTCCATGAGTTATAATGTACATTAAAACTGTTTGAACTACTTCCTGCACTATACACTGAAAAAACAGAATTGTGAGTCTAAGAAGCTTTCTATGGAATTGCAACTTTACACAATGGCTAAAATTCAGCAACATGTTGCAAAGACCTTTTTTTTAATCTTCCAGAGTACAAAGAGTTGCATTGACTATATCAACCTAAGCCAGAAGAAAGAAGACAGACTTGCTTTCAGTGTCCACTCACCGGGTTTGAATGGGCTGAAACTGTACTAGCAGCTGACGGAGATCGAGAAATTACGGGACTGATGAGCTGAGGCAAAGGGCCCCTTGCCACAACTAACTGGACACTATCTTTGGCTTTCTGTAGGATGCCAATAGCCTGTTGATGTGTTATGGTCTGATCAAGGGCTTGCCCATTAATAGCAAGAATTTGATCTGCTTCCTGCAATCTGCCATCCCTGTTGTAGACAAACAAAAAGGGGAAAAAATAAGCATCATCACCAGTATTGCTATCGTATTTGACAGTTTCTCCAAAATACTGTGGTTTTGTTTGTTTTTTAATCCAATTATCTATTTCTTTCAATGCAGATTTATTTTTATTTTATATATTATTTTTGAAAAAAATTTCCTTGCAGTTCTGCTGCAGGCATCTTTTTGGGCCCCTTCTTGATGAGCTTCCTTTGAAGCTAATCCACAAACCTTGCCTCCTAGCTTCACTCCAGAATTACCTCCTCCTTCTTGCACACCAATCCGAAACTAAGCATATTATATATTGGTTGCTATTGCCTGGGAACTTTATTCTTGACTGTGAGCCTGCTGGGTAAAAACACCAAGTGTTTTACTGCATTCACCATGAAAAGTATTGAATATTCATCAATCCATAGTTTACTTACGAAACATTTTCACAAATGGGGAAGAAGAAACTGTTTTTTAAAAAACCATCCAAAAAAGGATCCTAATTACAAAGGCCCCCTTACAAAATGGACTCACACTTTCTCAAACTTACATCAAAGTGATCTGAGCTAAAGCAGTTATTGATCTAATCTGTACTAATATGTTACGATTAGTAAAAGAAGTTGATTGATAGTCATATAGGTTTTTTTTAACATACCGACTTAATTTAGACTCTCCGAGAATATTATGGTATTCAGATAGCATTTCTCAATATTTTTCTTAGTTCTTAGCAAAAAATATATTTTATCTGTATACTGTATCAGAAAAATGAGTCTATAAAAATGTTGATATTACAGAAAGTTGTCAGTGAAAATAAATGCATTTTTGCATGATTAAATGTTTAGCCTAATGGAAACAAAATTTAAACAGACTTCTAAGTAAAACCGAACTGGATCAGAGAAAGGCTGATTGGCAATACTTAAGTCAAATTTTATCTGTATAAAACATATCGAGCATAAACAAATTGAAATAAGCCTTCTTTTCAGCCCAAATTTTTATTTATGTTATCTGTTGTTTATTGCATTTGCATACTGCAATGAAAGTGAAATGTTTGCAAATCTGTCCATTTTTTTTCAGCAGAATATTGCACAAAACAGGCATAGCATCCAGACTGGATTAACTTACTTGTATCTCCTAAGAGAGTTGGCCACCCTAGAGAACTTCAACAGCCAATTGCTTTACAACATAATGAGGGAAAGGAAACAAACAAGCACAGCACCTCCCTTAATCCCATGATGCACATCCAAACTTGGCCTGCTGAGCAGGGGACGATAGCAATAGCAATACTACTTAGACTTATACCGCTTACAGTGCTTTTACAGCCCTCTCTAAGCGGTTTACAGAGTTAGCATATTGCCCCCAACAACCTGGGTGTTCATTTTACCCACCTCGGAAGGATGGAAGGCTGTGTCAACCTTGAGCCTGGTGAGATCTGAACTGCCAAATTGTAGGCAACCGGCAGTCAGCAGAAGTAGCCTGTAGTACTGCATTCTAACCACTGCGCCACCGCAGCTCTTAGAGGTTATGTGCCCTTCGTGCATGTTCCTGGGTCCTGCTGATTTTGAGATTCAGGATATGTTTAAATGCAGTAGGTATTCATCTTCAAAAGCACTCTGGAAATTCCAAATTTACCAGGATGAAAGAGCACATAAAGACTAACTCACGGCTCACTGCCAGGAGTTCAGTTCTGACTGGCTCAAAGTTGACTCAGCTTTCCATCCTTCTGAGGTGGATAAAATGAGGACCCAGATTGTTGGGGGCAATACACTGACTCTGTAAACCACTTAGAGAGGGCTGTAAAAGCACTGTGAAGAGGTATATAAGTCTAAGTGTTATTGCTATGTACGTGCATAGCTAACCTTTGCGAGCTTTTTCCCTGAAGATTTTCATTTGTGTTGATGTGTTTTCATTTGATTGGTTGGTTGCTTTATTGTTGGCTTTTAATGGAATTTTTGATTATAAATACATACAAAAAACCCAACAATAATATCTTAGTTGGTTGGCATGCTGAGTATTTGATGTTCAGTATTGCATACTGTGCATTTAAAGAGAGAGACAGAAAGCACACCATATTAATAACCTCCCATCCAATTTCTTTCATCGATAAAAATGTGCTTGGATTTAAGGGAAACACTAAGTACAAGGATAAGGCAAATGCTTCAAATAAATAGAAAGTAGATAAATAAAGTCTTTCCCCCCCCAACCCGCCACCAGTTCTTCCCAAAGTTGGCTCACTGCTAGCATTCAGCAAAGTCCTATCTATTCTTCTGTATCTTGGATTAAAAAAGAGAAGAATTGTTTCCTGCAGCTGAAACCCTCAAAGTGTATTGAGTTTTGTTTGAATGACAATTAAACAGGTTGAAGATTTGCTCTGTTAAAATGTAAGCAATTCAAAATGTTTTGTGAAACATTCTAGGGCAGGCTCTCCAACGTTGACAACTTTAAGCCTGGCGGACTTCAACTCCCAGAATTCCCCAGCCAGCAAAGCTCAGCAAAGCAAAGCTGGCTGGGGAATTCTGGAGTTGAAGTCCGCCAGGCTTAAAGTTGCCATGGTTGGAGACTTCTGTTCTAGGGAGACGTCGTCCTTTGAGCTCAAACCAAACACATTTACTAATTCATTCATTCCATAAAAATAATTATTTAAATTTTAAATATTATGTTTATAATCCATTTGAAAGCTGGCATTTATACATCTCTTTCAATGTATAGCTTACAGGCAAACTCACCTTTGTGCCACACTTCCATCTTGAATCTCCTGCACAAATATACCGAGTTCACCTCTATATTCACTCTTCAGGCCAACTACACTAAAACCAAGCCCACCGCTTGGAGGTTTTAAAAGTTCTATTGTCTCAACAAGTCGACCCTAGTAGCAAAAACAACAGGAAACAAACCACTTTGAAACAAACTCAAAAGCATTCTGATTCCAAAAAGTTCACTTAATTTTCATATTTGTATATTAATAAAAAAAGAAAACAATCAAGCAATGTACATCCAGTACAGACATAAAAATGTGTCTTTGGCAAGGTGCTATGGTTAAGAAAACCAGAATCATTGATTGTCTGGAAATCCTACAGACTATAGGAAATTCTCGATTATAAATGGGTATCTTCTAAAAATGGAGGGTGGCAGAAGAAGGTAATGTCAACTTATTCAATCCTGCTGCCTCTGCAGATTTTATTTAATTTTACTTATTTATTAAATGTTATGCCACCTATCTCCCCTATAAGGTGACATATGGAAACACCATCCCCGACTGTAATCACATATGAAGAGAAATCGAGTTTCCTATTTAATAATAGAGAAAATTATTTTTAACCCAAGAGAGGAAGTGAAGATAAAGAAAAGGACTTTGGAAAAATCAATTTGATGTTTCCAATCATCTAACTGAGATTTAATTTAAATAAAATTTACCTGTGCCATATTTCTGATCAGTAGTTCAAATTCATCGCTTGCAGGCTTCCCATTAATCTGAGGACTGATCGACTGGAGAACAATTCCTAGCCCATTTGAAGGGTTACTGTTCTCTTGAGCCATCAAGTAGGAGTCATTGTGTAGTGAGGAGCCCACAACACTACCATGATGGGAAAGTTGCAGGTGCTCACCAGATGAGGAGATGGAAGGTGCAAGGTTCACCTGAAAGTTGTATATAACGTTTTTTAAAATTTAATTTAAGAGCACAAAAAATACAGTTAACAGTACAAAAGAACAAAACCAACAAAAAAACAATAACCAATGGAAAATATGTCCTAAAATGACACACGGCATCAAAATCATAAAAGCAAATATTACCGTAAACATTAAGAGTAAACAATCCTTTGGATTCAGTTATTTTACAGGAAGATCACCTGTGTACAAGAAGGAATTACATAGTTCCTTCAATGTCAGGGATAGTTCGACTACATACAGCTACAAGGACCAATTATGTCCTCACAAAAGCACGAAATAATAATACCGTATACAAGTAGTCCTCCGCTTATGACCACAACCGAACCCAAAATTGATGTTGCTAAGTAAAACAGTTGTTAAGTGAGGTCTGCCCCATTTTAAGATCTTTTTTTTAACACTGTTATTAAGTGAATCACGACAGTTGTTAAATTATTAAGAGGGTTGTTAATTGAATCTGACTTCCCCATTGACTTTGCTTAACAGAAATTAAAAAAAGTTTGTCATATGGCCCTGGGACACTGTAACCATCATAAATACATGCCAGTTGTCATGAGTCTGAATTTTGATCACGTGACCACGGAGATGCTGCAATGGTCACGTGAAAACAGTCATAAGTCACTTTTTTTATTATTTATTATTCATACTTTTGCCAATGTGACTTTGAAGGGTGACTAAACGAATGGCTTTAACTTGAGGACTACCTGTAATCTAATCCAGGGGTCTCCAACCTTGGTCCCTTTAAGACTTGTGGACTTCAACTCTTTGCTGGCTGAGGGACTCTGGGAGTTGAAGTCCTCATGTCTTAAAGGGACCAAGGTTGGAGACCCCTGATCTAATCCATTCTTTTTCATTTCTAAAAACACACTGTTGGTAGCTTCCGTCTTTTAACTGCATTTGTCCCACTTCTTTCAGCAAGACAAATTATGTGCTGAGATGAATAAGATTTAAAATGTTTAACTGAGTGATACCCGTGATTTGGAGACTATCCTATCAGGAAAAATATCAAAAGCTATATAAAATATCTGTGTTGATAGATCATACAGTCTGGAAGTTCTTCTGGCTACATTTCTCATCATATAGACCAGGGATCTGCAAACTTGGCTCTTTTAAGACTTGTGGACCAACTCCCAGACCAAAGCTAGCTGAGGAACTCTGGGAGTTGAAGTCCACAAGTCTTAAAAGAGCCAAGTTTGCAGACCCCTGATATAGACTATGAAGCTAGATGGCAGACTATTTCATTAAGAAGCAAGTCAGACTTCCTGTTTTTGTAATTCATTGTCCTTGAAGTTCATCTAACAGATTATTCTCTCCTTTCTTAGGAAACAGAATGCCTTCTAATGTAAAGAAAGAAACTAATTAAGAAAGAAACATTGTTGTCTCTCAAAAATTGAAAAGGGAAAGGGAAGGCTTCCTGTTATAACTTGAGACTGGTTACAAAAGAAAAGAATTTTAATTCATATTCGTTCCATTCAAAACGGTTAAGATTTAATTAGGTTTTTAAAAGGCTTTACTACACACTATGGCAGACTTTTGATGTATTATTGACTCCTACTTTGTCTCTACTAATAGAGTGGCACTCCATTCTAATGATCATCATTTTTAAACTTATTAAAGAAAATGATTTGCATGTACAAAAAGGATTGATTTAGCATGAAAGATAATATCAGACAAAGTGGCTGATAGCTCCTACGCAATTCTGCAGCTAGAGAAGATGGCCTACAATAATTGAAACAAAAAGTGACTGATTGATTTATGGGTTATCTTAAAAAACAATCTACCAATGAAAAGTCAAATCATCAGAAATTCAGAATTAAAATGTTTTTTCGTTGTGATGGAGAAGTACTTGAGATCTTATAAGGAGGATCTTCAGGATCACAAGAAGAACAAATCATTTAATACTAAACAAAGTAACACCCCACCTATTCACTGCAAACATCAATAAATAAATGTAACATCAGATACCGTATTTTTCGCACTATTAGACGTACTTTTGCCCCCCAAAAAAGTGGGTGGAAATGTCTGTGTGTCTTATAGAGCTAATATTGAGGCAGGGGGAGAGGAGTTGGTGCAGCAGCTAACACCGCCGGCGCCTCCTGTCACCGCTGCCGCCGTTCGCTGCCGCAGAGGAACACAGGAGCCTTCACTCCCAAGCAGCTGATTGATGGTTGGATCAGCCTCCTGGAAGACTGTCGATCAGCTGTTCTTGGTGGCATGGATTGCCACCACTGCTGCCAATTGGTGGCGCTGTTCGCCAATGCCAGCAATCACCATTGTTTGGCGGTAGGCAGTGATTGGCAGCGAAGGCAAACGGCTGTGATCAGCGGCAATGGTGATAGGTGGCTAGAACAGCTGATTGGCAGTATTCCGGGAGGCTGATCCAACTGTCAATCAGCTGCTCAGCAGCGAAGGCTCCAGCATTCCCCGCCAGCAGCAGCAGCTCAGCTCAGTTGACTGGTGGTGGGAGCAATGGAGCAGAGCCCTGACAAGCCACATGCTGGGGCTGCGACAACGTGCTGAAGCTGACCAGGCTATTTGCTGCAAGGACACTAGCCAGATGAATATCGGATGAATGTTGGGAGACAGAGGCAGATTTTTTTTTCTTGTTTTCCTCCTCTAAAGCTAATGTGCGTCTTATGATCCGGTGTGTCTTATACTGCAAAAAATATGATATTTTGGGCACCCAACACCAAAGAAGAATGTGATGCTTTGAAAAATCCAAGCAAGTTAAAAAAAAAAGGATCAACCGAAATTAAGATAGTTATTATCAATGTTGGCACAAGTTTGATTTACAAGATCTCAAGTGTGGACAGTGTTTTGTCCTGTGACTTTAAGTCAATCTTGACTCCTGATAATTGCCTGGGAAAGTCCCTGCACTTTTCTTGGCAACATTTTTCTCATGTGTTTCCCATTGCTCTTTTTCTGGAGCTGAGAGAAAAGTGATTGGCCCAAAGTCATACAGCTGATTTTGTGCCTAGGGGAGGACTAGAACTCATAGTCTTCCAGTTCACAGCCTGATGTCTTTAACTAAACTTACATATATCATCAATACCAACATCAATACCATCATCTTTAATCAAACTGGTTCTCATAGAAAACATTACTGACAAATACTGTACTGGGGAAATACTACGTGTTGGTCTATGAAGTGGCAAAAGCAATGGAATGAATGAATGACAGCAAAAATCTATATCACGAATACCATGTCAATTTGCCAATAATTTAATATAGGAGATAGTGTAAGAGCTTCATGTCACTGAAAAAAATATTTTTGTCTAAAATATGCTTACTGATTTGTTATATTTTCTCTAACATATTCTAGGTGGTTCCAGATGCAATACAATCAATGACTGTCCTGATGATTTCAGTGGGTCAACATAAACTATGACTGGATCCTTTATGTTCTATGAATCTTACTTCCTCAATTGCCCTTTTTTTTTTTTTTGCATTTATATCCCGCCCTTCTCCGAAGACTCAGGGCGGCTTACACTATGTCAGGCAATAGTCTTCATCCATTTGTATATTATATACAAAGTCAACTTATTGCCCCCAACAATCTGGGTCCTCATTTTACCTACCTTATAAAGGATGGAAGGCTGAGTCAACCTTGGGCCTGGTGGGACTTGAACCTGCAGTAATTGCAAGCAAGCTGCTGTTAATAACAGACTGCATTAATCTGTTGAGCCACCAGAGGCCCTTTCAAGGGAACTTAAGCGAAGAATTAGCCCTTCAAGGGTGGTTCCCAGTTTCCTATCCTAAAGTACTCACAAGCTTTTACAGTTGTATGAAAAACAACCACAGATAGCCCTTGGTTAACCTTGGTAATCGGGGCCAGATTTGCAACCACTAAGCCAGGGGTGTCAAACTTGTGGCGTCATGGCGGCGTCACGTGACATATCGGGACTTTTTTCCCCTTGGCTAAACTGGGTGGAGGCAGGGCCAGCACGTGATGCATCCAGCCAGTGGGCCACGAGTTTGACACCCCTACATTAAGCTAGGCAGTTTGTAAAGCAAAGCAAGATGTCATGGGACTACATTGCATAACAACAGCAATCTTGACACTTCACATGGCTGTCGTTAAGCAAAGATTGTGAGTCACTGAGAACCTCCTTGCAACTTCCAGCTGGCTTCCAACAATCAAACTCCAGGTGGCTTGAAAGCTGGCCAGTGGACAGGTATGTTCTTTATAAAAGGAACATTGCTTTATTCTATAAACCGCCTTCTGCTAATTTCTTACAATCGCCTTTCTTTTTACTATACATAACTTCTGCAATATTGGCACAATTTGGAAGGGAACAAATAAGAGAATGCCTCTGATGCCACTTTATACGATAAAAACATACATTTTGGCATTATATTTAAACTTCCACTGCAATCAGATGACGCTTCAGTATTTAGTTTGTAATTCTTTTTTTTTTTTAATCTACCTCAGTTGCATTTTTATTTTGTAAGCAGTTTAGACTAAAAAAAAATCAAAGTTGGTGGCATTTATTTTTTAAACTTTGAGCTTTAGTTGGATGAAGAGGGAAAGAAGAGAAAACATAGATTACATTTACACTTTCTTCCCATATATGACAGACATTGAAGGCTTTGTAAAGCATTCAATTATACAAAGGCATGCAGCAATTCACATTTCTAATAACTGCATTCCATTCACTTTTCAGCACATTCTAGGTGGGTGTTGCAGCGACACAATTATGTGAAGAACAGGAATTCAGATTAGCTTTCTTTTTCTCCTAATGTGTTCTCTTTCACAATTTCAGTGCTAATTTTAACATCCTCATAACTGACATAAAGTCAAATAAAAAAATTTAAACTGTAGCTGAACCATTATGTTTTAAAATGTTGGGCGGACTAAATCCAATGGGTACTGACCTTTGGTACTTTATGATCTATGATAGGAACCAGTAGAGTATGAAGAGTTAATTATTTAATGTGTGCCCTCTTTTTCTATCACTCTCCCCTCTCTGTTTTTTTGAACTAGCTAATCTGAGCTCACACGTTTTTGCCTTTGTTTCCCTAGAGGACACACAGAGACCAAAAGCTCCTTTGATTCCTCTCTGGAGGATTCAGTTAGTTAGGTGCTAGACTGCCTATCCATATATTGTATTTCCTATAAATAAATCTCCTTTGTTATAAAACCTGCTTTGGTAATCATTGCTCGGGTCAGATTCCTGCTCTCAGGAATGCTCATATGCCCACAAAGAATGCTTCAAGCGCCAATTTAAAGAAAAAGTTCAGCACTTTTCCTCTTTTAATTTGTTGCATAACATTTTTGGAACAATTCCATTGAAAGATATTGAATATATTTACAGATGTTTATAAATCATTGTTAACTGCAATACACACAACCTGCAGCAAATTTTTCTTCTTAAGCCACTTCCCTGTCTTTGCGGCATGTGGCCAAGTGAAGAAATTTGGATTACTTCTCCTTTTAATTAAAGTTTGCCACATGATCTGGGTTTGTGGCTGACAATAAGTACCACTATCTTCAACATGTCACGTTTGGTCCTAGTTTACACAAATCACGGAAAGCGTAAGAGGTTTGGTTTTGGCTTTGCATGAAGTGTTAACTCATTCAAAAACCACTATATAATTAACATGTGGAATTCATTATAACAAGTTGTCATGGCCACAAACTTGAGTAGAATTAAAAGGAGATTAGATGCCTTTATAGAGAACATATCTCTAGTCTTGAAGACTCAGTTTTACCTCCAAATCAAGGGCAGCATGAACGCTAATGCCACCTGCAGGGAAACACAGGTAAGGAAGGGTCCTATCTCAATCACCTACTCTGACCACTATGAGAAACAAAATAATGGATTAAAGAACAGTCTTGGCCTGATTGAGTAAGACTATTTTTGGGTTTGATTAATATGCAAAGCATGTCCCTTCTTCAACAAACCACGATTTTAAAAGTTGGCTTATTGATGTACAAACCAAACTCATAAAACATGAATTATATGAACCATATTACCATATATACTCGAATATAAGCCGATCCGAGTATAAGCCGAGGTCCCCAATTTTACCCCAAAAAACTGGGGTAAACTGGGGACTCGAGTATAAGCCGAGGGTGGGAAATGAGGCAGCTACCGGTCGGGGAAACCCTCCCTCCCTCAGCCGAGAAGGCTGGCGGCTCCCGCCCGCCTCTCACTGCACCGCAGGGCTTCCCGCTAATGCAAAAGCCCGCCAAGTTTGTGCCATCCGGTATAATGTGAAAAAGAAGAAGAAAAACTGAGATAAGTCAGATACTCGAGTATAAGAGGACGTTTTCAGCACAAAAAACGTGCTGAAAAACTCGGCTTATACTCGAATATATACGGTAATTCTAATTTGCACTCAAAAATAAAAAGCAGAAGTTTCCTATTGCCATACTAAGAAGAGAAGGAAACAGAACAAGTATATAAAGAGAGATCAAACCCCACTCCCTTTTAGTATTGGTGTTGTTACCTAGTTAGATAACGAAATGTCTGCAAGAAAACAACCAAGCTCAGAGAGCACCAAGGACCCCAGGGAACAATTAAAGATACAAGACCATAGCTCTCTGCAATTTGTTTCTATACATTGGTGTGCCATGTGAATCCAGCCCATCTGGTTCTTTCTATATGTCATGCAATCCCATAAAATTTGGGCAACTGAGAAAGCCATGTTTAAATTAACCATATATATCATACCATGCAAGCACAGCCAGTCTTTGCAATGATGTGGTTATCTTATCTCTTTATATGCAAAGGAACAAACATTTGCCAGATCACTACAGAGGAAACTAAAGGCAGAACAAAGCAATCAGTGTTATTATTTGCCATCACCATTTTGGTCTAGCAAGACTACCCGTGTTTCCCTGAAAATAAGATCCTGTCTTATATTTTTTTGAATCCCGAAATAATTGCTTGGCCTAATTTTCGGGGAGGTCTTATTATTTTGGGGCACGTGAAGGAAACCAGAGGAAATGGCACTCAAAAGCCCAATTGGGCTTATTATCAGGAGATGTCTTATTTTAGGGGAAACAGGTTATATTCTGGCTGATTCAGACAAATGCCATCCATGAGTGGAATAATCATGTCTTAGAACATAATCCATGCATAGGGTCAGAAAACTATGATGTAGATTTAATTGGTTATTTAATGTATGCTCTACTCAGCATACATTCCGAAATTCACACAGGGAACTTCAAAAATGGAACAATGGTAAAATCTACAAATACCGAACTTCAGATTATCTTTTCTGATATTTGATTGTTAACCAATCACAAGCTATGTTTTTGCTAATTCATACATTCTATCAAGCCAAATGTTGTCTGAATTGAGGTTAAGAATACACACCTATGCAAGTTTAATCAGCAGTATTACTTCCAACCATGCTTACTTCTTACGACGTATTTTAAGAATATTATTTTTATCCTTTTAAAAAACATGTGTTTAGCAAGACAGCCTGATTAATTAATAAGGTTATCCTCATTTTAGTAGAAGCATTATTTTTAATCACTGTACATTATGAAAGCATATTAACATTAGCAACATTTATATTGTAAAATACCCATCTGTTCTCTTTTTTTTAAAATGCTAACCATGCTGAATTTACTGAAGCTCAATGAATTTCAGTTCCAAATGTAACATTTTGTTTAAATATTCAACATAACATTTGTTAATTATTCACAGAGTTATCATATGAAAACCTCTGAGGAAGATTTATCGGCATTCTCTCTTGTCCCTCCTGTCCTACCTGATCTCGTGACTGTGGAAGAGAAGCTTGTAGGTTTAGGATTTGATTGAATAAAGGACTCTGCAGTACTGATTTTAGTAAACTTAATTTCTCCTCATTTGCTGAATCACCACGTTCTCGTAATTTTGCTTGCAGGCGTTCTACTGCCTGGAGGGCTCTGTGGATATCTGGGGAGGAAAAACATTCACTGTGACATACTATCTTCACCACGTTTATTACATTATGTGGTAGAAATCATTTTAAATATAAATATCATCACCCAAACTCCCAAGATGCTCAGAGATGTTGAAAAAACGTTTCAGACATAAATTCCATAAATTGTGATCATTGCACAAAGCCCAGACAACACATTAAATGACTTTTTACACGACTGTTTTAAATTATAATAAAAACCAAACAAAATTTGAAAAGAAGGCAGCCTTAATTCTTAAAGACAGGGTTTTATGCTTGTTCTATTTGTAACCCAACTCAATTTGATTCTTTTGCATTCCAACATCCATCTAGGAGGATTTGGGTTGATATTTTGCATCAGGAGAACATTAGAGCCAATACTGGGCAAGAGGGAGGAGATCTGCTCCCGCTTGAATATGCATATAGCAGCAACATCTGGAGAATAATGAAAGCAGTACTGGAGCATCACAAAACAAGTCCTGCTTTTTTTCTTTTCACAACGATTTTGTATTTTGTATTCCAATGCAAAAGGGATATAGTTTATATTGCAATGCGGCTTTTATCCTTTTAATTTATGCAATTAATTAAATTACTGCAAGTGCAACCCACACCCAAGCTGCTGTGGGTGTCCATGCATGCTTGGATCAGTGCCCAAACCCATATAGAATTGTTCACATAGTTAAATAAATAATTTCTGATATGCTATCATGACACACAAGTGAGGACTTAAGAGGGAGACAAATGATGAATCATTGATGACAATGGCATCACACTAATACCATGATTTACATTCAGGACACAAATACATCATTTTGTGTCACAGTGATTTGCTGTGGACCCTGTGCATACGCTCTGCTTTTTCTCCTTTGGACCCCACCCCAATGATTTATTTATTGAGGAATACTCCATTTATCTTTTCTTATGTTAGGAAGATCAATAGTTAAATTAACATGATTCTTCAACATAAGAATAAAACTGAGTCTATTTAATATATACTTAATTCTAAGTACGTTAAATATAGTTAGTATTTCTAAATGAACTTTATTATTATATCTTACCAATTGTTTCCAACATGGCTTTTGCTTAATTCCCACTTCACCAGATGTTAATTAATATAAGGTCTTCCTAAAAAAGAATTGGGAGAAAAGAAATGAACAATTTTAAATAAATATTATAAAAGTGATCTCAATTTTATTGGTCACCCTAAAAAAATATCCAAGACTGAAAGGAATCCATTACAATTACAAGTCAATTTTAATTCTGGTAGAAATACATCGTAATAAGTAAAAATGTCATCACAATACAGTGAGTTACATAAAACTTTATTCCCAACGTGTGTACTTTTTTGGGTCAGAAAAGCTTTAACAATGGCTCCCGTTTAACCATCTTATATGAAATAGTATCTGGTATTAATGTAAATGCAGTTTCTGAATTCCTCTATGAGGAAAAGAGATGTAGAGAAAGAAAGATGTTAAGAAAATAGAAGTAGAAAGCTATGTAGTTACTTTTCCTGAATCTCAGTCCCTGTGCATGGTTTTTTTTTAAATATTAGTGGTTGCTATTTTTCATAAAAATATTAGTGATCCAAAGAAAACATATATCTCATTAATATCTGAAACTAAGATACACCTATGAGAAGCAAACTAAATGTTAAAATGTTATCCATCAAGATAAAACATGTTTTTGTACCAAGAGGCTCTTAGCCCAGAACAGCTGTCAGCCTTCAGCTGACTAATCCCCTGGATTTTCAAGGTCTGTTATCTACCACATACTATTTTAACTATTTTACTACACATTCATCATTTCATCAAAAAGGTAACATGCACCACTAATCTCGTCTACCAGCTATAAGACTTCTCTGCAGATATAATTTCCAATGAAAAGTTTCATGCATTCATCAACAGTCCCATTTCATGAATCCTTTTTAGATAAATACCTCAGAAACTATAAGCTCATAGCGTCAGATTAACCAACATGCAATGCCAAAGATAGCCAGTTTCATAATAAGCTTTACCTCAGAGCTGTTAGTGACTTTCAAGGCTTGCTAAAGCTAACACCGATATCCAGGCTAAGATGTTCATTGGATATCACAAAAGAGCAGCTTCTCCTCATGAGGTATGTAGGGAAGCTTCTTGCACTCAGAGTGCTAACTTTACAACAGCTAGAAAATGCTGGGAAAACAAGTAATCTGTTCCTACTAAAAAAAGAAGGTGAGATAATGTATATATGTACATGTGTATGCATGTAAGTATGTATTTTATATAGTTGCCTATCTCACATATGTGACTCTAGGCAGCTTACAATGCAGAACATAAAAACTTAGAGCAGCCAAGCATCATTCAACCAATTAACTACACAGCCAGGAGTCAGGGACAAAACCAACTTTACAAGGCCAGATGGAAGGTCAGCAAAAATGGGACCAATTTAATCTCAGGAGGGATGGTGTTTCAAAGGGCAGGTGCCAAGGCAGAAAAGGCTCTGTTTCTTAGCCCTCACAGTTGGCATTTTTTTAGCCAATGGTACCCAAAACATGCCCCTCCTGCCAGGTTGGATAAGATGGGGTAGGACAATTTGGGAGAGACAATCAGTGAGTCACTCAGTCCCAAGCCATTAAGAGTTTTAAAAGTAACAACCAGCACCTTAGATTATACCCAGAACCACACTGGAAGCCAATGTACCTTGCAGAGTAATGATGTTACATGCCCCAAATAAACAGCACTAGTTTATGATTGGTTATTGATTAGTATCTAAGCCTGTGATGGCGAACCTATGGCATGCATGCCAAAGGTGGCATGCAGAGCCCTCTGCGTGCATGCATGCCGTCACCAGCTGCTCTTTTGGTTTCCGGCGCACGCATGCATGCAGGCCAGCTGATCTTCGCATGTGCTGGAGCCCCGGGAAACCCGAAGACCAGGTGCCCAGCATGCGCAATGGTACTGGCAAGCTGGTCTTTGGGTTTCCAGGGCTGCAGTGTGCATGCACATTCCGGTTTGGGCACTCGGTACCGAAAAGGTTCGCTATCACTAATCTAAGCAAACTGCAAGTCCTCAGCTGAAGTCTTATTATGACCTCAGCCATGACTACCATGGGAACTGTCACATTAAAACAGGTGTTTCTCTACTTAGCTACTGAGGCCACCATCCATAATTTACAGAGCCAAGATATGTAAGGCCAGCACACAAGTCTTAATTATTTGTGCTCTTTTTTATCCAACTTGCTGCCTCAGGAAATACATCTGGCTCCATCAATGTATCTCTTTCACCATCAGATAATTACATTTGCACTGTACTGTTTTCATAAAAAGTTTTGAGACTTCAGCTTCTGGCTGATTCAATTCTGGATCTATTAAATTTGTGTTTTCATGGCTTATGTGAACATAAGTAGGTATGTTCACAATTGAGCACAATTACATATTATTATTTGATTTAAACATGGTCATTCTCCTTCAGCTAAAAATACTGTGTTTGTAATTCAATGAAAATATATTGAATAAAAATAAATGAATAAAAATATGAAGTTTTTAAAAAATAATTGTTTTGCATCTGCAATCTAGAGAAAACATATATACATACAAGTGATAACACATTGCTTTTTAATTATTTATTTGTTTTAAGAATTAATACAGCTGTTCCACTCACAACTTGCAACTCTGGGCAAAAAAAACTCTAAATTAAAAAAACAATTAAGTCAGACAATAAATGCAGTATAGAATCAATATAACAAAATATGATTAATACACAGCCAAGGCAAATACCATTTCTTAAAACAAAATGGTCTCTTTCGTTATCTTGCTCCCATGCACAGGAAACAAACCAGGTCTTCTCAACTTAACAAAAGGTTAGTGGACTCATTCCAAAAGTCAGGCACAGCAACAGAGAAGACCTATCTCCTAGATCAGGAGTCCCCAACCCTAGTTTGTGAACCAGCACCAGTCTGCAGCATGCCAGAAACCAGGCTGCACAAACAACCCATCCACAGGATGCAGGTAACACGCAAAACCACGTGTAGAAAACCCATGGAACCAATCCCTGGTGCCCAAAAGGTTGGGGCCCACTGTCCTAGACCCAAGCCTATGCTGTTTTAAAAATGGACTTTGAGCATGTCCACACCACCAGCCTTGAATAAGGCTTTCTAGATGCACTATCTGAGGGAGCTCTTCAATGAATTTGCAAGCTTCTTCAGGATATTTGAGTCTTTGTTCTGGAAGGGAAAAAGGATTGGATAGAAAGGAGGGGAGTGGAATTTCATTGAGTCTATATTATCATCAGATACTGGAGACTGATAAGAGTCATAAGGATGGAGCATCTGATTTGAAAAGTAGAAACAAACAGCTGCTGGATAGTCTCCTTTCAGTGCATATAACAACATTTAGATCAGGGGTAGTCAACCTTTTTATACCTACCGCCCACTTATGTATCTCTGTTAAAGGTAAAGGTAAAGGTTCCCCTCGCATGTATGTGCTAGTCGTTCCCGACTCTAACTGCTAGGTTGGCAGAAGCTGGGACAAGTAACAGGAGCTCACCCCATCACACGGCAGCACTAGGATTCGAACCGCTGAGCTGCCGACCTTTTTATCGACAAGCTCAACGTCCTAACCCCTGATCCACCGCGTGTCCCTTGTATCTGTTAGGAGTAAAATTTTCTAACCGCCCACCGGTTCCACAGTAATGCGCCGTGTATCGTTGTCTGCGCATGCCTCTCACGCATCATGGATTGGGTTGGGAGGGGGGGCTACCAGCTCTGCTTGTCTGTTACAGCTGGGTGGTGTGGGGGGAGATGCGCGAGCTATTCTGGGATGAGGCTCTTTTGTTTGCGGTCGCACTATAGCGCCATTTAGTTTCACTTATGTAACGTGAACTAAACTTATGTGCAAGCGATACAAATAGTATATCTTCAGAAATTTAAATTGTCATGAAGAATTTTATGAAAACCTAATGAAAATGTTTTTAAAGAATGCTATAATTTTTTTTTAAAAAGTCAATTAAATTAAAAAAAAAAAGGAAAGTGTTTCAGTACTTTCATGTCACTCATGCCCTCGTCATTTCCCGCCTGGACTACTGTAACACTCTCTACATGGGGCTCCTCTTGAAAGGCACCCGGAGGCTCCAACTGGTCCAGAATGCGGCTGCGCGGGTGATAGAGGGAGCCACCCGTGGCTCCCATATAACACCTCTCCTGCGCAAGCTGCACTGGTTGCCGATGGTCTTCCGGATGCAATTCAAGGTGTTGGTAACTACCTTTAAAGTGCTCCATGGCTTAGGACTGGGCTATTTACGGGACCGCCTGCTGCCACCGATAGCCTCCCATCGACCTGTGCACTCCCACAGGGAGGGTCTCCTCAGGGTGCCGTCAGCCAAACGATGCCGGCTGGAGACCCCCAGGGGGAGAGCCTTCTCTGTGGGGGCACCTACCCTCTGGAACGAGCTTCCTCCGGGATTACGATCACTCCCCGACTTCCGGACCTTCTGACGTGAGCTCAAGACCCTTTTATTCCATCGCACGGGGCTGGCCTAATGGGTTATGGTTTTTAATTGGGGTTTTGCTATTGATTTTTAATAGTTTTAATGTTTAGCCAAATTTGAATTAGATTTTTATAGTGTTTTTTAATCTATTTATGTATATTGTTTTATACTGGCTGTAAACCGCCCTGAGTCCTTCGGGAGAAGGGCGGTGTAGAAATTTAATAAACTAAATTAAACTAAGTATTGGACAAAAACCCTACCGCCCACCAGGAAAGCTGGAACTACCACTAGTGGGCAGTAGGGACCAGGCTGACTACCACTGGTTTAGATGCTTTAAGTTAGGCACTGGTTGAATGATGCTCCTATTTCTATAGATTAAGTGGCAGTATCCTTGGGAAGCCCAGATGATTTCAGACGTCTCTCCCTATTTGATCAACAGAATAAAATGAGCAAGTCACCTAGTTAAGTATATTCCCCTGGATCTAAGTGGGCTACTGTAATCACCATCATCTTTATGAATCCACTGGGAACTGAACACAAGTCAAATGGAAGAACCATGAACAGATGGTGAACTGCTAGTATTCTACAATGTGCTCCTGGTGTTTGAATTCTTGTGTAATCTTGAGGCTGGAGCATCTGATTTGAAAAGCAGAAACAAACAGCTGCTGGATAGTCTCCTTTCAGTGCATATAACAACATTTAGATCAGGGGTAGTCAACCTTTAAATACCTACCGCCCACTTATGTATCTCTGTTAAAGGTAAAGGTAAAGGTTCCCCTCGCATGTATGTGCTAGTCGTTCCCGACTCTAACTGCTAGGTTGGCAGAAGCTGGGACAAGTAACAGGAGCTCACCCCATCACACGGCAGCACTAGGATTCGAACCGCTGAGCTGCCGACCTTTTGATCGACAAGCTCAACGTCCTAACCCCTGATCCACCGCGTGTCCCTTGTATCTCTGTTAGGAGTAAAATTTTCTAACCGCCCACCGGTTCCACAGTAATGCGCCGTGTATCGTTGTCTGCACATGCCTCTCACGCATCATGGATTGGGTTGGGAGGGGGGGCTACCAGCTCTGCTTGTCTGTTACAGCTGGGTGGTGTGGGGGGAGATGCACGAGCTATTCTGGGATGAGGCTCTTTTGTTTGCGGTCGCACTATAGCGCCATTTAGTTTCACTTATGTAACGTGAACTAAACTTATGTGCAAGCGATACAAATAGTATATGTTCAGAAATTTAAATTGTCATGAAGAATTTTATGAAAACCTAATGAAAATGTTTTTAAAGAATGCTATAAAAAAATTTTTTAAAGTCAATTAAATAAAAAAAAAAAGGAAAGTGCTTCAGTACTTTCATGTCACTCATGCCCTCGTCATTTCCCGCCTGGACTACTGTAACGCTCTCTACATGGGGCTCCTCTTGAAGGGCACCCAGAGGCTCCAACTGGTCCAGAATGCGGCTGCACGGGTGATAGAGGGAGCCACCCGTGGCTCCCATATAACACCTCTCCTGCGCAAGCTGCACTGGTTGCCGGTGGTCTTCCGGATGCAATTCAAGGTGTTGGTAACCATCTTTAAAGCGCTCCATGGCTTAGGACCGGGCTATTTACGGGACCGCCTGCTGCCACCGATAGCCTCCCATCGACCTGTGCACTCCCACAGGGAGGGTCTCCTCAGGGTGCCGTCAGCCAAACGATGCCGGCTGGAGACCCCCAGGGGGAGAGCCTTCTCTGTGGGGGCACCTACCCTCTGGAACGAGCTTCCTCCGGGATTACGATCACTCCCCGACTTCCGGACCTTCCGACGTGAGCTCAAGACCCTTTTATTCCATCGCACGGGGCTGGCCTAATGGGTTATGGTTTTTAATTGGGGTTTTACTATTGATTTTTAATAGTTTTAATGTTTAGCCAAATTTGAATTAGATTTTTATAGTGTTTTTTAATCTATTTATGTATATTGTTTTATACTGGCTGTAAACCGCCCTGAGTCCTTCGGGAGAAGGGCAGTATAGAAATTTAATAAACTAAATTAAACTAAGTATTGGACAAAAACCCTACCGCCCACCAGGAAAGCTGGAACTACCACTAGTGGGCAGTAGGGACCAGGCTGACTACCACTGGTTTAGATGCTTTCAGTTAGGCACTGGTTGAATGATGCTCCTATTTCTATAGATTAAGTGGCAGTATCCTTGGGAAGCCCAGATGATTTCAGACGTCTCTCCCTATTTGATCAACAGAATAAAATGAGCAAGTCACCTAGTTAAGTATATTCCCCTGGATCTAAGTGGGCTACTGTAATCACCATCATCTTTATGAATCCACTGGGAACTGAACACAAGTCAAATGGAAGAACCATGAACAGATGGTGAACTGCTAGTATTCTACAATGTGCTCCTGGTGTTTGAATTCTTGTGTAATCTTGAGGCTGGATCATTTGGGGGCGGGGGGGGGGGACTTTTATCACTTTATGATGGATTTCAGAGCTTTCATCCAAACTATTTGATGTCACTCACTTCAGATCCAGGATGTTATACCATTCTCTGCTCTTCTTAGGAACAATGAATTATGGAATATCAGCCCAAGAATGTCTCATCTTTGGAGATTTATCCAATCATTTGTACAGTCAAAAGATGATTTAAGCCTTCAGGATGTTTTGTTGCCTTATGAGTGAATGAAGAATGAGGTGGAGCAATATTGATATAGGCTAGTGGATTTTATGATATGGCCCTATGAGACTGTATTTAGGAAACATGCATCATTATGACAGTTCACAGATGGATGAGTTCCATTAGCCTCTTGCATACACGGAGGTTGTAACTATTGCTGTTGTCTGCATATTTGCTCTGGATGTTAGTGGAAGGCATTCTTCCCCAAACTGAAGCTGAGGCTGATGTGATTTGTTTTGGAAACTTTGCCTCTTCCAGAGTGAGATGAGTGTTTTGAATCAGGGTTCAGCTACAACTGAGGAAATGGAAGATGTAGCTTGATAGTCTACAGACTTTGCTATGAAACATTTTAGATTAGGGACAGGCCTTTTGTTTTCACCTATTCTCAATTAGATCTTACGGACTTTCTTACAAAATTGTGAGAAGTCTTTTTTTGAACTAATAAATTAGAGCATTAGCTATTTTACGTTTTGTCTTCTCTTTGGACCATTAACCTTCCTTCTTATCTCTCTGGTCCTGTCTGAATGTCACAACTGATGTCTGAATCAGTTGTGATATGGGGTGGAGATTGGGTTTTTCTCCATTCGATTGTTTGCCTCTTTTCCTTTTCGGATGGCAGCCTGAGCCTCAATCTCCATGGTGAGAGTCTGGAGGAAAAAGGAGGAAGGTGTGGAAGAGTTTCCTTCTTCCTACACTTTGATCAAGTTGTAGAATTCCAGAATGCTGTTTTCCAGGTGTTGTTGTCATTTTGTTCTTATCACTACAGTGGCCAGAAATTTCTGAGGAGTGGGAGGCTAGGCGGCTTTTTAAGAAGAAGAATTTGGTGGAGCCAACTGAAGAGATGGAAGAGTGCTCATCCTTCAGCCAAGTACAGTGGATTGAACCAAGGACACCAAGTGCCAACTTCCATGTTGCCCAGGCTATCTAGCCGTGGAAGTATGGCAATGATCCCTAGCATGTCTAAACATCATGCCTCTAGTGGCTAGCAACTTAACAATCCTTGACATCAAGCTATATACCCCAGTGAAAACTGGATCGGTACTGGGAAAAGAAACAATGTCAATAACTTTTCTAGCCCTGCTTTTGGTGCGAGTCTGAAGCAGACACTGTTGAACATTCTGGGTCTGGTTCAGTGCAATTTTAGGACAATGATTTGACTGTTAAAAAGAAAATAGCAACAAAAGGAATTTAGCAAAATGCAATACATCATACTAATGAGAAATGTAGTGGGCATGTAGTGTCATTTCAAAATTGGATTAATTTTAAGACAATCTTTGTGTTAGAAAAAGGTACCACCGCTGTAAATATTATTTTGGCTCTCTTAATGTCATTCTATCCGCTTTCCAAATACAACCATTCTCCATCTGAAAACACAGTTATGATAGATGTTCACCAGCCTTCTATAGCAAGCCATTTTAAGCGGCCTTTGTAAAGGTCCATATTTTTATCACTCACATTTTTAATTTTTATACTTTCTTCTAACGTGCTAAAAACCATCAAGGAAACATGAAATCTCCTCCTTTAAAAGAGTGTAACTAGTCTGCAAAATACAAGAATTACTGTTTACACCCAATGGATAACAAAAAACATAATCTGGATACAACAGCTTTTGCAAATGCAGGAAAGCCTATAGAAAACCACCATGTAATCAAAGTGTCCCTATTTATATCAATATTGACAAATTAACTGCCTGAAAATACCTGCTTATAATTTAATTTACTTCTGAGTTAAACTTCTTTGTTTTTTTGCCTGGGCCTTTGATAACCTTTGATCTTATTAGAAGAGCAAACAAGATGGCGGAAGCCTGTGTAGTAACACAAAATATGCCACTACAGTGAACCAGCATAAACAGCAAGATCCCAATGAGCTAAACACTGTAGTTTAATTTATTGGGTTATCCATCATCGTGCCTGTAATTTCACTGTGTAGTTTTGCCATTTGCAAAAAAGAACAAATATATACCAATGTCCATTAATATGATGACATTTATTTTAGTGAGTGCATTGAATTTGATTATTAATTTTTTTAATGGATTCTACCTTGTAAAGAAAATACAAGGGAGCTTTATAGCCAAGTCATACTGAAAATCTATTTGTTTTATGTAAATGTTAATGAAGTATGTCTCTTAAAAGACATGCTGCTTTAATGCAATATGTTTAATATGTTATTTTTATTATGCAATCATAAAAATGCATTTATACGTGAAAAAATGCATATACTTAATTTGAAGCATAAATCTATTTTATATAAATATTTAAAGGCTCTATATTATTTATTTAAAAATTCCCAAGTTATTTGATATACTCAATGTTTCTAAATCCATGTCTTAAAAACAAACAAACAAGTAGCACCCTATTTCTAAGAAATGTTTTAATGTTCTAGTGATCTCCATAGCACAGCATTAAAATATGCTTATTCTATAATTTAACTGATAATTATACATTGCATAATATCAAAATTCAACTACTGCATACAAACAAGTTTTACCTCTTCTTTCTGTACTTACTATAGATAGAAATATATACTGACATACTGAAATATAGCTTTGCCTAGATTATTCTCTGTTGAATTTAACAAATATTTCTAAATCAATGCATCCAAGTCAATGGATTGTGCAACTATCCAAGAAACAGTTAAATGGTGGAGAATATTTTAGCCCAGAGTTTGAAATTAAAAAATTAAGGGGCTTGCCAAGAAAATAAAGAGTGCATGATTAAAATTATTTAACAATTCATAATGTCTTATAATTCAGTGTAGTCCTACTATGAAGACTTCAGTTTCCCCACCTTTTCAATTAATAATTGAAACAATTACTAATGAATTATGTTTTCCAGTAATGAGATCCCAGAATTTTTGCTATTTTGGATTAATATGGAGTGCAGATGCAGCAGAGCTGGCTAATGTTTATCACTCTACAATTGTGTTCATAAATGCCCTTCTTATTCTACTGTGATCACATCTGAAGTAATTATCAGTTTCTTGATTATCTACTCTCAGTTACTGCAGAAAAAGCCAACTCCACTTACAGCTACTCATTGGAGGGGGGAAAAGAGTGAAATGCATCTTATCCCTATTTCTAGCAATGATAAACATAGGAGAGGGATCAACAGACTCAAGCTTCTGTACTAAATAAAGTCTTTACTACTGTACTGCGTTTCCTCCAGTTTTAATGCACTGAAGTTCAAAGATGCAGGTCTCGATTTATTCCCAATTATTTTACAGAA
This sequence comes from Ahaetulla prasina, assembly GCF_028640845.1. NCBI lineage: Eukaryota > Metazoa > Chordata > Lepidosauria > Squamata > Colubridae > Ahaetulla > Ahaetulla prasina. The sequence goes on along the minus strand of NC_080540.1, from coordinate 222,700,154 downwards.
AAGAAACTATGAAAAGCTCCCCGCCTAAAGGAGGATGCTGTTTTTAATCTGCATAACTGACTCCAACCCAAGTGCTGCGCATGCAACCCAGGACAGATCTCCCCTCCCTTTCTCAGCCATACAACTTCTTTTTCACTTTGTGACGTGCTTAAAACAGAGGCCGGCTGATCCACCATATACACACACACAAAACACATACACACCCATACTAAAGCATTACCCAAGACTCTTATGGCACACCAGAGTTTCGGAAGGATAAAGTTGCAGTACACGAGTGGGAGTAAGGGGGAAGGGGGGCAGGGAGGGTCATATAAACGGCCAAGCTAGAGGGAAGAAGTGAAGGGGGGGGAGAAGGCATACAATATTAATACAGAAATTCCTTCACCCACCCCTAATTCAATGAATCCAACTCAAGCAGACGAAATAGCCCTTTTGTTGACATCCACTTTCTTCCCTAGACAGGCACCGAAGCCAAACCAAATAGCATCTCCTCGGATCTTCCCGCAGTTCGATGAGGACCCGGCTTACCCCTCCCCTTGCAACCCCCCTCCCCCACACACACACGCCAACACATATACACACAAACGTAGAGGAGACCCAGTTGCTGGAATTCGGCCAGCCCAGCCAGCTTCCCCAGAAGAAGCAACAGGCGGCCTAAAACCTTCCCTTGGCCGCGCCAGCAAAGCTACTAGGCTGGCCTCCTCCGGACCCGCCTCCACCGAGGGCACGGTGGGAGGGGGGGGCTGCCCTCCGCCAGCCTTACGACGCCCCCTCCCCAGAGAAAAGCCTCGGCCGCCCCTCTCTTCCGCTGCCCCCGGGCGCTACTCCCTTAAACCTAAAGCGGAGCGGTCTATCTGCTAGTATTTTGGGAAGGGCTGGGAGGCTTCCCCACCACCACCATTCCCCAGCCTTTCGGGAGGGAGAGGGCGCTTCCCCTTCCCTCCTGAAAATAAGAATCCCCCCCCTCCCCGCCGCCGCAAGAGTAACAATCATAACAACCAGGGCTGGCAAAGCGCCTCACCAGCAGCAGCGGCGGCAGCGGCAGCCGGCGGGAACAAAAGCGAGCGCGGGGCGATGAGAAGGCTCGCCCCGGGCGGAGCTTCCACGCCGCTTCTGCATTCCGAGAAGCAGCAGCAGCAGCGGAGGCGGCGACGGCGGCCCCCCTCCCTGGAGCCCTGCTGCTGCCCTCCCTTTCCCCCTGTGGAGCTGTTGGAGTCCCGCACCTCGGGGCGTGTGTACGGAGGCAGCGGGCAATTGCTTAGCTTTGGGGTGAAGGCTCGGGTTGCTGCTGCCTCCTCCTCCTTCTCCTCTACACCCCCCCACCCGAAACCTACGCTTCCTTTGCTCTGAAGTAACGGCCCGGAGAGAAAAGCTGCATGATACACGCGCGCGCAGGGGACCGTGAAACTTAATCCTGCCCAGGCATCGGGGAGGCTCGAAGCCAAGCCCTCCCCCTCTTCTTTCCTTCCTTCTCCGGCGACTAGACGCTCGGCGTCCGCCAGCCCAGTCGAGCTCCGGCGCGGCCGATTGCAAAAGAAGGCACCATGACAACCGCAGCAGCAGCAGCAGCAACAGGAGGGGGGCCCGTAAGGTGCCGTGCAAACTCCTCGGCGCAAGACGGCCCAGTTTAAAGCTGCCCTAGTTTCTCTTTTATTTCATGTATTTATTTTAATTTCATGGAGGAGAAAAGAGAGGGGGAGGGCGGAACAAGGAGAGAGAGAGAGGAAGAAAAGACTGCCAAGCTTGGAAATCCTGCTTTTCGAGGAATAGCTAAAGTTTGGCATTGCTGCGGCTCAGGCAAAATACCTTTTTAAATCCCGTCTCATAAAACCTGCGGTTTTTCACCTTCTCTTTAGTGGCTCTTTTGATCAGGGAGCTCCAGATGTGCGGCTCGGTGTCCAAACCGCTGGTCACTTTGTGTGTGTGTGTGTGTTGCCTGATGTAATCGTTTTGTAGCGCCAGTTTATAATAGAATATATTTTGGCTGAATTGTGCCGCCGCTTTCATCTATTTCAAGGGTTGTTGTTTTTTCTGGCTCACGTCTTGCATCGTTTTAATCTGGTATAAAATCAGATTTAATGTGATCAAAAGGTGAGGAATAAATGACTGGCCGCTGGCTATATTGCTAACGGTGTATTACTAGAAAAAGGAAATTGATGGATAAACTGATTTCAATCACAAAAAGATGCTCCCCTTTCAAGATCTTGTAGCTCCATCTCTAAAGCATCCAATACAGTAATGGCTTTTCCAGAGCTGCAGACAGGAATGTAGAAAGACACAAACATGGCATTACTTATTTCCATGGTTTTCACCAAAAGGGCTGTCCAGTCATAAACATCAAAGATAATTTGCAGTACAATGCATTTTCCCTGAATAGGGTATTAACAATAAAATCCTTTCCCAAACAATCATCTAAAAGGCAGGCCACTATAGCAATATTTCTGGGGATATATCGGTAATCACCTTGAGTATAAATAGAACCTTTCACAACCTGTTTAAAATACTCAGATTGAACCCCAATACTTCATTATATTTTTGAACTCCAGTATGGTGGTCCATTGATCTTGCCTCTTGTCCAAACCTTGGAATCCACCATCCTTTTTTTTTTTCATTAATCCACTTAGTTATGATGTAGAATGTAAATTCTGAGAAATAAATTGGAACTCCATCCCTGGATTACTGACATAGCAAAGACACACACACCCAGCCTGTAATATATAAAAAAAAACAAGAAGCAGTCCTACCACACATCATTTATTCCAAGCTATATTAGAATATTGCCTTTTGTAACTAGAGAACATGGAACTTCTCCAAAGGCATCCCACTGAGTGGTATATAATGTAACTATGTTATATTGCAATTTAAACCTTCCAAAATATGCTGACTTTTTAAAAAAATGATATTGCAAAGTTTTCATGTGGCTGTTTCTTTAAAAACGCTATCAGATCTACATCAAACAACAGGTCCAGGTTGTAGGCCTAGGAACTATCAATGTGTGAGCCAGATCTTAGATTGGAAGCTAGTCTATGTATATTGTGTGATTTCATTTGTACTCCAGATGTCCTTGAAAGGATTGTGCATTACCAATGTATTCTCGGTAAGACTGAGACATTGCCAGACTTTATCGTCATTATTTAACTACAGTATGTATTGCCAATGAGAATTTTGAAATGTTATTTGAAACTTTAAAAAGGCTACCCCTATCACTGTGAATCAACATCAGCCCATACATGTATTTAATCCATGCTGGTGGTCATGATACATTTTGATTGACTGTAGCATATGGGAAACATTACTCCATATGTGTTTCTTCCACATAGAGTTCTTAAGACAATTTTATCACAGAGACCTACTCATTCATATACTTGGGTATGTGTGTGCAGATAAACATGTGCAAATATGCACTCTTTGCTCTTTAATTCACAGAAAAAATTGCAGTGCAAGATCCAAATGCCTAGATTCTCAATGGACCCTAATGACTGAATCAGCGGTGGGCTGCTCCCAGTTTGGTCCAGTTCTATAGAACCAGTAGTAAAACCGGCGGGAGGCTCCTCCCACCTGCCACAACGTCATCGTGGATGATACGCACAGAAGCGCGAACGAAGCGAGTACACACGTGCACTCCCGTTGTGAACCAGTGGTAAAGGTAAGTAGAACCCACCCCTGGACTGAATCACAAATAATGGTTTATGTGCACAGGTAACATTGAGCTTGGAAAGAATGAAAATGTCATATTTCTTCAGTGATCTCTTTCATTAAAAAAGCTGATGAAGTCTAAAACAAAAATAGTTAATATTGAGCATGGAGTAATGGAGTAAAATAAGTTTTTGCCTTTTTGTTCAAAAATGTCCTGGATAAATATACCCTCTCTAATCTTTAGATCATCTTGATTCTTGTTGACAGTTGATCATCTCACTAACAGATCATATTGATTCATATTTTAAATAAAAACCTGTACAATAGCCCCTGATTTATACCAGACCATTTAGTTTGACCTGTTATCTCTCTGAGGTTAAAACAGCTCTCCTTTTTGGACATGGATTTTTGGAGAATAAAGATTAAGCAAATTAGCCACTGCTATTACACTTTTTGTGTGATGTAAAGATATGAGAAAGCAACAAAACCTGGGGATTGTAAAACCATGAATGGTAGTTATTTACAATAAAGTTATAATTACCCATCACAGCAATAGCTAAACAATTTGAAATAAAAATAAGTGGCTGGACAAAAATGGCATTGCTTGATAAAAAGAGGTGAAAGAAAATTCTTGCATATATAAAAAAAAATACCAGAATTAATATAATATTAACCACTGTGCTTTATTGGTGTGCTTTGTTTGTGTTTAAATAAAACAATAACAAACAACATATATAAAAACATCCTGAAGTTTAAGCATGAGCAAGTTTTATTGCTGATCATATTTTTTTTCTCAATAGCTCTCTATATCAGAAAAACATGCAATTACTCTGTCAATATTGCTATCATCATTTATATATTTTTTTCTCTAAAGTAAGCCACTAACAGCTATTAAATGATAAGAGTCTGCAGAAGTTTAGATGGAAATATAAAGAAAGCAAGATAACACAGTTGCTGGAGTGTCTGGAGATTCTCAGTCCTCCAGGTCATCGTTGTCTCAAAGGTGGTGTTTTTTTTCCTTCAAAAAAGCAACTGGACTGTTTTTCCTTGAGGAAGAAGAAGAAAATATTTTGCTTCTCATCCAAGACGTTTCATCATGAAGCATCATCATTCATGAAGCTTCTTGGATGAGAAGCAAAATATTTTGTTGTTCTTCCTCAAGGAAAAAAAACCTGTCCAATTGCCTTTTGAAGAAAAAATATACATCTTTGAGACAATTATTGTTGGAGGATATCTATGGAGAGTCTCAGTCATCTAGGTCATGGTTGTCCCAAAGGTGCTTTTTCAAGAGGCTACCGGACTTCCTGGTTTTTCTTTGAAGACGTTTCACTTCTCATCCAAGAAGCTTCTTCAGAAAAAGCACCTTTGGAGATTATTGTTGAAGGGCTTTCCCCACCCCCACCCCTGAAACATTTTACTTGCATAGTAAATGTAAGGAAATACTGTTTTAGTGATCTTTCAGTAAACATCCCAATCCTGTTAAAAGCGAAACCATGTCTGTGACATCCAGGGCAATCAAAGCTATTATACACAATATCCTAGCATCCATACCACATGATTCTCTCTGTCACATGTCGTTATTGCCTAAGAATCTGATAAGCTTGTCATAAACAGCTGTACTTTCAAAACCTCCATAAACAGTAGCAATTCCTTTAAACCCAAACCTTGGACCATTAACATAGGTTTCTTATTTTAGACTTAAAATCATCTTCTTGTGCCATATCCATCATCGGACGTTGGCAATCATGTTGGCAAGCCTATTTTTAACAAAAGCCATATGAAAAAGTGCTGCTGAGTTTTGTCTAAACCAGTCCCTAAGGTTTTGAAGCCATGATGTTCTTTTTCTGCCTGGACCTTGTTTGCCTTCAATCTTTCCTTGGAGGATTAAGTGAAGGATGCCGTATTTTTCTGGGTGTCGTATCACATGTCCAAAATATTCTGACTTTTGCTTTTTAATGGCTTTGCTTTCCCTTTGCTTTTAACCCTTTGCTTTCCCAGGCAGCTTATCACCTCCTCATTTGTGATTTTGTTAACTCACCTTATACAGTCATCTGTAAATCCACATTTCTTTTTTTTTAATTGAAAAATTTTTACACAAAAAAATATTAACTATTATTCCCCTTCCTTCCTTCCCTTCCTCCACCCTTCCCCCCCCCCACCCCCAGACTTCCCAGAACAAAATACAGGTTATAAAGTCTAACAATCATAAACTAGAATACAAAAACCATAACCCATAGTCTCTCCTCTCCCTTTGCACCCTTAACTCCCCTTTCCCATTAAAAATAATACCTTAATATAATACAATTCTTAGATTCACTCATAAGCTATTTGATACTTTTTAGTCTGATATTTATTTTGAATATAGTCAATCCAAGTTCTCCATTCCGATATGTATCTTTCTTGAGAATAGTCTTTCAGATACGCAGACATTTTGGCCATTTCTGCTAAGTTCGATACTTTAAGTGTCCATTCTTCAATTGTAGGTAAATCTTTCTTCCAATATTGCGCAACCAAGAGTCTTGCAGCTGTAAATCCACATTTCAAATGCTTCTGGTTTCTTCAAGTGGTTTTCTGTCAGAGACCAACTCTCTACTCTGTAGAGCAGGATAGAAAAGATGCAACATCTGACAAGCCTGATTTTCAGTTTTAGGCTTATGTCGTGGTTGCAGAAGACCTTTTTCATTTTGAAGAATGCCGAGGATGCTGAGCTTTCTTTATCCTTGTCTTTACTTCACTGATCATGTCCCAGGTTTCATGTAAATTAAAACCGAGGTACGTGATCCTTTCAACTTTTTCTAATGGTATTCTTTCCGAATTTATCAGTGATAAATTAATGGCTTGTTTGCTGATGACCATGATCTTGTTTTTTGAGGTGTTAAGCTTCAAGCCATATCTTTCAGATATTTCTGAGACTCAGTTGATGAAAAGTTGAAAGTCTTCATACTTACTGGCAAGCAGAACTTTATCATCAGCATATCTTAATCTGAACACCATTTACTTTGAGGCCAGCATCAATGTTTTCCAGTGTTTTGTTGAAAATTGACTCAAAGTAGATGTTAAATAACAGCAGAGACAGAATACAGCCCTGTCTGACCCCTCTTCATATTTCTGCATCATCTGAGTATTTTTGGCCTAGTCTCACATTTGCTACCTGATGCTAATATAGATTCTTTATGATTTGGATGTCTTTGTCATCTAGTCCCACTTGTTTCAGGATTTGTAATAGTTTGCTGTGTCTTATTTTATCAAATGCTTTTTCAGATTTGATGAAGCACATGTAAACACTGTGATTAACATCTCTACAGTGCTATACAAGAACTTGAATGGTACATAGGGCAATAGATTGTTTCTGAAACCAAATTGTGTTTTATTTAGACACTCCTCAATTTTGCTGTACATTCTTGTGTGAATTATTCTCAGGAATATTTTCAGGGCATGACTCATTAAGCTTATTGTTCTGTATTTGGTACAGTTCTTTGCATATTTTTTGGGGGGATTTTCACAAAGGTTGACTTCAGCCAATCATTTGGTATCTTTCCTGTTTCATATAGTTGAAGAGCTTCAGTTGAAGAGCTTCAGTAAAAATTTCTTCCCATTGTCTTCCAGCAACTTAAAAATTTCTAGTGAGATATCATCAGGTCCTGTCTTGTTTTCGCTATTTCTATCGCATGTTCAACCTCCTGCACAGTGATGTTTGGTCCAGTTTTTATTCTTCCCATATCAATATCATCCCTAAAAGTTCTTAAATATTTTCCTTCCATCTTTTTAGTTTTTCATCCTCATCCAAGATAATTTCCCCCTCCTTGTCAATTAAATTGTTGGTTTTCTTTTCTTTTAAAATCATACGCACCCTCTTTTGGGGGCTGTCTCCCTTCTGCATTCTTCCTTATGGTCACACTCCTTCACTCCACCCAATGACACTTCATTTGAATTTCAGGAACTTGACTTTTCTCATAACAATTCCTTATCTGCTAAAGATGTTGCCTAGCCTGGTAACAAAATATTTGGAAACCAGCCCACAAGCTTTGGGATCTTGTCCTCTTTAAGACTCCTGTTTTTAGAAATTGTAAGAACTTCATTCCTTCAAACATTTTCACTGTTTCCTGTGTTCCTTTTTATCTTCAAAACAGAACAAAAAGAAAAGCAGGGAAGGATGAAAAGAATTTTTAAAATGTACTGGTTTTTACACGTTGCATTTACCCTTACAGTAGAACAAAATCACAATTACTAGCATTACTCATAAAGCCATGAGTAATGAAGTTAAGTCCTTAGGTTGGCAAAATTCATTCTCAATGGCCTAATTTATACTTAACACAATACTATAATTTCCCAAACTATTTTTTTTGTTTTTGTTTTCAAATGTTCCATACATACTTTTGAAGGCTTTATTTTTAAAGTTTTTTTCAGAATAAAATAAAAATATGGCTTATTAGCAAATATAATTCAATAAAGCCCTATAAGCACATTTTTTTTTGTTCTTTTTGCAAATATTATGTTTTCTTTGTAATGGAGAGACTTTTTAACAGATACCAATTCATTATTAATAAATTTAGCCTCATTATGCTAGACAATATCTACAAACATGAATTTCTAGAATACCAAATTCTTTGAACTGATAAGAGGCAGATACTGGTATATTATACAATGTTTGAATGGCAGAATCTATCTTTGCCCCCAAAATAATTCCCAACAAGTTAAAGGACAGTATCTGTGCATATATGTTTATCTTAAACCCCAGTATTTCAGAGGAGCTACAATACTTCCAAGTCTTATCACAAAAAGCCATATTGGATTGTGGTTGTTCTTTTTCCAGACTCAGATCTGATTCTACCACCCTGAGATGTCCTCTAATTAACAATTTGGTCTTGAGTAAGCTTCCTGTTCATATATTTAATTCCAAAAGACTCCCTACATCTATAATCCAAAGAGCTGAGCAGAAAATGTATCAAACATGCTTTTAAGGTCATAGGATGTCCACCATTATTTTGCGTCTGAATTTGGATGAATAGTGTTTGTTTTTGTATATGAATTACCAAGGCCTGTTTTATTTATAAGGTCTTTTAAGTCAACTGGTGCTAATCCCTCTATAACTTTTCCAGATGCCATTGAAAAGAAAGATGGTGGGCTAAGGATTCTTATCTTGTCTCAAGTGTATTCTGCCCATCCTGTAGGAGTATAATATATTAGGAATTCCAGGAGATTCACACATTGACTATTTTTGGAGATTGTCTTGCCTTATCTTATTAATCAGCTCAATAATTCCTTCTGCAACTCCACACAATACTATAAGAAATGACCACTACTTTTTCTCTTCTTTGGCTGGACATGTCCCATTCTAGCTAAGTATTTACAACCCTTCCAATGTTACCTAAAATATTTGGGGTTATTAGTTCCAGGATTACTGAGTAACTTTTCTCAACATCAGACTCAATTTCCTTTTGCTCAAGAAATTTGTTTTGTTTTTGTTTTTGAGGCCAACAATCTTTTATTGTTTTAAAACATCTACATTTTCCCCCTGGTCCTGAACAGAGAGCTGCAGTCAGGACACCAGAGTTGCTACAGATAGACAGACAGGACATTGATGTAGAAGTCATGGATTTCATTGCTTAAAACAATCACTCAAGTCTTCGTGTGTCGACCACTTAGTGAATCCTTACATTATTTATTATGGAGTACATAATTTGGAAACCTAATTTGCCACTTGAAAAAATCCCAGTGTATGATCGAATTTATGTTGGCTTCCTTTTCCCTGGCAGATAAGCTATAGGATGCCCAGATGGGGCACTTTTGCTGAAAAGTGAAAGTAAATGCCAGTTTTTGGCGAAAATGTCATAAATCACATTCACATGATTGTGGGATATTAAAAACCGGCCATAAATGCAGGCCAATTGATAAGCCCTCAAAATGCAGTCATGTTATCATGGGGAGGCAGCCATCAGAACTTCAAAACTGGTTCATAAATACCTTTGGATGGGGTCTATCATAATTTTGACTGGTTGTAAGTTGAGAACTGCCTGTACAGTGGAAATGGAGGGATTTGTTTCCTGATATTCAGAAGCCCACCCTCTCCCAAGTGTGTGTTTATGTTCATGGAGATTCATTACTTTGCTTCTTGATCATGAGTTCTGGTATTCCTCCCCACCCACCCTTTTTAACTAACAGGTTCCACAAGCTTAAAAAGTTTGGAAGCCCCACCTTGTATTATATCTTGTGTAAAAAGTAATTTTTTTTTATTGTGCCACCCAAGCGGCAAGATATCTTCAGGAGTCTGGGAAAAATTATAGATAATCACAGTCATAACCTTGGGGTTAAGTAGGCCAATCGATCAACACAATATCAACGAACATTACTTTGAAATGAAAGACTAACTTTTGGAATACATTCCTCATATTGAATACTATCAGACATGGTTGATAGAGGTCATCGCTAGCATGAGTTTGTGGTTCAACCAGGAAAGATAAAGTTCATGTCTCTTCAAACTGTGTTCATATTCTGTCAAAGCACCACTAAACTTAGCAATGTTTGTAATTTTGTTACAATGTTTGTAATTTTGGCTCAGCAGACTAATGCAGTCTGTTATTAACAGCAGCTGCTTGCAATTACTGCAGGTTCAAGTCCCACCAGGCCCAAGGTTGACTCAGCCTTCCATCCTTTATAAGGTAGGTAAAATGAGGACCCAGATTGTTGGGGGCAATAAGTTGACTTTGTATATAATATACAAATGGATGAAGACTATTGCTTGACATAGTGTAAGCCACCCTGAGTCTTCGGAGAAGGGTGGGATATAAATGCAAATTTTAAAAAAAGTAGATATTTGAATTTAACAGCTGCCTCTCAATTCCTATGTAAAATATTGTTTGACTCATAAGGAAAAAAAATTAGATGTTCTAATTAGATGTTAAAATTGATCTTCGGACTTTTCGCCGTGAGCTGAAAACGCACCTATTTATTCAAGCGGGACTGGCTTAAAAGTTTTATTAAATTTTAATTGGGGTTATTTATATTTTAAGGTTTGTTAAATTATTTTAAATTTCGGCCACCCTGTAATATGTTTTGTTTTAATCTTTTTTTAACGTGTATATTGTGGATTTTTATTTGGCTGTACACCGCCCTGAGTCCTTCGGGAGAAGGGCGGTATAAAAATCGAATAAAATAAATAAATAAATAAATAAATAAATAAATAAATAAATAAATAAATAAATAAATAAATAAATAAATAAATAAATAAATAAATTAGATATTCTGTTTACTACTGAGGAAAGTTGGAATTCAGAGCATTGCTTTTTCGGAACAATTCCATTTTTGGATTATTGTGCTGGCAAGTACAGCACATTAGTGTCACTTACTAGAGCAGCTCTTTTGGCATGTGGATTGCATAGATTTGCATTTTTAAGAGCTTTTTTTTTTTAAGAACACAGCTTTTTCCATTGTACATAATTCTATAATTCTTAATTTTGTGCTAGAGGTTAAATGTGTATGGAGTAAAAAGAAAAGTAACCCATAATGTAGAGCAAAATAAAAAATATCTCTAAAGATACGTTAATGACTTATAATTGCAAAATAAAATATCTAGAAACTACAGAAAAATAATGTATAAATGCTTTATACCCAAACACAATTGTTTAAAACCACAGGCCTTGCCCTTGGCAGCATGGTACATCCAAATAAATGACAAAGCTCATTAACATTATCATAGATCATTCAGACACAAAATACCTAAAAGGAATATCTGGCTTGGCTAGATTAGGGCTACTTTTTAAAAAAAACAAAAAACAGTCCAGCTTTTTCCCAAGGTGACCAGCAATTCATCATGCTCCAGTTGCAAACTGCCAAATTCAAAGATGATTTTGCTGAAAGAGCCTCAAATCAGGTTCCAGGTGGAACACGTGATTTGATGGAATGACTCTTAAGCAAGGCAAAAAAAAAAAATCTCAGAAGAGGTGTTTCCTTTTTACGACTGAAACATTAAAATAGTAAGACAGATGGTGCTCTGATGAAGAATTCGGTGACTAATTGATCAATCTGGTGATCTCACACAGCTCAAGGGATTCACAAGCACCTGCATGGAACGTCATGGGTGGCTCTTTGAAGGTTACAAAGTAGGTTACAATTTAAATATTAAACCGTGTTACTATTTATTTATTTATAATATAATTTAAGTCTCCATGAACAAGCTTGCAAACATGTAGAGAATATGACCAGGGATTATATTCTATAAAACTGTGTTTCAGTGAAGCATCTGGTACCTCTAGTTGTGGTATGAAACAGCTCAAGCTGTTTCAGGGCTCTTGTGAAATCATCTGTGCTCATTAAAGAATCTAGACAGGATCTACATATTCCATACGTGAACAATAACTTTTATAGTAATAAGAAACCACCAAATTAACAAGCCAAGAGTGTATTGCCACCTGAATGGATTGCTAACCTGAAAGATGCAACCGTGTTTGTAATGGAGCTGCTGTTTTAAAAAGAATTGGAGGGTCAACTTTTTTAAAGTTTCTTCCTAATTACCATGCTGTAGTTAAGCAAGGGCTACCTGTAAATTATTCCACAAGACTGAGTAAATTCCTAAAAACCCAACATACAAGTTTCCTTTCTCCAGGGCCAGCCCTGTTATTGGGCAGAATGATCCAGGGATGCTAGTGGATGATTATGCAGAGAACTAATAGATTTTGACAGATTAGCAGAGTTGGAAGGGACCTTGTCCAACCCCCCACCCAAGCAGGATTTCTGACAAATGGCAGTCCAGTCTCTTCTTGAAAGCTTCCAGTGATGAAGTAGCAAGAGCATAATGTTATACTGTCTATCTCAGGGATGTCCAAACTTGGCCCCTTGAAGAGTGGTAGACTTCAACTCCCAGAATTCTCCAACTAGCAACTTGCTTAAATTTATAGCTCATGCTGGCTGGGGAATTCTGGGAGTTGAAGTCCACCACTCTCCAAAGGGCCAAGTTTGGACACCCCTGGTCTATCTCCTCAACTACTGTATAATACACTATTGTGTGCTCCATGCTGGGCGAGAGTATGTTATTTCTAGATGTGGGGTGGGGACATCATCTTGTTTTCATCTCCAGCAGCAAAATGTCTTGGCTTGTATCTGCCTTCTAACCCACAAAGCATAAAACAATATACCAAACAAAGTTGGGTGTATGATGATCTTCTAAGCTGTATGCCTAGAATCAGCAGTTTGTATTTTAATGTAGTTTCATATTGCCACAGGGAGCATCCAGGGGTCCAAGTACTGATAAACAATTTTTATTATTACTATTATTGTATGCAACTTGTTTTAGAATATTTACACTAGGCTTCCCCGTTCAAAGAAGCAAGATATCCTGTAAATATTGCTATTTTATTAGCACTGCAAATAAATCAATAAAACTTACTTAGCCTTGCAGAACAATTTACACATAGACCTTGCTTAACTGTAGTAATTGAGGCTGGAACTCCATTGCTAAGCAACATGGCCGTAAAGCGTGACCTCACATGACTGTACCAACTTCCAATGACAGTTGTGGCAGACAGTTGCGTCATTAGGTAATCCCACGCAGTTGAAACCTCCTATGGTCCCATGATCACTATTTGCGACCTTCTGTTGGTTTCCCCAATGACTTTGCTTTTTGCTTGTTGGAAACCAGCAATGAAATTTGCAAATAGTAATCACATGACTGCAGGATGCTGCAAGTGTCATAATTACGAGCTGGTTACCAGGCCACTGAATGACATGCAATGACATGACTGCAGGGATGATGCAGCAATAGTCACAACCACAAGGACTGGTCAAATGTCTCCTCATTCAGCCCTGTGGTGGTCCCTGAACAAAAACAATCTCTACCTTGTGCAATGGCAGTAAAAAAATATAGTGATGCCTTTATTTGCTAAGCAGAAAGAGAAAAGTTCCTTTGTTCTAACAATTCACCTGAATTTCATAGTAGTTGAAGAGAGATAGAGTAGTCTTGTCCATTCATCCATCCACCCATCCAAATCAAATCTTTTATGATGGCCATTGACCCAATCCACAATAAAAAAAGATAACAAAGCAAAACAAAATATCAAATAAACTTATTGGCAAGAGCCAGATAAAAGTCAGGACCAGTACAACTCACAACTCATCAGAGAACTGAAGAGAAAGATGGTGTGTTCAGCAAAACAATGCAAAAAATTGGGCCACTCTTAAGAGCAATGGCCACCCCGTGCCTGTAAACTAAAAGGAAGTATAAAATATGTCCCATCTATGTTGTCTGTTCTTTGAAAATCACCGTATGTCATTAATATCTCACTAAAATTTATTTATTTCCTGTTATTTATTATATACAAAATTATAGAAACAAGGACAGGAGGAAATAATAAAAAAGATAGTGCCATATAAAGCTTAAATTAAGCAGCTGCTGTAAGTGATAATCATTTTGCTTTCTTTGCAGTGTTCCCATGATGTAAACCTGAATGAAGATCCCAGCTGGGATCACTCCCCAGAAAAAGGCTGCTTGAGGGCAATAACCTGGGACAATCCAATACAACAAGTAAAAATACAAGTCTGGGAATTAGCCTCCCATAAGTGGAGCAGATGTTGAATGCCTTACTCATTTATTTGCATGAAATTATGAAGTTTATACGGTTAAGACAATCAGGTCGATGTTCAGCATTTTTACAGATTCTTTGTGTGGCTAGAAGTTAAAACACAAGGAAATTAGTTTTGGAGTTCAATCCCAATCAAAGGTAATTTGTGAACTGGATTTGAAGTACAGTAATAGAGCAAAGAAAGTTGGACCATAAGAAAGGCTGAGCGCCAAAGAATTGAGGCCTTTGAACTATGGTGCTGGAGAAGACTCTTGCAAGTCCCTTGGACTGCATGGCGATCAAACCGGTCAGTCCTAGAGGAGATCAACCCTGACTGCTCTTTAGAAGGCCAGATCCTGAAGATGAAACTCAAATACTTTGGCCACCTAATGAAAAGGAAGGACTCACTGGCGAGGAGCCTAATGCTGGGAAAGATTGAGGGCAAAAGAAGAATGGGACAACAGAGAACGTGAGTGGCTGGATGGAGTCACTGAAGCAGTCAGTGTGAGCTTAAATGGATTCCAGAGAATGGTAGAGGACAGGAAAGCCTGGAGGAACATTGTTCATGGGGTCGTAATGGGTTGGACACAACTTCACAACTAACAACAATAACAACTAAGTAGAACAAAAAAATGAGTTAACAACTTATTACTAGAAGTGTTTCTCAGCCTGTTACCAGTGAGTTTCCTTATAAGGTCATAGTTACTTTGGATCTTAATTGTTCTTTTTTTTAAAAAAAATGAGTTTGTTTTCACACAATGGCTTTCCTACCACTCATTTCCTTTTGTAAGTTCCTATATTGCTCCACCCCAAATAATAACTAGTTTCTGCTATCACAGTCCCTAAAATTCCTTGTTAACAAAATCAATCTGTTTGCATCAATAGCATTGCAGCAAAAGTACATGGTCATCAAAGTTCTCCAGATGATCTTATTTCTGCTTATGCTGGCTTAATCTCAGTGTGCAGGTGGTTTGTTTAACTGGTTTAGTCTCTTCTGTATTACTGAAATTCTACTTCCTACAGTATATTCAATCTCAAGGGTTTTTTCTCCCTTTGTTTCTTCAGAAGAGCATTGAAATAGGCTGCCCAACTTTATTTTTATTTTATTTATTTATTTATTTTGTCACACAGTATATAAAAGCATAAGCATGAAATTACTATACAATATATAAGCATATATATAACTATGAGTATGTAATAACTATATTAATTGGATATAACAAAAGGAAACAATAGGACAGGAACGGTAGGCACACTTGTGCTCTTATGCACGCCCCTTACAGACCTCTTAGAAATGGGGTGAGGTCAATAGTAGACAGTTTTTGGTTGAAGCTTTGGGGATTTGGGGAAGAGACCACAGAGTCAGGTAGTTTATTCCAAGCATTAACAACTCTGTTACTGAAGTCATATTTTCTGCAATCAAGATTGGAGCGGTTAACATTAAGTTTAAATTATTGTGTGCTCGTGTATTGTTGCAATTGAAGCTGAAATAGTTTTCGACAGGAAGGACATTGCAATAGATGATTTTATGAGTTAAACTCAGATCATTTCAAAGTTCTAAATTTTCTAAGCCCAGGATTACAAGTCTGGTGGTATAAGGTATTTTGTTGTATTCAGAGGAGTGGAGAACTCTTCTTGTAAAATATTTCTGGACACGTTCAATTGTATTGATGTCAGAAATGTGGTATGGGTTCCAGACAGTCGAGCTGTATTCAAGAATTGGTCTAGCAAATGTTTTATATGCTCTGGTTAGTAGTGTAGTATTTTTGGAGAAGAAGCTATGCAAGAAGAATAAGAAGAATAAGATTTCCTGGTCTTATTTGGAGATACTGTTCCTCTGTGCTGATTGTTTTATTATATTGTTTTGATCTGATGCATTGCACCTTGGAGATCATTTGATAAATAGAAAGAATCAAAAGCTTTCAGCAAACACCTGTATCTCATTAAGTGTTCTGCAATTTGGGATATTTCAGACATGATTTTGCTTCAGTCATTTTATGCTGAAGATGATTATTTTTCAGTGAATTGAGACAATCCTTGCTATTTATTACTTACTATATTTCTATACCACTTCTCCCATGTAGCCACATAATAACCAAATATTATTAGAATGCAATGATAAAATTTAATAGGTTAAAACAATATAAAACTATGCTGGTTAAAAAGTGGAAAGAGGAACATAAGGGAAAAAATTAAAAATTCTACATCTAAAAGAGTAATTTTAAAAAATCATGAGAAAATTCTAGTATACTAGTAATATCTAAACTTCCTAGGTTTGTCTTCTTCTAATGATGATGGGGGAGAAAGTTGTGATACCTCAAAGGAGAACATA
This sequence comes from Ahaetulla prasina, assembly GCF_028640845.1. Classification (NCBI taxonomy): domain Eukaryota; kingdom Metazoa; phylum Chordata; class Lepidosauria; order Squamata; family Colubridae; genus Ahaetulla; species Ahaetulla prasina. The sequence continues at coordinate 222,683,633 of NC_080540.1, read as the reverse complement.
AAGGTCCAAGGCCAGTGAGGTCACCAAAGGTTGATTTCAGCCATTTTAAATACTAGCCCTGAAGTCACAATCTGCAGCTGGAAAACAATGTTTGTTAATTCTGACAAGTCTACTAGTAGTAAATATAATGTAAATTAAAATAGACCTTTTTGTTTCTAAAAGACATAAAAAGTTTCAACTAGGACTAGAGTTAGGGCTGAGGTTGCAGTTGGGGTTAGGGCACCAGTTTGTTTTCATAAACTGACCAGGAGATAATTTTAACAAGAACAAGAGTGGTGCCAAAGCCTTATTCCAACTGGGATTTACAATTGCTGAATTTTACATATTTGCTGGCTCTGGAAAGAATTTTCTCTAAACAGAGCTGGACAATCTTATGCCCTTCTGATGTTTTGCAGTTGACATCCCAGATCTCCAGTTTGCTTTTCAAGGGTTACAACTTTAAGCTACCTACCCTGAACTGTATCTCTTCTCTGTCAGAAACAGCATTGCCTTATGTCCAGCTGTTTAGATGCAGGTGAGTTTGACGGAGCTATTCCTAAGACACAAAGATTAGTTGGCCAAAGACTGCAAAATAAACTTTGCAATGAAATTGAGAATGACATGTCTTTTGCTATTATTGTAAATAGCACGATCCCCTCAAATTGACTGAAATATCAAAAGCAGCCTTCAGAGATTTTAAGCTATGAACCCCTTCTATCACTGAAGCCCTTTGGTGAATCGGGAATGACATATTCTTACGGGGTGCCCATGGGGCAGAGGGTAAAAACAAAAACCGAGATGGTGATATAAACAAATGGTCAAAGTCTGACATTTGTAACTCCTCCCACAAGGCACAGTTTCATGCCATCTCGTCTTTTTTTTGACACAACTCCAATGGACACTTCAGAAAGTATTCATTACTGATCTAAGTTAGACAATTTGTGCATAGAAACTTGATATTGCAAATAAATGACAGTACTTCGTTTATTCAGCAAGGTGAACATGTTTTGAGAAAGGCTTAAATTTCCATGAGGAATGCCACATAAACCTTTTCCTAAAACAGAAGAATAATTATTACAAGGAAAACTGAATTAAATCCCTTGCTCTAAATTGATTTATGGTGATGTAGTATAGTTCTTATTATTATTGACTGATTGAGCAGACACTATGTCTGTGAGAACTAAAGTTAATTAATTTGCTAGACATTAGCTTACTTAATTTAAATTTCTTGGGACACCCATTTGTCCATAACTCTGGACAGGAATAAGGATTAAAAGGGGAACCAATATATTACTTATTCACTTTATATGGCTGCCCATTCACCAAGTGACTCTGGTAATTAACAAGGATTTTAGAAAGTTCCTGGAATTTTCAATAGAAAAAGGGCTCCTGTTTCTACAGTCTTTTGTTCAACAAGGCAAAAAAGATACAAAGGTTATAAAGAAGTGGGGTTATTTTTTTAAAAATGGGGGATGAAGGGAGATTTTTTTAAAAAAAACCAAAACAGGAAGGAAACCATTGAACTGGTCACAAAGGATGGGGTGGGGGCGAAGGAGAAAGAAAAAAAAATGCAGCAGGGTGTCTGCCTTTATTGGGAAGAATAATGTGTTTGATAATGTCACAAATGACATTATACACAGAAAGATTTAAATCATGTAAGTGCCCCCCCAAATCTATACAATTCAACTTTACATAACTAACAATGCAGAAACATTTTGTGCCCAAATATAGAATAATTCAGATACTATAAACACAAGTAAAAGAAGAGAGTTCTTTTAAAAACTGCTTGGAGCCCAGGGACTGTCTCTATGGTTTTAATAGCCAAGAGAGAAAGGTTATGTGGGAATTTTAAGTTATCATTCATCCACTATTGGCTGAATATCCCTTGCGAAGAATTGACAATATTTTTTTTGCTAATTTCACTGATGAGCAGCATTTAAGTCACAGAAGCCTATTCACATTTGGAAATTGGGAAATATTCCAAGGTTTTTATAACCATACATACAGACAAACAGTTATGTTATTATAATAGACTTATTTTGGGAGGAGCACCTGAACTGGCATGGATCAAGTGTACAAAACAGTCCAGGTACCCATGGTTATTTAAATGACTTGGTTGTTACTGGAGAAAATGTTGACATCACGTTGCAAAACCTCAATACAGTGTTGCAGAGGTTAGCAGATTATGATCCCCAAGTAACAAATATGAGTTTGTTAAATCTAGTATTACATGCTATGACTGCACTCCTGATGCACAAAGTTTACTCAAGTGTGCAGACAAAAACTAAGTAGTTGTGAATCCTTTTTAGGAATTGTTAATTCTGCCACAGTGGCGCAGTGATTAAAGTGCTGTAATGCAGGCTACTTCTGTTGACTGCCGGCTGCCTGCAATTTGGCAGTTCAAATCTCACCAGGCTCAAGGTTGACTCAGCCTTCCATCATTCCAAGGTGGGTAAAATGAGTATTCAAATTGTTGGGGGCAATATGCTGACTTTGTAAACAACTTTGAGAGGGCTGTAAAGCACTGTAAAGCAGTATATAAGTCTTAAGTGCAATTGCTATAACAGATTCCTGCCAAATCTAGCCACTGTACAGTGGCTTAGGATCACAGTTAGGGCCAGACCTTCCGTCGCTAAGCAATGTGGTCATTATGTGAGGCACGGACAGTTTGAGAACCTTTTCTGCTGGGTCATTAAGTGAATCATTGTGGTCCTTCAGTGAAACATGCCATTGTTAAGTGAATCCAGATTCCCCCTTTGATTTTGATCATTGAAACCCATCTAGAAAGGTTGCAAATGGTGATCACGACTGTGGAACACTGTAACCATTGTACATTTGGGTCTAGTGCCCAAATTTTGATAACATGACCATGGGGATGCTCCAGTGATTGTAAGTGCAAGGACCAGTCATAAGTCACTGTTTTTAGCACTATCATAACTTAAATAAATGATTGTAAATCAATGGCTACCTATTAAATGAAGGATCCTGAGTTTAGGACTGCTTGTATTAAATTTAGAATAGAATAGAAGTCTTTTATTGGTCAAGTATGATTGGACACATGAGGAATTTGTCTTTGGTGCATATGCTCTCAGTGTACATAAACAGACAAGATACATTTGTCAAGAATCATAAGGTACAACACTTAATGGTAGTCATAGGGTACAATAAGCCAGGGATCTCCAACCTTAGTAACTTTAAGCCTTGTGGACTTAAACTCCCAGAGATCCTCAACCAGCTTTCCTGGCTGAGGAACTCTGGGAGTTGAAGTCCACAAACCTTAAAGTTACTAAGGTTGGAGACCCCTGCAATAACCAATCAAATCATACTAGGAAACAATATCAGTATAAATCATAAGGATACAAGCAATCAAGTTACAGTCATGCAGTCATAAGTGGAGGAGATGGGTGATAGGAATGATGAGAAGAAGTAATAGTAATGCAGACTTAGTGAATAGTTTGGTAGTGTTGAGGGAATTATTTGTTTAGCAGAGTGATGGCGTTTGGGAAAAAACTGTTCTTGTGTCTAGTTGTTTTGGTGTGCAGTGCTCTATAACATCGTTTTGAGGGTAGAAGTTGAAACAATTTATGTCCAGGATGCAAGAGGTCTGTAAATATTTTCACAGCCCTCTTTTTGACCCATGCAGTATACAGGTCCTCAATGGAAGGCAGGTTGGTAATAATTTGTTTAGCAGAGTGATGGTGTTCGGGGGAAAAATGTTCTTGTGTCTTTATTTAGCTACCATGCCTTAACCCATGGGAAGATATGGCACAGGACAAAACCATAAAAAATGTTCACATAAGCAGAGAGAATGTCGTAACCGATGGTTATTAGTCAAATTGACTTACGATACTTCATAGTATGACATTGGCACAGTTATGTCAGATGTCATGGAAGATGGCAATGGATAACTGATAGCCTCTGCAGTATGTTTATAGTTTAAGAAAAAAATTAAACTGAAATACACAAGGGAATGTAAATTCAACCACTACCTGTATAAAAGGGAGTTTAGTCCCATCACTAATCATTAAGGTTTGTTTCAAGGTAATCTGTTTTCAGCAAAATATAGTGCTGAAAGAGACAGATACAAAATTTGCATGTTATAATCATGAAAATGAAGGCAGATTGCCTTGTTTACCTCACAGGGTAAACAATCTGGAAAATCCACAACCAACAGAGATTCCCTTGACATGTTTTCTCTCTGGAGTTGAAGAATTTTCCCATTACAGGTGAGATTATTTAAAAGTAAGGTAAATATATCGCAGGTAAGAGAAATGAGGAGAAACTCAACACTATTTCAGATCGAGCTTCGAAATGGCTCAAGCACAGCAAAAATAATTTATGGAATGTTACCTGTGCGTTGATGAATGTACACTTAACCACAGTTGTATTATCTGCGGAACGAGAGACATATTGTCCAAGCTGAGAGCTTCAATGAAGGACATGTGGTAAAGATGAAATCTCGCCTCAAAATTTTGTTTGGCATTTGGGAACAAATAAACAGATCAAACTCTGGCAGTGAGCTCTACCATTCCCAGCACATCCCCCCCAAAAAACCCCAAACAGCTACATTTCATTTTCAGGAATGGACTGCAATGCCACAGCAAAACACTTATATAGATTTTGGAGAATGGTTTATGGGCAATTGTTTGTTGTGGTGGTGAATGTATGATCAAAGGGGCCAGAGGTGCTTTCTCTTTGGTGTAGTCAAACCATGGATGTATTTATTTATTTATTTATTTCGATTTTTATACCGCCCTTCTCCCGAAGGACTCAGGGCGGTGTACAGCCAAGTAAAAATACTATATAAACATTAAAAGAAATTAAAAAACATATTATAATGTGGTGTGGCCGAAATATTAAAACAATTTAAAATCTTAAAATATAAATAACCCCAATAAAATTTCAATCCAGTCCCGCTTGAATAAATAGGTGCGTTTTCAGCTCACGGCTTTAGAGAACTTTTTGCAAGAACAGACAAGTAATGAGTGACACTGGAGCAAATTATCTCACTGAGCCACTCACTATTTTCATTCATTCATTCATTCAATTTCTGTAGCTGCCCAAGCAAGTGACTTGGGGGGTGAGGGCAGGGCGGGAAGCTTACAATTCTAAAATTATAAAACACTTAAAAATGTTAAACAATAAAAAAAAGCCCACAAAAGAAATATATACAAATAGCAGTCATGATCATTAATCCACTAATAGTCAAGTCATGTACTTGGGCCCTTAATACATTCTGAACCACAGACCCCATCCACCACATAGCCAAGTTTTAAAAGCTTTTGAAGTTACAATTGTTGCTATTCACTCAGGGCCACATGATTACATTTTGGGAACCAGGTCATATTTACAACTGGTTGCAGCATTCTATGGTCACATGACCAATATTTTTGACTTTTTTTTGTCTATTTATGGCAAAAAAAACAGCAAAAAATGTGCATTGGATTAATGATCAGATGAATTGCTTAATGATCATGGTGGCTCACTTTAGGACCATTGTAAAAAAGTTCATAAAATCATGTCTGGTCATGTGGTGCCTTGGCTTCTGACCGCAAGAACTTATGAACAACATTGTATTGAGGACTGCCTGTATATAAACAATATAAATAAGTAATAAACCAAAAAATGCAGTTGTTAAGCATTGTTTAAATAAACTCTCTTATATTACTTATAAGTACCTAGTTATTGACAATCTCAACCAGTAATTTTCAGAAGTGGAAATATTCTACCTTTCCCTCTCTCCCTAGCTGAAGTTCTCTCTAGAGCTGACGAATTTAACTATAAATATAACTATTCCGAAAAAAGGTGAATCAAAACTGAATAGGATAAACTATTGCCAAAGTTAAATCTGAATCACAGATCTGATGAAATTTCCCTCTTAAATTTCCTTATGGTATTTTCCATTGAAATTCAGTATTAGTCGTATGCAAATTTATTCTTCAATCTTGATGGGAATTGTTAAAAATTATTTTTATGAGTACATAAAATTGGCAGTACTGAAAAAAAATTAGGAGGTATGACAGATTTGAAATTAAATATTCAAACTTCTATTAAATTCCAATGTGATTTTTTTTCCAGTTAGAATGAAAAAAAATAAACACTTTTTCAGTGGAAAAGTTCGAAGAGAATAAAAGTAGACATTAATATGCGTTAAATTTGGCAGACAGAACAATAAATAAAAAAATATTAAGACACTTCTTAAAGATTTGGTTATATTAGGTTAACATTCAGGTGCAATAGCACTAAGAAAATACTTTATCAATACAATCCTAAGTGTTAGATACTCAAAAATAAAGTTCATTTTAGTCACTGAGCTTTATATCCAGGAAGTATATACAGAGTGCGATATGTTACTATATATGGAGTGTCATTAACTGGAAAAGATAGGATTTTAACTTTTTTATCATCATTTCCATCATCATCATCATCATCAGTTTCAGGCAGTGAATAAATCTACTACGGTATAAACCAAAAAAGTAAAACTAATCCATTCGGCCTGTTACAAATTTGATATCCAGGATAGTTAAGAAAGAAAATATTGCTTAACATTAAAAATACAAATCTTCAATTAATTCAAAGGACATCTTTAACTTCAACTATCTGCTTCTGTAGTTAAGGAATAAGAATAAAATAGCAAGATATTACTGATCTCACTGGAAAGTTACTGTGAAGCTGGTTAATTCTTAGTCTTATCAGAAAAACTGTATCTCACCAAATCTTGTCTTCCTAGTATTTTCTTGTCTGATTCCTCACTTTGTAATGCTAATGAAGGAGCAAGTTTGTTATTTAAATTATTGAACAGTAGTTTTACTGCTCCTGAGTAACTTCTTTATTATTTACCCATCTGATTAGAAACTTGTATGGATTTTCTTGGAAATATTGTTGAATCTTTCATGGGCTTGTAATGTATGAACACAGTGGTATAAATTAGGCTTCCTGAAAGTGGTCAGTATCGACCCATAAAAATTGATGACACTATCCAAGGGATCAATAAATGGCTGGGAGTCAGAAGGGGGTCAGTCAATGAAAATCAATAGATGATAAATGAATGATGAAAAGTCAATTGGGGTCAATTAATTTTGGGTAGTCTACGTATAGCTCACCCTCAATCCCTGGTCCTGAAGGTGACATGGCTAGCAATAAGATAGTGTTAACCAAAGTTGGCCTTGAGTTGTCATTATTATAATTATTATTATGGTTGGTCACACAGTCAGTCAGAGGTTTAGACTGGACTTGGCATTTATTATTTTTGCTATTAATCATTAAAGTGATATTTATTAAATTATTGTCATATAATAAGTTTGGGAGTCAAAGAACAATCTGAAACTTCATGAAGGCTAATAAAAATGTTTGATTAGTGGGCCAAGTCTGCCTAAATTCTAATCAATAGGGGATGTTCTTGACATCTATATTCTATTCTCAGAATGCATAATTGTAGCAGGCAGTGAAACATGGCCCACTAAAAGATGTTCCTGAACTACAGTTCCTAGAAATTATCTATCTATCTGTCTGTCTGTCTGTCTATCTATCTATCTATCTATCTATCTATCTATCTATCTTATTACCTATCATCTATCAAATTTATTGGCTGTCCATCTTACTACAAGGTAACTGGATGGTTCAAGAAAGCGTAGATTTCCCATCCGTTAGAAAGTAGTTCCAAGGCTGTACTGAACAGAAAGGGAAAAGAGGAATACCCCTGCATCCATCCATGATCCATCCATCATTCATTCATTCATTCATTCATTCATTCAATTTATATGTTGCCCATTTCAGTCTGAAAGTGATTCTGGGCATTGTAGAAAGAATAAGCAGAATAGGTTCAATTTGTAATAATCTAGACATCGGGATTTGTTGAAAAACTCAGTTCTGTTCAAAACTTCAATACATTTCTTTGAAAAAGTAATTTTCCTTGTTGTGGCTCTTAAACAAAAATCCTCTAGAATCATATCAACTAATTTCTCCACATCCAACAATAAGAACAGAGCAGAGAAGTTCAACCCAGTAATCTATCTGCACACACAAAGTGGCCAGAATCCAGATGCCTGGGCATGAACTACTAATATCACTATCACAATCTTGCTGTGAAAGAAAGTAGTGATAATTGGAACATTGGTTCACTTTCTCTCCGGGGAACCTTGCTTGTTATTTTTCATTCAGTGCCAAATCAGCTGATGATGAAGTTTAATAACATTCTGAACAGTAATGGATCCTAAAGCTTCCATAAAATTAATTGTGCGTACTGTATCAGATGTATTGTGGGACTGGATAAATTTTTCTGGCTGCTGAAATAGTTGGCGGAAGGCATCCATCGCCTCTTGAAAGTTAGATTTTGCAGAATTCCTTAATAATGTATGGTTCAGTTTTTTTTTTCCTTCTTGCATCTTGAAAACTGAAGACTCCTATTTATTAAGATTATGTGACTGGTATTTAATTCATTTACCAATGAATGTATTTATTACAGGTCAAAAAAAGAACTCTTTTATTAATGCAAACATGATTTTACAGTGTATCAGCTACGTTTCAAGAAATAGTAATTTTGAGCCATGACCCAATTATATAGAGCCATTTCTTTCACATATTTTATATTTATTCTTGTCTTGTCCTACTTTTTAACATAGGTATGCAAACTAATCTTTTCTCTAATGTTGACTTTTGACATTTTCTAGAATATAGGGTCCATTTTATTCCTTGATTTGTGTTATGCATCCAAAACATTGTTATTCCAATCATAAAGTTAAATCAAGAATTTTTAAAAATGTTTTATGCCAAAAACTATTTTTGAGATAAAGTTTTTAATGTGAGAAATGCCCAGGAAGATGATAGGTTAATTATCTGTAGAGATGAAGATTAATTGACACACCATACATGAATAATATGAGCTGTATTTACATTGGGTTGCATAGAAACTTACAATGATAGATTTTTAAAAAGGGGGAGGGGGTGCAAGAGTCACCTCACATTTTGACAAAAGGTTTCATCTATAAAATCATGTATTTCTCCACATACATGTAGAAACCCAGGGCAGGCAGCAACAAGTGAATCTCTTATGGAAGGGAAATAATTATGACCTATGTTCTAAGTATTTCTGAACTGAGTAAACTTGGTCCTGAAGCAGATACTACTTTAGATGCCTTTGAAATCTATGTCGGGGTCTCCAACCTTGGTCCTTTTAAGACTTGCGGATTTCAACTCCCAGAGTCCCTCAGCCAGCAAAGCAAAGCTGGCTGAGGAACTCTGGGAGTTGAAGTCCACAAGTCTTAAAGGGACCAAGGTTGGAGACCCTTGATCTATGTCATTATTTGGGCTAGTAATTGGAAACAGATGATCACTTTCCTCTTCATCCCCTTGTCATCAGTTTGATGAGTTAGGAGGTAAATACATCCATGAGCTCTTTTGCTAGTTAAATGTCTATAGAGATTCTCAGTCATCCAGATCATGGTTGTCCCAAAGGTGCTTTTTTAAAGAGGCAACTGGTTTTTCTGGTTTTTCTTTGAAGATGTTTTGCTTCTCATCCAAGAAGTTTCTTCAGCTCTGACTGGATGGTGGGGAATAGAAGGATTTATATTCCTTGCAGACAGCTGGACATTTGCATTCTTTTAGTGGATCGTTAAGGTCATCTGGAGATTAATCTGTGTCATCAGGGACACCTGAGTGGTACAAATTGGTGTGGAGGCTTCTTGGCACTGTTGAAAGGACTGTGTGGTAGGGTGGAGATAGATGATGTTGTATCCCTCCCTCTGTTGAGAAAGGGCTGTTCAGTTTTGACATAGATGGCTTCTTTAACCCCTCTTTCAAACCAGCGATCCTCTCTGTCCAAAATATGGATGTTGTTATCTTCAAAAGAGTGGCCTGTGTCTTTTAAATGCAGATGGACTGCTGAATCTAGTCCTGTTGGGTTTGTTCTCCTATGTTGTGCCATGTGTTTATGAAGTGGTTGTTTCATTTTCCCAATGTACAGGATGAGAATTGAAATGTCTTCAAAGAAAAACCAGAAAGTCCAGCTGCCTCTTGAAAAAAGCACTTTTGGGATTTTGCTAGTTAACTTCATATTTTTTTCAATGTTCTTCCAAGCCAGCTTTTAAATTGGCCCCAGATGACATCATGTGAGGTAGTAATAACACCAGCATTCATGTCCTTTTCCTTCCTATTTCAGGTATAAAACAACAATTCCTGTGGAATACAGTCATATGTTTCTGTGAAGACATATTAATCTGATCAATCACATGTTGCTATTCAAGAGGCTTCAATTCACAAAACTGAAGAGCAACATTAAAACTTTCATACCCTTTCACAATTCAGGAATATTGGTCAAAAATCAACACTAGGTGTCATGCAAGAACAAGGGATGAACCCCTTAGACAATATTTTTTCCCCTTCATCAGTTCCTCCAAATACAAAGATACAGATTTCTGCTAACAGCATACATTAATCTAAGTTTAAGCAGGCTGTAAAGTTTAAGCTATACCAAGTTTAAGCTACGCTACTCAATATGTCTATCAAATATTCTTTGTTTCTTCAACCAGCTCTGCATTTTTATTTGGCCATTGACACAGGAGACATTGGTCAGGACCTACATCAAACAACTGAGAGCTCTTGGTCATTGCACCAGGTCTTCTTTGATAATAAAATCAATTTCATAACTTGAGTTGGTATAATATTCAGAAGCAGAGCAATGAAGTAGTATTCCTTCTCAGTGTAATGATACAATTATTAGGTAAGTCATGTATTTTTTGAAGAAGGAATTCCTGATTTGGGGAGACTGTCCTTGCGTCTCTTGCTAATGTTGATGTTCTAAGTGTCTTTGAAGGAATATTTGTTTAAATGTAAGATAAGAGAGCTTATGCACCAAAGAAAAATTCCTTGTGTGTCCAATCACACTTGGCCAATAAAGAATTCTATCTATCCTATAATAAGCAAGCATGTGCCGAATACCTTTATGCCAAAGTTCAACAAGCCAACAAAACCAATATAGAGTGTCCTTGAAATAATTATGTGAAGATTATTAAGTTTTTAAAGCCCCATATAATTTGTGGGACTTGGCAATTACAAGTGTAAAAGTAATGGTATTTTGTTGTTGCTATTTGCTGTTCTGATGTTGATATTACTCATAATAAAAGATAAGTAGCAGTAACACCTTTTTGGCAGCAATCTCTGAAACGAGCAAAACATGAAGGTAGCAAAGAAAACAACAAAATATAGTGGCATTGTTGTTGGTTTTGTTTCTTTTGCGAAGGAAGTTTATAAATGAAAAAAGTGTGCAGTGCTATCCTTAAACTTAGTAAATAGGTGTGGCGTTTATGCCATGATGAGTATTTGTCATCCAAGCTACAGAAAAATGAGCTAAGTGGATTATTTCTAAACAGAATTGTGAAAACTTAAAAAAAGAAATTAGCATTGTGTCCTATGGAAAAAAAATTTTTTTAAATCTTTTCTAATTGAAAAAAAAATCTCCTTAGCTAATTTTATTATTGGTTGAGTGGCAGATAGCTACTAGCAAGGACTATTGCATCTATAATGGTCCTGGGATGAAAAACATGAGAACAAAGGTTTCTTCTTTAATCTATCATTTCCTATGAATAAAACGTGTAATATTTTGAATCCGGTTACATCAAAACTGAATAGAATAGAATAGAATAGAATAGAATAGAATAGAATAGAATAGAATAGAATACTTGAGTTTTCTTGGATTATTCCCCCCCCCCCTTGGAAGATAGTTAGCTCTGAATATTCTGATGGATCATTTTGAATATGGCTCTTTTGTTACAAGTTCAAAATAAAATGTGTTTCCTATTGCATGCACATACCTAATTCTAAACTACAAAGAATAAAATTTTAATGTAATATTTAGTGATACGCTGAGGCATACATTTTTCTTTCTTTGGATATTATCACTGAGATTAATCAATTAACTCTTGTAACCAGTGTGTCTTTCCATGATTTGGCAAAGTTTTTCTGAAGTTAAACAGAAAACAGAGAAGAGGAATCCATGCAATACTTTCAGAAAATAGAATGTACAAAATAATTACCATATTTTTCGGAGTATAAGACGCACCGGAGTATAAGACACACCTTAGTTTGGAAAATAAGAAAAAAGCTGATTGGCAGGTAGATTGGCCTCCCGGAATACCCCCAATCAGCTGTTCTCAGAGGTGAATTTTAGCAACAAGTTCCTTGATTGTGAGCTCTATGCCTTGCTTTTTTTTTTTGCCTCTGAAACTTCTGAAACTCCTTTTCAGTAAAAACTTTTTTTTTCTGCCTCTGAAATCCTCCATAACAGAGCTTCAGAAAAAGAGCCTCTGAAGCTCTGTTTGGGGGCTTCTTTTCTGAAGCTCTGTTTGGGGGCTTTTTTTCTGAAGCTTTGTTTGGGAGCTTCTTTTCTGAAGCTTCATTGCTGATGCTTTTTTCAGCCTCTGAAACCTCCATTTGAGAAGCTGGGTGGGTCTACATTCGAAGTATAAGACGCACCCAGATTTTTACCCACTTTTTTGGGGGGGAAAGGTTTGTCGTATACTCCGAAAAATACAGTATCTGCTAAATAGTGAAATATGAAATAAACAATGATTATTTGGAAACAGTAGGTGTCACTGTAATCATTAAGGACAAAAGAACAAAAAAAAAGCATCTTCATACAATATGTAAGAAGCTTTTTATTCCAAATTATCTAAGTTGATTTAAGGAGACCATCAGTCTGAGAGTTTGCTGCTTTGATTTAGGCATTAAATATACATTTCTTACTCACTTAGGCCAGACATCATAAGGTGAAGACATCTTTATTCAAGGCAAGAGTTTGTGTGATTTTCCTAACATGATAGCATTGTGTTTGGTCCTTAGTTAATGTCATTTCTATTGTAACTGTTGCAGTAGCGACTCCAGAAAAAAACAATATCATGGGATACAGAAAGAGAAAAAGTCATTTCTGGGAGAACAAGCTTGGTTTGAAACGTATTTCTGAAAAAGAAACAACAGATTTCAAATTAATGCTTCTGTTCTAAAGCTATTTCTGTGAAGTCAAGTCCTGTTCATGTCAATGGCGTTCACGGTCAGGTGGTTATGCATGGGAATTGTTACCTTATTTTTTTCCTTGTAGAAATGATTTATGCAAAGTAACATCTTTCCATCAACAGAGAGAAGGTGCAGAGAGGAGCAAGGTATTCATTTGGGGAGATTGGTTGTCCCCTCTCTAGACTGGTTGTCTCCCCTGAAGCCCATGGCCTTCAAAATTTCCCTTTTGCCTGGCATGATCAAGGCAATCCAATGTTACATTTGTAGTTTTGTTGCTGTTGTTCCCCTTCTGTATTTTTCAAATCAGTTTCTTCAGACCAAGAAAAAGTTACCTAATCAATCTTTATTTGACTTTATTTGATACATCTCCTTTGGACCTTCTCGGTGACTACTTCCCCTGGGAAACTGACACTCTGAGCAAATGTTTTCATACCATAGCTATCAATGCTCTGATTTATTTAGGAATCCTCTTCTAATGTCCAATTATGTAGCCTTGGGTAGAACCTGGAGACTGAAGTCAGGCTACTAATTTTACAGGTGCATCTATTTAGTTAGGTGCTTCTATTTAGCAGAGAGTTCTGACACCACTATTAATAAACCTCCTCCCCCTACTCCTCTATCTTCTGGCCAGGCCCCTCCTGGTCAATAGTAAAATTATTCTTGACTTTCTAGCATTATGCTATAAAAGATGTTTGACTATGAGTTTCGTAAGGGTAACCAGTGTAGGAGAAAAACTGGAAGAACCTGGGGGTGGAGTTAAAGTAAGGATCAGCCTAGATTAGAATCTCAACATGGCCACAAGTGAACTAAATCCAACCTCCCTTGAATTCCTCTGATTCTTACTCAACTCCAAGTACCATAGGTGCTTTTAGTTGAGAAGATTCCTGTGCATGGGCATGAGTAGCAATAAATCAGTTTAAATGGATTTTCACACATAGACCTGATCTTTTGGACTTGATAATCAGGATTATATTGGGGCACTTAACTGTAATTCCTTGCCAGCCATCCCATTAACCTGATTGAAGTTCCTGCAATACCTGAGGAATGATTTAAAGTTGCCTCACCTCCCGACTTGTTTCCTTTTTGCCATTTCCTGCTTCTTTCCACGAATATGCACCATCTGGACCTACAAAGATTAAAAATGGTGAGGAAAATTTCACTGGGTTTGCTCTACTAGAAAAAAAAAATGCACACGTTTTATTTTCACATGAGAACCTTCGGACTCCGCCAAGATGTTGCTTTTCCAAAATCATTTGGAAGAGGCAATAAAATAGAGAGGACAAAAGTAAATTCCAAACATTAACACTTTCAGAGCAAGCTATTAGTCAACAATTAGACACAGGTCCCCTTTCACTGGTATTGAATTAGTTCAGTAAGAAACTTGCTCTGAAATGGCTAAATAGCTTGATTCCTTGCAAATAGTTGGAGCAACTGTTTGCAACAGATGCTGGTCATATACATATACTTTTGTGTGTGTGTGTGTGTGTGTGTGTGTGTGCTGGAGGCTTCTCTCACCCCCAATTGTGCAATATATGTTTAACATTTTTTTTTTATTTTTAAAAAAAAGCATAGTACCCAAGCAAAATTTCATAGGGCTTTGCCAGACTGACACTGCAATTTCGTTAATGAAAAATATTGCCACTAATCAAAACTAATAAGAAGATGGAAAACTAGGAGCGCAGTAATTTTTGTAATGCAGTATGTTGGCAACAAGTACGTAAAAGAGAAGAAGGTCAAGCAAGAGAAATTCTTAACCAGAACGTTGTGTAAAAAATCTAAGTAACATCTGCAAAAAGGAAGCAAAAATTATTTTCTGATATTGATAAAAGAGAAATGTTCTTAATCGTAATTCTTTATCTACATATTACCTTGAGCACTACAGTATCTAGTTCTAAATGGAATTGTATGGTTCTTCTGTTACTATCTGAATTTTTCTGGGGCTTAAAATTCTTTCCAATATGAAAAATAACTACATCGAAGGGAGATAAATCACAAGCCCACAAGAGATGATAGAGATTTAAGTGCCAACATATTTTGAATTAACAAGATACAATGAGGATAGTAACAACTGGTCTTTGATAACCACTCAATACAGATAGCCCTCAACTTACAACAGTTCATTTAGTGGCCATTCAAAGTTATGTCAGTTAGAGAAGTGGTTTATGACCATTTTTCACATTAATGACCATTGCAGCATCCCTATGGTCCCGTGATCAAAATTCATAAAGTTGTAAACCGACTCATATTTATGACGGTGATCTTCTGACAAGCAAAGCCAATGGGCAAACCAAATTCACTGAACAACTGTGTTACTAACTTATCAACTGCAATGATTCATTTAACAACTGTGCCAAGAAAGGTCATAAAAGGTTTAAAAGGTCATAAAACTCACATAACAAATGTTTCACTTAGCAACATAAATTTGGGCTCAACTGTGTTCGTAAGTCAAGGACTACCTGTAACATTTAAAAGCTGTTATTTAAATTATTTGCATCCTATGCAAGTAATAAGGCAATGGCTACATTTACAATCATGAGTTAATAGCACGTTAGTAGCTGCTTTCTGAATGTACTTTATATTGTATGTTTCTTTAGCAGCTCCCGTCTACATGACTGGTTATGAAATTAGGGAGAAAAAAATTTCATGTTTAAAGACGTCAACTTTATTTCCTTCCTTCTGACCAAAGGTTACCAGGAGTGGGAAGATATCCAACAACCACTCTTCTTAGGAGGGGATGTGGCTGGGAGTAAGAGAAGAAGGTGGTTTAATCATCTCTAAAATATTGCTCTGGTTTTGCACGAGCGAGTTCAGGGGCCAGAGAAACAGCTGCTACCAGCTGATAGTTGGGTTTCTTTTGGACATAGGTAGCATTAATTCAGTAAAATACTGACCGCATATACAAAATCAGCCCATAAAAATAAGGATATGGAGAGACTTGCACTGTAAAGCTGCAAAAAAAGAGAGCAGTGCCTCTCCCACACAACACTTTAGCCTTTCCATCAGGGGTGAAATGCTACTGGTTCGGACCACTTTGCCCAAACCAGTAGTAAAAAAAAATGCTAATGGTTTGGGTGAACCAGTATTTCCAACGATCAGCTGTGCCGCGTGATTTATATTAGCTAGAAAGCAGAAAATTCTGCTTTCTAGCGAAGCTAAATCACGTGGCACAGCTGCCCCCGCTGTTCTACTTTCCTTTGAAGAAGGAAAGGCTCAGAAAAGGCTTCTTAATCCTTCTTTTTCAGTACTGCATGGTAGCACATGCAGCAGGGGTGAAATCCAGCATTTCTGACAAGTTCTGGAGAACCGGTAGCGGAAATTTTGAGCAGTTCAGAGAACCAGCAAATACTACCTCTGGCTGGCCCCAGAGCAGGGAGGGAATGGGGATTTTGCAGTATCCTTTTCCTGCCATGTCCACCAAGACACGCCCACCAAGCCATGCCATGCCCACAGAACCGTTAGTAAAAAAATTTGGATTTCACCACTGGCATGCGGTGCACATGCATATGAAGTGTGCATTTGGCACGCACTGCGCATGCGTACATGAAGCAAACTGGTAGCAAAGTGAACCAGTAGCAGACTTCAGAGCATTTCACCCCTGCTTTCCATCCACCACCGTTGGTCGACTCCTATTCAAGCTTATCCAGGTTTGTTGCTAGGGATCACTCAGAAATCTAGCAGGTAACAAACTTGAAGGAACTGGACTTTTTCAGTACTCCAAACAGCCTTTGGAAGATGGTGCTCGGGGACCAGAAAGAAGGAGGATGAGCCATCCCAGCCTAGATTTTGGGCTGATCTAACTCCTTAGGAATCAACAGACTGCATTGCCAATAGAATGTCTGGCAAAGCACATCAGATTGTGCCCATTGAAAAACCTGTGATTGAATAAGGAGGAAAACACTACTTAAAAAATCATCGAATTAAGGACCACTTAAAGTTGGCCAATGAATAGGCTGGGAAGGATATGAAGACAATGTCATATGACAACAGGAAAAGAAAATTCTAAGGCATATTTGTGCCACAGGTGAAAGTGAAGAGGTTATAAGCCATTAACTAACAATGGTTCCTGAGTAGAAAGATAAGCCAGAATTATGAAGTTCTAAAGAAGTAAAAAGTAACTAATCAATATCTTATTTCTAAATACTCTACATCAGGGGTGTCAAACTCATATTGTCACAGCGGCGTCATGTGATGTATCACGACTCCCCCCCCTTCGCTAAACTGGGTGTGGGCGTGGCCAGCACATGACGCATTCAGCCCATTGGGCCATGAGTTTGACAGCCCTGATCCACATCATTAAACTTATACCCATTCTCTGTGAATGTGAACTTCTCTCTCTTCCTCTTTCTTACACAACAGTAAGAGCAAATTGTGAAAAAGTAAAATTATTGGCAATGAAATCCAGTTTTCAACTCCAAGAAACAGGGTCCAGTTGTTGTTTTTTTCTGCAGGTGGGATAGGCAAAGTTTTTGCCCAAAGAAAGCAGAAATATCTCTGCCTTTGCAGTTGGTGAATTTAGTACCAAATTAGGAAAATATGCTGTTTTGAGGGCCCATTTCTTATCTGAGAAGTGTTGGAAAGGAAGCACTGCTACTGCTTTACTCTGCTTGCTTTTTCTTTTTCTCCTGGGGAAAAGCAAATTGGAAAAATGGAATTCTAATAAATTATAGTATGAGAATCTGAGTGCAGACCGCACAAGTTGTCTTTAAATATTCCTGTACCAAACAGCTTAGGTGCACACATCCTAAGCGTGGTCTTTTTTTCTTAGGGAAGAAAAATAAAACAAGAACAAAATTAATTGGCTAGAAGCTAAGCAAGAAAAGCACAACCACTTTCCTTCTGTCTTGAAAAGGGAAAGTGTTTGAACTGAACCATGACTAAAATCCCAAGCAGCCACCAACACAGGGGACACAGACATAAAACACAGCTTTATGGGAGACTATTTTTCCTTGTTCTACATGCTGAGATCCAGCTCTAGCCAACTTTCTCCAGCTCTGACTTTTGTCAACCGGACCCCTTCCAATTAAAACAAAAAACAAAAAAAACCTGATGTTGCCTGAGAGACTCTCTGCAGGCATCTCATTCCACTCCGGTCCAGGAGAGCGCCCATCAATCAGTCTTCAAGTGTCCTCTCATTTGTGCTGACTCTAACAAATGCTCAGCAGAGCCTCTTGGATAATGGGCTTCCCTCCAGCTCTAAGCATGACTCATTGGTGACACGTCTCCAACATCTTTGAAAAGGAACCTCGGATGAAGTGTAGTGCGGTTAACCAAATCTATTTCTAGTGTACCTCTTCAGTTTTAGGCTTAGCCATACATCCTGACTTTAAACTCATTGCTCAGATGTAAATCCTACTGAAATCCCCAGGGTTTAGTTCCAATCTATATAGGGTTTGAGATGTGTCAATTCAGCTCCATTAGAAAGAAGAAGATAGAGATTAGTTAGAGATAGCAAATCACCGGTTGTTTGCTGAAGACTTATGATGATATACAAGATCCAGATTTAACTAGCAATATGTAAATTCCATATATTCGAGAGAAAATAAAACATTAAAATTTACTTCAGTAAAATCAGAATATAATAGCAAGCAATAAAAAGTTCAATGTGGCTCTTATAATCTCTTGAAAACAAGATCAAGAATAGGAATTCTATTGTCAATTGTTTTTCATCAATGTTTACTGTTTTAATTCTTTTTTAATTAACTTTGTAGTGAGTTTTAAGAGTAGGTTTTATTGTACACCACTCAGAGTCACTTCATGTGGTCATATAAATTTGACAAAAAAGTAAATCAAGATACTGTTATGAAAGAAATGCTGTCAAGTGTGTTCTGTTTTAATGTGATGTATAAATGCTGCCTTAAAAGAATCAGACCATTCATACATGTAATATAACATGGGTCTAACATTTTTTTCCAGGTTTTAGCAGCCTTACTTTAAGGTCTAAGCCAAGGGATTAAATCTAGAATGTTCTGCCCACAAAGTGAATTCTTTACCGCTGATCTACAAGTCTTCCTTAAAATAGGATTATGAATTAGAGGCAGGCCTTTATATTTCCTGTACCAAAAAGCATTTTGGATTTCAGGTAAGGATTTCATAGATAATTATCAGCAGGTTGAACTGGATCCAGAACAGACTGGAAAATGGTTCTTAAACAGACTTTAAAATGTAACACAATTCCACCATCAAAGCATATTATTAAAGCTAGAAAAACCTATTTCCTCAGAAAGTTTTGCAACTGGCAGATATGCTGAAACGGAACAAAATCATCTATATGCCATTTAAGAATACTTCCAAACTAGCTTTTCAATGGAAGTCTTATCCCATACAGGACAGCTTGTGCTCCATATTGTGGTTTGGCTTCTCTTACGACTAATAGAAGAGATTAAGCCTTATTTTATTTGTCTGAATTAAGCCTTATTTTCTTTGTTTACACACAGTTTCTCACCCTTACTAGGCTATTGATCAAGACATCTGTTGAAAAGGAAAGAAAAGTTGGGTGTTTATCAATAGAAAGATAAGTTCCGACATTCAAACTCCAATTGACCTCCCCAAGTATCCTCATGTAGCTATCCAAAACCATAAAGCATTTTTAAAAAACCCTGGAACTAAGATCCCACCATCTACAGACCATAAAGAGAAAGATTAGAAAATGGATCAAGTATTATATAGCATGGGGGATGTAGTGGCTCAGGAGCTAGGACTTTGAGCTTGTCGATCAAAAGGTCATCAGCTCAGCGGTTCGAATCCCTAGTGCTGCCGTGTAACAGGGTGAGCTCCCGTTACTTGTCCCAGCTTCTGCCAACCTAGCAGTTTCGAAAGCACATAAAAATGCAAGTAGAAAAAATAGGGACCACCTTTGGTGGGAAGGTAACAGCGTTCCGTGCGCCTTTGGCATTGAGTCATGCCGGCCACATGACCACGGAGACATCTTCGGACAGCGCTGGCTCTTCAGCTTTGAAATGGAGATGAGCACCGCCCCCTAGAGTCGGCAATGACTAGCATCTATGTGCAAGGGGAACCTTTACCTTTACCTTATTATATAGCATGGGTTTTAAACCATATTTTAAAAGGGTATTTCACCCTGTGGCAGGATCTTCAATGTTTCTCTTGTTTACAAAAACAAGACTGGGAGACTCCACCTTATCAGCTACAGTCCCCAACAGCTTTTATAACTAAGGAGAGACACAAAGCCAAAATGTGAGTGACCGACCTTGTCCCTTCAAAGGACTTGTCCAAATCTTTGGCTTAATGAAGAAAAAGTAATTAATCAGAATGGGACAAGCGCTCCAACCATCTCTCCAGTGTCTGTTCTCAAACTTGTTCCAGATGGCAGGCACCATGACAAAGAAAAATCTTTCATGTGCTAACTTTCAAAGTTATAATGGTGACTTTGAAATGCTACTTTTCACTACTTTTGTGATTTTTAAAACAAAATCTCTTTACCACTTGGGAAAAAAAATACTAGATAATAGTGTGCCTATGTGAAGGAAGGAAGGTCTTTATCATCATAGAAGAAGCCATCAACTTAATTGGAGGTGGCCCATTTTTTTTCTCCAATATTTTCTTGCTTTGGGTCAAAGATGCACAATCTGATGGCCACCTATGCAGAGCTCCACCTGAAATCTATGGGTGTGGCCATTGGAGTGTGTCTAAAAGTTTCAACTAAAATTTTAATGCTTACTGTGATAGAGGGAGAAATGATGAAATACAGGTATAAATAGAATAACGGAGTTAGAAGGGACCTTGGAGGTCTTCTAGTTCAACCCCCTGCTTAGGCAGGAAACCCTATACTCAACAAGGTACATTTACAACAGTTCATTTAGTGACCATTCAAAGTTACAACAGCACTGAAAAAAGTGACTGATGGCTATTTTTCCACACTTACAACCTTTGTAGCTTCCCCATGCTCATGTCATCAAAATTCAGACGCTTGGCAACTGGTTCACACTCATGACCTTTACTATGTCCCAAGGTCATGAAATCACCTTTTCATGACCTTGGAACACCTTTTGCTCACATTTTGATGAGCAAAATTAATGGGGGAGCTAGTTTCACTTAACAGCAATGTTACTAACTTATCAACTACAGTAATTCATTTCACAACTATGGCAAGGAAGGTCATAAAATGGGACAAAATTCACTTAGCAAATGTCTCACTTAACAACAGAAATTTGGGGCTCAATTGTGATCGTAAGTCGAGGACTACCCTCTACACAAAACTGCTCATAGTAACATATAATTAATTTGTCTCAATTAATTTTAAGGAAAAATCAAATCAACTCCAATTTCTTTCCTGGTCCCATCTACTTAGAATGCAGCCTGTGACATGCCACTCGGAAGGTGTGCGTTGTCCTTAGTCTAAAAAAATAAGTTGCCCAACTCTGCTCTAATCTCTGAAAAAGTCAAGGAGTCTGTAAATTGCTCCTCCAATAGGATATGAAGGAAAAATTACATCTGCTGTCTTGGCTGCTTTATCACTTCATGGATTAAAAAAAAGGTTTTTAATCCTTCTTTTTTATTGCACTAAAAATGCTTTAGAACTGTTGGCTACTCCATTCGGGTAACAGGTTCCCATTCACTGAATTCTATTACAGCAAAGGCTTGCCTTAGCAAACCTCATTACAATTACATTACATTACAATGGATTTCACATGCAATAAATATCTACAGTGATGTATGTGATGCGCACATGATGCTGTTATGCAAATGCAAATAGTGAAATGTATGCCTGCGATAAAATCACATTGTTACACAAATGATATATCTTTTTTATTTAACAGATAGTTATGAATAACAGACACTGACTCCTCTCAGTCCATTAAAATGAGAACTCACAGTATTGCTGCTCTTATCTATCCACAGCATTTTCTCAAATTTAAGTGTCGGGGCTATCATTTTCAGAATGGCCTGCTAGCAGTAGCCCTCCTGCACATTACACCTATTAATTCTAGCCCAACATATCTAGGAAATATTTAATTTCATTCATGATGTTACCACACAGCCATCCAGTGAATCCTGGCCTTCTCTGATAAATTTGTAGTTTATTTCACTTTTCAAAGCAAATATCCTAGATAACAATGAAGAGTCTACATCTCTGTTGCAACTCATAAGGATGCTTCTACCTGATATAGTTGCAAATCGAATCAATCTATA
Source organism: Ahaetulla prasina (assembly GCF_028640845.1). Lineage (NCBI taxonomy): Eukaryota > Metazoa > Chordata > Lepidosauria > Squamata > Colubridae > Ahaetulla > Ahaetulla prasina. The sequence continues at coordinate 222,661,499 of NC_080540.1, read as the reverse complement.
CATAAAGAACTTATCTCAGCAAATGTTCTCATTGTAAAGCAGGGTGTTGTGGCTCCGGCCCCTAAGCCGGGCCTCCTGAAGCCGGTTGACTAGGAGAGTGAGGAGGAGGAGCTGGCAAGGCCTCCTTTCCCTCCTGGATCTTCCTCCTCCCTGGCACCATCTCAGATTCCAGCTGCAGGCCAGGAGGAGGAGGAGGAGCTGACAAGGCCTTTTTCCCCCCGACCCCTACTCCTCCCTGGCAACGCCCCAAGAACCAGCTGCTGAGGATCAATCATGGCTAGATGCGAAACAGTGACGCCGAGAGAAGTGTGCGCAGCAGAGGAAGGGGTGGGGCAGGCCCAGGGAGTGCTGAGTCATGGAGTCACACCCCCAGGGTATAAAAGCAGGAGGCCAGGCCCCGGGGAGGGCTGGAGCCACAACACATTGTGTCGGACAAAGTTACAGACTACTGGCTCTTTGACTGCTTTGGACTGAAGGCTGGAATTACTTGTGAGTACTTTAGATCATCCTGCAGACTCCTGGTTGCCCTGGTAACAATCTGTCGGCACGCTGCTAAGTGATAAGGACTTGGCTGGCATGTGAAGGAATGTTGCCCGAACTTTTGTTGCCAGAAGGAACCCAGCCAAGTGTAAATAAATTGCTGGTAGACCGCCTCGGCTGGTGTATGGTTTTGGGAAGGAAGGGAGGGGACAGAACACAGGGATTCCCATCCCCATCCCCAGTACTGGGCCGTGGCCTGTTTGGAATCTGGCCATGGAAGCAGTAGGCGAGTGTGTGCACACGCAGGTTCACTTGTTCAAATAACGGTGACATCGCATATTCATGAAGCTTCATTTATGTGAGTGGCAGGCACAGATGCCTGCCACTTCTGCACCTGCATCACCCACCACTTGCACAGAAATATCCCCACTCTTCCCTCCCCCCACAACGGTCTGCAGACGGTCGGTTGTAGAAGGATTTTTTTTATTGGGTAACAAAAATATGAATAGAACCTCACATCCTGCGATAACAAAGTTCCTTTGAACAGGCAACTTTCATTTCCATTGATGTAAGGTGAATTGGGAGGTAGCCCCATGATGCTATTCTATGTTCAAAAATACATTTAAGTATAGAATTGCATATTAGTGCAACTGGACACTATGCTCCTTTACAGATTATTCTGTTTCCGTATAACTTTCTTATTCCTTATGACCATTGTGTATTCTTCTTTGTTCTTCAGATAGAATTGGATTTGGTTTGTGGTTTTATGAATGGCTGCCAGGAAGCATCATGTACATAAGAACAGACTAGGAAGTTAAAAGGAACTAAAACATCCCAGAAGAAGTTTTTATCCAACCACTTCTGTAAAGTTGCCAAGAAAACATGGACCAATAGCAATAGCAATAGTATTTAGACTTATATACCGCTTCACAGTGCTTTACAGCCCTCTCTAAGTGGTTTACAAAATCAGCATATTGCCCCCAGCAATTTGAGTCCTCATTTTACCGACCTTGTAAGGATGGAAGGCTGAATTAACCTTAAACCAGTGAGGATCGAACTCCTGGCAGTCAGCAGAATTAGCCTGCAATACTGCATTCTAACCACTGCACTATCACAGCTCTTATAATCAAATATATCATTATATATTTGATTACATCTTTATGATATAATCAAATATATCATTCCATTCCATCTCTCTCTCTTTCTCCCTCTCTCTGTGCATTGATATTTCTATACTCATCTCTTTAGCACTGCAGTATAATATATAGCTCAAAAAGTTTTCGTTTCTTTTAATACCCTAATCAACTGTCCTTCAACAGCAAAACAGTCTCAGCTACATTTATAGCATGGGAAAGAGGCTATAGTACAATGATGTTATTAAAAGAAAATCCATGGAAAAATTATGGGTATGAATAATGTGCCAGAGAGTTCACATTTGCCCCTATAGCCTTGCCAATAAAATCAGCAAGACCCTTGTGTGACAATTATCATTAAGAAGGTTATTTTTCGTGGAATCAAAAAGTATATGAAAAGCATTTACCTTAGGAACAACTAAACTGCTGCTGGCTTTTTCCAAACCATTGATCTCCATCTGCTGCTGTTCAGGCTCCATTTTTAACTGAAACATTTTCTTCATCTGGGTTGGTTGGGATCACTATTTGATGTCACAGCTTCTTTGCAGCCAATCAGACTGACTGTGTGACGAGGTCACTGAAGATATACAAAACCCTCCCATTGTTCTTGAACTCAGTTAGGCTGGAGGAAAAGACTTAATTATTGCCTGGGTAACTCAAATAAACACCTACCTCTCACATCTCTGCCATATGACACTTGATAACAGCAAAAGCAAGTGTCTATAATTTTATAATTTTAAAAGTAAAATAATGAAAAATAAGAAATTTTAAAAATTCCTCTTATTTTAGGAAATCAGGATGCTCAAAACAATTACCTATAGGTGACTGAAGATGTTTAGCACTGATAAAATCACAGTGTATTGCACATCAAACTGCCATAAAACGAGATAAGGTGCCTCAGAAGAGACAGGCCCAAAGTTCAGGGAGTTAAAATGGAACCAACATACCATACATTGAGCTTGTGCAAAATACACTGAATTCTGATATAAAAACTGAAAGCAATTATCAGACTCATTTAAAATATCAGAATTCATAACAGCCCACTCACAGAAAACAAGTGTGCCCTGATGCTCTGGTCTAGTTTATGGTTCCCTATTATTCTGGGTCTACCTAGAAAAACCTCATTTCCTACAGACTTAGAGGTTTTACAATGACTCCAGTTCCTGTGATTTCTTAGAGGCTTCTGGGCTCTCTTCGGGGTCCCTCCCTCTCTTTCACGCAAACAAATTAATTTCACTCTTTGCCACAAATCTAGGCACTTTTTTCCCCATTGACTTGAAGATCTTCCATCCATACAATATTTCCAAGTCCTTGAGAAGACAGATTCGTGTGCTCCTTCAGTGCCCAATGGGGACTGATTGCTCTGTTTTTTTCGGTTTTCTCTCCCACATCTCCAATCTCTTCGTATTCTACTTTTTACTGCTCTGTCTCCATTCTTCCCCACTTTTGCCTTGATAAAACAATTTGAACCAGTAAGGATGAAGCTGGCAAGAATTTCTTTGTTAGGTCCAAGGCAATGTCACTTACTCCCCTGTCTTCTTGACGCAAGGATTCCCAAACTACTAATGGTTCTTCTTTCTAGCCAAAAGAGAAGGATTCTAAGTCATCCTGCCAACCTCTAAAACAAAATAATAACAGAATAACAAAATTGGAAGAGACCTTAGAGGGCTTCTAGTCCACCCATCATCCCATTCTGCACCAAATTCTTTCTCGCTTATGCGTATTTCCATAAAATTAACAAATAGAAATGGGCACAAAAGTTTTTTCTAATTTCTTTTCCAGTGGTTAATTGTTTTAATTCTATAATAAATGAGTTCTTTTAAATTCAAACAAACAAACAAACAATGGAAAATGTCTTCCAAGAGTCCAAGAAACCCCATAATGTGTTCCAAATATTATGGATCAGTTATGAAATGGGCAGTTGTATACATGTTTTAAATAAATAAATAAACCTCTGCTTTGACAAGATTTAAAATTCCTTGGATTTATGTTAATTGCCAGTTTATACAACAAAGTAATGCAGGAAAAAACACATTTGAAGCAGCTTAACAATGATAAAACAGCATTAATTATGTATATGTTGTTGCTGTAGGAAAGATTTTCACCTTTCTTAGAGACTGTAGGTTTCTGGCATCTTCCCAGCTACAATTCGCCATGACTGCAAAAAATGAGTTTTTTAAACTGTCATGGAGCTTTTGACAAAATATGTCTATCAATAGTTAGATAATGTAAATTATGAAGCATCACTATAAGGTGTAAAAATAAGCATAAAAGTGAATGATAACCTTTCTGTATATATTAAAATATTATAGATTTAGATGCTTAAGTAATTACCTTGTTTGGTTATTTTCAGTAATACATTTATGGGCATAAAAGGATTCTAGAAAAATAGAATCTTTTATATTATTGCAAAAGAGAAAAGCTAGCTTGTATCAATGCATGAAGAATCAGCAGCGTAAAGTAGCCATGCAAATCCTAATAAATCCAAAAATTCTACCACGTATAGATGTTGGAATTAAACCTTTGCATTTTCCACTTCCCAAGCATATTGGAGTGACAAAAATATTCCTTAAAAAAACTGCAGACATTTTCAGAAGAACAGTGATTTTTTTAGAACTGCCAATAAAAGCCAAATATATGACAGATTTTTTAATAATATGCAAAGTACATTTCATGGAGAATAATATTGCTACAATAATAAATAATTCTTCTGGCAGTACTTATGGCATTGTCAACTCTATTTTGTACTAAGCATTTGGCAGTGTGTGCTATGCATTACAAATTGTACTATATTAAAATGATGGATTTCCATCCGCATTTATCAACTAAGATATGCATTTTATACATTTTTGGATGACAATGTATAGGCAGAAACACTTTGCATTAAACAACGTTCTTCACTAAGAACCTTCCAGATGTGCTGGGGCTGCAGATGCCAACATCTTCATGTCATGTTCTCTGGGAATTCTGGTAACTGCAATCAACACAATTACCAGGTGCCAGGCTGGGGAAGTTTGCATTAAAACCATCTTTTATCAAGCAATTATCTCTTACTGATTTCTTCTGTATCTCTCAATCCTGTTAACCTTCCTGTAAACTTGACCTCTTGGTCATAATGGAGTGCAACATACAAATCGATACCATTAGACTTGACCCTAGATCAAGGGTGGGGAACTATGGTCTTTTTTGACTTGTGGACTTCAACTCCCATGCTGGCTCAGGAATACTGGAAGTTGAAGTCCACAAGTCATAAAGGGGTCACAGTTCACCACCTCTGCCCTAGACAAAGTGGTGTTTCAATTATGAAGAATATTTTCAGCAGCCTTCTAACTATGTACTATCTCTCCAGTGGGCAAGGGGTTTCATCCCTACCTAGCACCACACTATATTCTTGTAACAACACAGCTTCTAAGCTGCATAGGCTTCTGTGGACAATTCAAGATGGTGGCCACTATCTATAAAGTCCTGCATGGTGCAGGAGACTTGCAGGACTGCTTATCTATGCTAGTTTTCTGCCTATCCCATAAGATCTGGTAGGGTAATGTTGTTTCAAGTGCCTTCTCTGGAACAATGCCATCTGACAAGTCCCAGGAGTACTGGTTTCTCTGTCATAGCAGCTGCCCTATGGAACAGCTTATCATTCAGGATTCAGATGGCTCATTCCTGTTGGCTCTTCCTAAGGGCATTAGGTCAGGTCATTGGGTGAACTCATCTTGCAATGGTTTGGGAATATGAACATGACTGTGGTTGGCTTCAATTGTACTACTTATGTTGGGGCTTTAACTCTTGCTATGTTCTTTTACTCTCTCTTTTAATACTATGGTAGCTGTCCATAATCACATTTGTAAGACACATAGCCCTATAAATTGCATAACTAAATTAAATTTTGTCGGTTTTTGACTTACTGTGAAATATGAACCTACCATTGTGGCTTAGCATTATGTGTGAAATGTATAGCTAGGGTTTATTAAATAAACCATAATTAAAATAATCTTGCTTAATGTCCTCTGGGAACTCATCTTTAATCATTCTTACTTATGCTTGTTGATTTCAAATAGATTTCCTGTAAGTACAATATGATTTAAAACTCTGTGAGTTTCCATGTGTGCGTGTGTGGGTGTATGCGTAGAAGTTATCCAATTAGCTTCAATGGGATTTATTTCCAGGTAAATGGATGTTGGATTGCGGCCTTACTTTCTAGATCCAATGATCTATTTGTAAATTTGAATACACTGAAACCTCAATTTAATGGACCTCCATTTAACAGCCTCAGACGCAACAGACCAAATCTATGTTTCACCAATCTCTGAAATAACAGACAAGCCAGTTGTTCCCAAAATCTCATCAGAAAAACTGTACATAACTGTGCACAAAAAGTAAAAACATCAATTATGTATTTATGTAAATGACACCAATGGTATCAGACATAAATGTAGATTAACAGGTTTTCTTTCACTTCGATTTTTATAGTTATGGATTTTATTTAGATGAAAATTTGACCCCAAGGAAGATTTCAGACAAAAATGTTAGGTTATTTGTTTATAGCAGAAGTGAAATATAATAATTTCAAGCCTTTTAGAGAAAATAAAGAAAAAATAACATACCACATTGAAGCATTCTGCGGTATAATTAATACAAGATCATACCAAAGGGGAAAAAATATTAGCAAGTAATATGTTAAAGGAATGCTATAGTTGTAATCTGAATGAAATGCTACTTCATTTGAATCACTAAATATTAAATAATCAGCAGCTAGCCAAAAGGAAATTATGGAAATTAATTTTTGCAGTGGATTAATTTAAGGGGAAGTAGTAGTTTGATTATACAGATGAGATATTTAGATATGACAAGGTATTGCTTGTACAAGATGTTCTAATTAACTGATTTTTTTTCTAATTAAATGAGATGCCACTGAATAAGCATTAAAGAAATATTGAATGTTGTCAGAAGAAATTCAGGTCTTTTTTAATGCATTTTGTAAGAAAGTAAGATTATGGTACAACACGCTTGTTGGATTCTCTCCCTTCCAAGTTACTAGAAGGCTACCACAACTTTGGAAAGATAGACATAATGTCATTAATTTTATGAATACAAAAACACCCCACTTTCTTTCTGTGTCTCTCAAGTCAGCCAGCAAAGTTTAAAGATCAAGTGAAAAATGAAAAATAATCAACCATCCATAAAATGAAATTATCAGAATTGCTAAAACCAGAAGGTCATTTAAATGGAGAGAAAAAAGTAGAGAATCAGAGAATCCAAAGTTTGTTTTGAAAGAAATATTTTTCGTTGCTATCACAATGCGCAAATGGAGAAAGACAATTCTCTGTGGGCCAAGAGACACGAATTTCTTTTCAAGCTGTATTCTGACATTGACTTTGGCAGGACAGATCACAAAGGATGGCTTCCATCTCTGGTAGAGTCATACGGTATTTCCAGAAAGCACAAAAGCTGTTTTTATTGTTTTTACAAAGCTCCCAATAATATCTTACTGATGCTTTGGAAACTGCATATGTTTTAAGTGTATGCTTCCGACATTTTGAACACATCATTCAAAGTGTGATTTAATGTAAGAAAGGTACATAGCACCAAGAAAAGTACATAGCAAAATACATAGCACCCTAATGAATATAGAGGATGTTTAAACTCTGGACACAAGAGATGACCTGTTTTTCTAACTTGTGTCACACCTGCTTCTACTGAAGCGCATGGCATCTGAGGTTGTGAGCAATGACAAAGAAATGACCACCTGCCATAAACTGTGACAGCTCATTCACCACAGACTGTGAAAAGATACAGTCATCAAATAATCATCATGACTATAACCAGAGGCTACCTATCAGAAACCCAGGATTGGCTAAAGATCTCAAACAAGTATAAACAATTAATGGCAACAGACATGTTCCTTGTGATATAATCCATGGAATGTTTCTGAAATTTCTATTAAGCACTATTTACATTTCAAAGGCACGAAAAGCAAAATACCCAGCTTTTCTTAATGAACCCAATCCCACAAAAGATCCATTTTTAGTAAAGGGCTACCTTTAGAGCAGGGTTGTCCAACCTTGGTAGCTGTAAGCCTTGTGGACTTCAACGCCCAGAATTCCACAGCCAACCATGGGGAATTCTGGGAGTTGATGTCCACAAGTCTCAAAGTTGCTGAAGTAGGAGACCCCTGCTTTAGAGTGTTTTATTCTTCCAATTCATGACTGTAAATTTGTCTAATTAGTTCTAATACCAGATCATCTTTAATTCCCTACCTGTTACCTGGAAGAAACAAGACTTAACTTCTCAAGATCGTCCTATTAAACTAAAGTCTAGACGAGCAAAATATCACAGATTCTTTCTTGCGCGAAGAAACACAAATTTTTCCATGACTTCTTTTTTATAGTTGTTCATTGGTTTTATTGGATAAACTCAAAAGAAAGAAGATCATTTTTCTTTATATCCATGACCAACTTTTTGTAACGCTCTCGTCTCCTGATTTAGTATTTATAGATCTTTTTTCCCCCAGCTTGAGTCATCGTAGCCTGAAACATGCCAGTACTTTTGTACATGGTGTGCTAGCCAACTATAGGTATTACTTTATTAGCTAAATGACATTCAGTCATAATTTGGATCTCTTTGATACACCTACTAGCTTCCACCATATGTTTCTAAATTACTTTGTTGAATAACAGACGCCACTCAAATTTGTACAAATTTGAGCATTTGTCCCAAGAGCTTAATCATTGTCTGGCAGTCTTCTCTTAGGAGGACTTCTGTTGTACTACATCAAATAGCCCATTATGTAAAGACAGCCTCTATGTTTTCCCGTATGCATTCAGCCCTACATCTAACAGAAATCTTGCCGGGGTCCTGCTTCAAAGGTCTTAACAGAAAGCTCTGTGGAATACTATTTTACCAAGTTACCATTTGGTTTGTTTATACTTATACTTACATGGTGTAAAAAGTTACCAAAACTGATCCTGAATTGAATATGAAATGCTAAGAGTTATCGCTCACAGGAGCTTTAGAATATTGCCACAAAATCACTCATGCAGATAATCTTTATTATCATCTATATATTGACAGAGAAAAAGACACCGGCTTTAAGTCCACAAACAGATATAGAATTTCCATTGCCTCTTCATATTTTGGAAAGTGTGAGCTCGCAGCTTCTAATCTCAGAAACTAAACATCGTTAGTCCTTGTTAGTCCTTGGGTAAGGGGCAATTCCAGGACCTACGCTTAAACTCGGTAATAATAAATAAACAAACAAACAGAAGGCAGCAGTATCACTTCTGCACTACCATTAACAAAACAACATGAATGTAATCACCAAAAATCAAACTTAGCTTAAGGGCACATTTATCTTATAGCATGTGCACACATTTATTTATTTGTTTACCACACATGTATATACAGCCATAGACTTCTCGCAGCTACATTCACATAAAGGTTTCCAAGAAGCTTGGAATTAGTGTTTTGCCTTATGGTTAGGAACCTATGTGAACAGCACATGCTGGTCCCACTGCTTAGCTTCTGCAATTCGCATTACGTTTATTCTTGTAGCAGAAAGCAAATGTAGCAGAAAGCAAATTAAAGAGAAAGAAGGAAAGAAATGTCACCATGTTTTAATGTATACTCCTGTACCAGTATTGATTCCTCATCTAGCTCTGGAGACCCCAGATTGCCCCATGGAAGAGAGGGAATAGGCACAGACAAAAAGGTTAGAATAATTTTTTTAATTACAGTAATCCTTGACTTACAACCATTCGTTCAGTGACTGTTCAAAGTTACAATGGCGCTAAAAAAAGTGAATTATGACTGTTTTTCAAAGTTATGACCATTGTAGCATGGTCGTAACTATGATCATGTTCATATGATCAAAAATTTAGATGCTTGGCAACTGGCGTACATTTATGACAGTTGCAGTTCTCCAATGATCATGTTTTGCAGTCTTTGGACAAGCATAGTCAATAGGGAAGCCCTATTCACTTAACAATCATATTACAAAATTAACAACATCAGTGATTCCCTTAACAACTGTGGTGAGAAAGGTCATAACATGGGGCAAAACTCACTTAACAACTGTCTTGCTTAGGCACAGAAATGTTGGGCTCAATTGTGGTTGTAAGTTGAAGACTACCTGACTTTGAAGATGTTTCATTTCTCATCCAAGAAGCTTCTTCACCTGTGGATGGATGGTTCCCCATCATTCAATCAGAGCTGAAGAAGCTTCTTGGATGAGAAGTGAAACATCTTCAAAGAAAAACCAAAAAGGTCCAGTTGCCTCTTGAAAAAGCACCTTTGGGACAACCATAACCTGGATAACTGTCCTACCAGCCAATGAATACTTCAGCTTCAACCAAAACAATACAAGAGCACACAATAGATACAAATTCATGGGATAAACTAGACTGCAGAAAATATGACTTCAGTAATAGAGTTATTATTAGAGTTACTTGTCAGCACCTGAAATGCACTACCTGACTCTGTGGTTTCTTCCCCAAATCCCCAAAACTTTAACCTTAGACTGTCTACTGTAGACCTCACCCCATTTCTAAGAGGTCTGTAAGGCATAAGCCCACCAGGTGTCTACCATCCCTGTCCTAATGTTTTCTCTTATTCGTATCCTTTACATGTATTTATAATTATGTTTAAACTTGTATCTGTCCTAAAATACATGCTTGACTAAATAAATAAATAAATAAATAAATAAATAAATAAATAAATAAATAAATAAATAAATAAATAAATAAATAAATAAATAAATAAATAAATAAATAAAATCTCCATAGACGTCAGTGTATAGAGCTACTTGCTTGAGGTTCAACTCAGGGCAGCATGCATGCACAACCAAAAACCACAAACAGCAACCAAAAAAATAACATACATTAAAATATATATCACCTAGAGGCAATTCAAACAACCCAAACAATTAAATGGGCTCATAAAACTTCCTGATTCTTGTGTCCTGGTGAAGGCTCAAGTTTTCAATCTTTCAAAAAGCAGGCAGCGTTACACAGAACTCAAGAAAATTCTGTTTCCTGTTTTGAAAGGAACAACAAATAATGCTATAATGCAAGTGTTAGATTCGGGCAATAACGAGGCAGGAGACCAGGATAGTGACAACAGCTCTTTACTATATGGTGAACCCAGCAACTCGGGCTGGGAAAAACCTCTCCTTATATACAGTTTAGCCGGAGGCTTCAACCAATCAGCAACGTGCTTTTTTCCCGCCAAAACATTTAAAGATACATTACACTCCTTCCCTCCCAGAAAACACTTTACCATTATTTACATGAGATTTACATATTATTTTTCAACGTAATCACGCAAGTAGACTGGGCGTCTCCTGACTCTTTCGGACCTGCGCAATTCATTCTCTGGGAGTGAGTCGAGCTGACCGGAGGGACTGTCTGTTTCTCTCAGCTCCTCCTCTAGGCCATCCGGCCCTGGATTATTTGCAGAGTTGTCCCTGCTGTTTTCTGACGGAACCTGTTGGCGTCGCTGGACCTCCTGGAAATCAGATAAGTCCCGCGTTTGCCCCGGGTTTGAGTCAGCTGTGGATTCAAACATTGTATAGTCAGGGCCTGTTTCGTCTAATTCGGATTGTTCGGTTATGCGTTTTCTTAATTGGTCTATGTGGCGCTTCCATACCCGGCCATCCTTTATCTCCACTAGATATGATTTGGGACCTGTTATTTCTAGGATTTTTCCTGCTAACCAGGTCGGGCCTTCGCTATAGTTGTGTGCCCACACTCGGTCGCCTATTTCCATCCCTCTTGTTTTATTGAGTGCCCCCTTGTAACCGTCTGGTGTGTAGTTCGGGTTTAAACGGTCTAGTGGGCACCTGAGCTTCCGACCCATTAATAACTCTGCTGGGCTTCTACCAGTTGTGACACAGGGGGTTCTGTGTTGGACGGCCAGGAAGATATCAATTTTTGTTTGCCAGTCGCCTGGCTTGATTCTGGACAATGCCTCTTTTGCGCTCCGGACGGAACGTTCTGCAAGGCCATTCGTCGCAGGGTGGAAAGGCGCCGAGAGGACATGCCGGATGCCCTCTTCTGCCAAGTACCCCTCAAACTGGGTTGCCGAGAATTGCGGGCCGTTATCGGATACTAACGTGTCGGGCAACCCATGGGTTACAAATAGGTGCCGTAGGACTGAGATCACCGCCTCGGCTGTCATGGATCTCATGAGAATGATTTCCAGCCATTTGGAGTAGGCATCGACTACCACCAGAAAGGTTTGGCCGTGGAATGGGCCGGCAAAATTGATGTGGATCCTAGACCAGGGCCCTTGGGGTCTCTCCCATTCCCGAATCGGGGCCGTTGGGGGTAGCGGTCTGGACTCCTGGCAGGCCTGGCATTTCCCTACCCTCTCAGCAATTTCCGAGTCCATTAAGGGCCACCACACATAGCTTCTCGCTAAACCCTTCATCCTCACGATCCCTGGGTGACCTTCGTGAAGGAGATCCAACACCCTTTTCCTCAATCTCTCTGGGATCACCACTCGATCCCCCCATAGCAGGCACCCCCCTTGAGCCGAAAGTTCCCCTCGTTTCTTTACAAACTCTTTAAAACGCTCGCCCGGCGCAGCGGGCCACCCTCTTTGTACCCAACCAAGTACAGTTCGTATTGTAATGTCCTTATACGAAGCCCGAGCCACCTCTTTGGATGTGACTGGGCCAGAGTCCAAAGAGTCAATTAGCAGAACTGGTATTCCTGGAGTGGGGTCTTCAATAGTCTCTGGTAACGGGCATCTGCTCAGTGCGTCTGCGTGCCCTAAATCCTTTCCTGGCCGGTGTAGCAATTTGTAAGAATACGCTGCCAGGAAGATAGTCCATCGGGTCAGTCTTGGCGAAAGTGCCACGGGCGTTGGGCGGTCGCCTGCCAGCAGACCTAGCAAAGGTCTATGGTCCGTGATGATTTCAAAATCACGACCAAATACATACTCATGGAATTTCTTTACCCCTGCGACTATAGCCAAGGCTTCCTTATCAAGCTGGCTATAATTCCTTTCAGTTGATGACATGGTTCGGGAGTAGTATGCAATGGGGGCTTCTGTGCCATTAGGTAACCTGTGGCTGAGCACAGCCCCACCCCATAAGGAGATGCATCGCAGCTTAACACTAGAGGTAGTGTGCCATTGTATTGGATAAGGAGGCTATCACTCGTTAGGAGATTTTTACCCCTTGAATGCCCTAGCTTCCGCCTTTCCCCAAGACCATGCAGCCGTCTTAGCTAATAATTTATGCAGCGGCTCTGCTACTGTTGCCTTATTCCTTAAGAATACTGCGTAGAAGTTGACCAGACCCAAGAATGCCTGTAACTCCGTTTTGTTCTTGGGCACCGGGGCCTTCCTGATGGCCCGTACCTTGCTCTCAGTGGGGTGAATCCCTTCCCTGTCTATCCGGTAGCCCAGGAATTCCACAGACTCAACCCCGATCTGGCACTTGTTTAGTTTAACCGTGAGACCGGCAGACCGGAAAATGCCCAAAACTTTTCGCAGCCTCGCCCCTAATTCCTCTAGGTTTTCAGCGGATACCAGTACATCGTCAAAGTATGGTACCACCCCTGGTAAGCCCTGTAATAGCCGCTCCATCAGGTTCTGAAATAACCCTGGAGCCACACTAACCCCAAACTGTAATCGGGTACACTTAAAAGCCCCTCTGTGAGTCACAATTGTCTGCGCTTCGGCTGTGCTGCTGTCTACGGGCAGCTGTTGATAGGCTTGGGCCAGGTCTAGCTTGGCAAAAACTTGCCCTTGCCCCATTGAGTGCAGTAAGTGCTGTACCACCGGAACGGGGTAAGCACTCTTTTGCAACGCTTTGTTAAGCGTTGCCTTGTAGTCAGCACAAATCCGGACCGATCCGTCCGGTTTGACTGGGGTGACTATAGGGGTCTCCCACTTAGCATGGTCAACTGGCACTAGAATTCCCTGGTTTACTAGTTTGTCCAGTTCCCGGTCAATCCTGGGCTTTAGGGCGAACGGTACCCTCCTAGCCTTTAGACGGATAGGGGCAACTTGGGGGTCTAAGTTAAAGGATATAGGGGTCCCCTTGTACTTGCCCAGGCAGTCTTTGAAAACGTCCCCAAACTCCTTCGTGAGTGCGTCTTTGAGGTCGACTTCGTTTCTGAAGATTCCGGTCACTCCCATGCCCAATGCTCGGAACCAGTCCAGTCCCAACAAGCTTGGCAGGGTCCCATCGACGATGGTGATGGGCAGAGTTTTCTTGTAGTGTCCATACTCGACGTGGACGGACGTTACCCCTCGAACAGGGATGCGATTCCCCTGGTAGTCCTGTACTTTTAGTCTTTGTGGTTGCAGCTTGCGCTTTGCGATGGCGGGTAAGGCTCTCACGAGGTTGTCCCAGGACATGATCGTGATCGATGAGCCGGTGTCCACCTCCAGTCGGCACGGCACCCCCTCAATCTTTGCTTTTGTGAAGATTTTCTTTTCTAGGCGTGTTGATGCGTGACCCACTCTCACGACAGTTTGGTTTAATTTCGCGCCTTTTTTAAACTGACCACTCGCGGGCCGCTTCGTCGTTCCCGTGCTCTGATTGGCCTGTTTGAATTTTTGGCGGGAAGGATGGGGAGCTCGACAGACCTGTGCTAGGTGCCCCTTCCTTTCGCATCGCCGACAAATTGCATCTTTGAATCTGCATTGTTGTCGTTGGTGTTGTCCTCCGCAACTTGCGCAGTCGCCCCGGTCGTCTTTCTCCGGCCTCCCGGTATGGAAGACTCCTTCCTCCTCCTCACCGTCCGATTCGGCCTGGACCTCTTCATGGTGGACCGGGGTTGATTTCGCACCAGCCGTTGGTGTGACCTGCTTTTGTAGTGTTTCCGCCGCTTGGGTGGACATCTTGTGAGCCCTGGCTTCGTCCAGGGCGTTTGCCAGCGTTAGGTTGCTTTTAGCCAGCAGCCGCCTCCGCAAACGGATGTCCCTGACCCCGCGGATGAGTTGCTCCAGCAATGCCTCGTCCAAGTCTCGATACTCGCAATGTTTTGAGGCTTTTCTTAGGGCGGCCATGTATGCACTGATGGACTCGCCTTCTTGCTGTCTGCGCTCCCCGAATTCAAACCGTTGCACATACTTGGATGGCATCGGTGCAAAATGTGCTTTCAGCAGAGTCTGCAGAGTTTGCCACGGTACCGACTGTACCGGCATTGGCTCAGCCAGGGATTCTGCGGTGTCGAAGACTTCTGGACCGCAGTGGCTCAGGAAATAGGCTCGTTTCCTGTTGTCGGAAACTCCTTGAAGTTCGTTTGCTTCGAGGAAACACTCGAAGCGAGCCATGTATGATCCCCATTTCTCCTTAGCTGGGTCAAATGGCGCTGGCGGTGTGTAGCCGGACATCGCTGCTTTCCGCCCTTGTTTTGCTGGGTTCGCGTCTTCCTGGTGAGTTCAGCTCTTTTCCTGGCGCTCTTAGCCTCGAGATCCCACCTTCGTCGCCAGTGTTAGATTCGGGCAATAACGAGGCAGGAGACCAGGATAGTGACAACAGCTCTTTACTATATGGTGAACCCAGCAACTCGGGCTGGGAAAAACCTCTCCTTATATACAGTTTAGCCGGAGGCTTCAACCAATCAGCAACGTGCTTTTTTCCCGCCAAAACATTTAAAGATACATTACAGCAAGAGTCTCCAACCTTGGTCCCTTTAAGACTTGTGGACTTCAGCAAAGCTGGCTGAGAAACTCTGGGAGCTGAAGTCCACAAGTCTTAAAGGGACCAAGGTTGAAAACCCCTGCTTTAAAGCAAAGATGCCATTCCTAGCTCAAGAAAATGCATAGGCATGTATACAAATAGGCACAGTTGCACATAGAAATAAATGCATTATTTCTAAATTGCAAAGCAATGCCAATAGTGGTAGAAGGTACTGCAACGGGGAATATGTGAAAGTGAAAAGGAGCCAATATTACTGTATGATTTGACTCAATTTTCCTTATCTTAATCTGGAAATGCGAAGTAAACCTGTGTTGTTTTGAGAGATTAGAAACAAGGATCAAAAACATGAAAATCTTACGGAAAACTAAAAAAAAAACCCCCAACCCTCTGCTTTAATCATTGGTGATTTTTCCCCATGATTTTGTAATCAGCGAAAAGAACCAAAAAAAGAGAGAAGATGACAGGAAGAAATGTCACACACATTACTCACATCTGTTGGGATGTGCATTAGTGGAGAGAAAAGAGAAATTAAAATGTAATTCTCTTAAGTTAATTTATTTCCTTTAGTAAATGTCTCCTCCAGCTGTCCGTGAGAGTTTATGAAATAGCTGCAATGAAATTATTATCATGCAAGAAAACCGCACAGCTTTTAAAAAGAGGCAGCAATTTTTCAATATTGAAGCTGAAATGTATACGTAAGTTAAAAAAAAAAAAAGGAATGCCAGAGCCTGAAACAATATTTCCATAATGAAAATCTGTAACTCAGATTCCTGGTATTCACAACAATATGGAGAAAACTTAGCAACAACAGGTAATGTCCTGCCAAACATGATGGGTGGTAAATTTTTGGTTGAGTTATGATCTAATATAAGAGTCCAGAGGACAGAATACCGAGTACAAATTGGTGGGAATGGAGTAACCATCACAGTTACGATCATGAGCAACGTGCGTTCTTCAGAGCAAACACACAGATCAGTAGGCTACCCTACTGTCATAATTTATGATATGAATGAGGGTCCAAATGATACTTTTATCCCAGCAACTCCTAAAAATGCTTTTATGACTTCAGTCCTGGACATAGTGATTATGGCTAAACTGGAGCCAAGCTTCTGCCTTAGTATTTGAGAAGTCACATTGTGACTTACATTCTTATTTAAGTCTTCTTAATTTTAACTGTTTTTACATTTATCTTTTATGAGCCACCCAGAATTGAGGGGCAGCATATATTCTCCTTCTGTTTTTACTACTTTGGATGTGGATATTTAGTTGTGGTTCTTGCTCTTCTGCTGAATGGATGGATGGATAGATGGATAAATCATCTTTCAAATTAAAGAATTCCCAATATTTTTTAAAATCATAAACATGTGATTTATACAGGCTTCAGTTGTGAGATTATGAAGATTGTGTCTATAATCTTGTTCTATTTTTTTAATCGTAAGGTGAAAAATGGAGTCACGAATTCAGGATCTCTACCCAATCCAAAACCTTTACCTAGTGACAAGCGTTTAATACCAAACATATGGACACTATCAAATATTTTGCAATTAACTTTCAGTCAACAGGAAGAGTACAGTATTTCCCCACCCTTTCCTACTGAAAACTAATAGATTCAAAACAAATCATTTTAGCTGCCATATCATTTTGTGATCATGGAATTAATCTGGGGAAACAATATCAAGACAGCATAGCTAAACTGTTTTAGGAAAGAGAATTCAATATTTAATGGCTGCTACTCTAAGTATATTTGCCTTATGTAGATAGAAAGGGACGCAATGAGTAACAAGCTATTTTCTGAATACCACTTTCCAATGGAAGCTCCCAATGATTTATAGTATATAGGCATGTACATACACAAATGTACAAACTTCTATATACCATCTGGTCTGATCCTCCATTAGATTCCCCCGCCCTAATTTCTATGTAGCCATGTTCTAAGTAAATAATATAAAACTGAACAGTTCTGATGAGGTTTGAAGAAAGGGATAAGAATTAAACAATTCTTTTTAATCTACAACAGGGGTGTCAAACTTGCCACCTGCGGGCTGGATGCATCATGAGCTGGCCATGCCCCCGGTTTAGCGAAGGGGGGAAAAGCAGTGGTGGGACTCAAAACTTTTTACTACCGGTTCTGTGGGCATGGCTTGGTGTGCGTGGCATTGCTTGCTGTGCAGGGAGGGCATGGCTTGGTGGGCGTGGCAGGGGAAGGATACTGTAAAATTTTCATTCCGTCCCCACTCCAGGGAAAGGTTAATGCAAAATCCCCATTTCCTCCCAATCAGCTGGGACTCAGGAGGCAGAGAATAGATGGGGGCGAGGCCAGTCAGAGGTGGTATTTACCAGTTCTCCAAACTACTCAAAATTTCCATTACCCGGTTCTCCAGACCTGGTCAGAACCGGCTGAATGCCACCTCTGCGGAAAAGTCACAATACATCACGTGAGGGCAACATGACACCATGAGTTTGAAACCCCTGATCTACAAGAATTTAAGCCATACTTCAAGAAGAGGTACCAAAGTCAGGCCTATCTTATATTTAATTGATTATTTAATACAGTGATGGACACTTTTCAATAGCTAATGATCACAGTTAATCTTTGGGGAAGAATGGGTATAAAAGATTTTCTTGGTTTAATTATCTTATGAGCTTTTTAAGATTTACTCTAATTTGAAGGTGAATCCCACTAAAAGATACACTGCAGTTTGCTTTCTTCAATCTTTGCAGGTTGATAACCCCCGCCTTTGTATCCAATAGTTTCTTAATTCTGCCTGACATATGAAATCCACATATTTAATTTCCCTCCAGCTTGACATTTTTAAAACAGGCATCTCTGACGTATATGCCTTTATATATTTCTAGATGATGAAGATCAAATATTTCTTTTATCTCACTCAATATGATTTATGTGAGTCAGAGAAAAGCCAAACATTTTAAATAAAATAAAATTCCACATAAGGTCTAAAGTATATGTAGTGCCAAAACAACTACTGGTGAGCACAACTTTACTAAGATATGGCCTCTGGGCATATTCTGTAAACTGTAGTTCTGCTTGTCCCTGATAGCATTCCTCTTTCTTACCTTCCAGAAACTTCCAAATCTTTCTCTTCTTCACCACATGGCCCCAGGATCCAGTGTTGTCCATATCAGAGTTCTCTAGAAGGACCAACAAAGTATATTCTCCTCCATATCACTCATTATACTTGATAATCTCTCTTTTCTTTTCAACTAATGCCAATGTTGGCAGACTCACAGCTCTGGGCCCAGAAACTATCTGTTTAATCAAAGCAGGAGATTGCCAAGGTGACTGAAGCATAAACTGTTAGGACCACCTGTAAGGGCAGGAATGTTTTTCATTTACCAGATGAATTTCTGACAAGACCACCTGCAAAGCAAGAGCCAATTGGTGCCAGATGTTAGGGGTTACTTCTGATCAGACTAGGGCAATACTAATCTTTTAAAACTTCACACCATTGTTAAACAGTTATCAAATAAACATGCTTTTTGCTTGCTATATTGTCATATCTTATGTGGGATCCAATTGTATCAAATAAATAAAGGCCTCACAACTCAGGATGAAGTTGGCATAGCAAATTGTAGTTTTTATTTAGTAACAAAATCCTTTTCTATTTGTTGCTTGGACTGAGATCATCCATCATCTTAAATTATTTCTTTATTCATCAAAGTTGAGTGGATATGCAACAATTGACTGGATGTGTTCAACAGGCTAAACCCAAACTAAACAAACCACCTTAGAGCTTAGAACAATATAAGAAGCCTCTCTTATCCTGTGGGGGCAATGTGAGACTGAATTCTTGAAACTGAGAACTAAAAAAGAATTCTTATAGTTGACACTAATGGTGAGACAAACGTTTCAGAGAAATTTGGATCAATATTTGAGGAGGAAACAACTTCCAGGGAAGTAATGGCAGACTGAAGACAGCTCTGCAGAGTGAAATTCACAGGCACAACAGAAAGAGGAGCTGGTAAATGGATTGGCTCTTTGGGATTCCTCTCTGGAGCAAAGAGGACCAGGATTGCCTACTTAGTTCTCCACAAGAAGTTTTTGAGCTCTAGAAGCCAGGGGATAGTCATCCCACCTAGTCTGCAGTTTGGAGCTTTCAAGTGGACACTGGGTTTGCATACTTTCTTTCTTAATCACCTTTGGAAATTGCTTGCTAATAGTTTTTTGAAGAACATTCAGAAGGACATATTTCATTACATCAGGTCGGTTTCTTTCTATCCTTGAAGGAAAACTTTAAAAGAAAACTGTTTAATTTTGAATGAACAACAAAAGGATAGTTAGAACGTTGTTTCTGAGAAGTTATAAATATATTAAGGGACCAGATGGTCTTGAATGCATGTTTCCTGTGGGTTGTTTATAATTTTACAAATACTGGTGTGTGTGTGTGTGTGTGTGTGTGTGTGTGTGTGTGTGTGTGTGTGAAGATTTTAAAACTAATTCTAAGAAATCATCCCATGGAAAAGTGTTATTGATTAGAAAAAATACATGATATAACACAAATTTGAAGCTTAACTAAGAGGAAATTTGAGAGAACTAAAGATGACAGTTCAAAAACAAATTATCTATTAATACAATGGAGGAATAGTATTTGACTCTGGAAGAATTCAAGGCTATGTGGAAACAATGCACTCAAATATTATACTTAAGACTATCTGCTATTATAAAAACAGATTTAAAAGACACCACAGAAGAGAAACAGATTTTACTGGACAAAATAGAAACTGATTTGCATGAGGATCTGAAAATGGATTTAAAACTGCTAGACTACAAGAATGATATGGAAAATATACCATACTTACAATGAAATTGACTATTGGCAATAAATTAAAGGGGACATATAAATAATAAATCAGAACAGCGACTCAGATAATTTTCTTATATTGGATTTATAAAAGAAACATTTTAAACAAATGAAGAGTAAGAGGTAAGAGACAAAGAGAAAATGATAAGAAATCAATTTGTAGGTCATTATCTGAAAGAATCAAACATCAAGTTTTTAAAAGGAAACAAAAAAATATAAAATGGATTTACTTGATCAAGGTTAAAAATATGTTTTTGTTTTTGGTAGCATTTAATAACTTTTTTAAAAAACCAGGACCAAATATCAAAGCTTTAAAGATTTGTTAATTAATAAATATAGGATTATAATAAATATAGGATGCCGTGCTCAGTGGCTAAGTTGCTGAGCTTATCGATCGAAAGGTCGGCAGTTTAGTGGTTCGAATCCCTAGTGCTGCATAACAGGGTGAGCTTCCGTTACTTGTCCCAGCTTCTGCCAACCTAGCAGTTCGAAAGGACGTAAAAAATGCAAATAGAAAAATAGGGACTACCTTTGGTGGGAAGATAACAGTGTTCCGTGCGTCTTCAGCATTTAGTCATGCCGGCCACATGACCACGGCAAGGTCTTCGGATAGCTCTGGCTCTTCGGCTTTGAAACAAAGATGAGCACCGCTTTCTAGAGTTGGGAACGACTAGCAAATACGTCCAAGGGGAACCTTTACATTTACCTAAATATAGGATATGTGAAGAGATTTGTTTTGCTGTATTTTTACAGAGTGATGTTACTGTCTTAAAAGTAAAGAAAAGCAAATAAAACTGTTTTATTTGGTAAAGGTTAAATTATATAATGATATATTTAATATGAGTGATGAGATTTTATCATTTGTTTATCGATAAAAGATAAGATATCAGAAGACGGTATATTTTATTGAGCTATCCGGAAGTGATAAGTAACTTCTTTATTTATATATTTGTTGGTTAAATTTGTTTGCTGCCCATCTTGTTCTGCTTGTTTGAAAGGAGAGGGAAGTCATTTATATATACATCTTTTTATTTTTTTTACTATTTTTGCACTTTTTTACTTTTTATATTGTTCTTAGTTTGTATTAGTTTTTAAACCTTGTATTTATAAACTTTAATATAAATTATTGTAAAAAAATTGAAGAGGGCAAGACTTCCTCCATTATTTTTTTTTATGGAGATAGTTGTTCTTATTGCCATTTTTAAAATGTAGTTAATTAAAAAGTTATTGCCATTGTTTTTACAACCTTACTACCACTGCAAAATTTTCAAGATCACTGGCAATGAGTTTACAATATTTTGCTGCATGATGTATATTTCCCTTGAAAATAATACTACAGCCAATACAGTCTCTTTCTCAAAAACAATCTAACAAGAAATAATAATGCTAGCCACCAGCTTTTGGAATAGACTTATTACTGCATCTAATAAAGTCCTGCTTTTTCCTATTTTGTGTTTCATTAGATTTATTATTATAAATTGAAAACTACATATCACGTTATGAATTGGAACCTCAGATGAAGATGAGGGAGAAACAGGGGTGAAACTCAGCAGGTTCTAGAGAACTAGTAGCAGAAATTTTGAGTAGTTTGGAGAACTGGCAATTACATCTCTGGCTGGCCCATGGTGGGGTGGGAATGGAGACTTTGCAATATCCTTCTCCCAGGAGTGGGGAGGGAATGGGGATTTTGCAGTATCCTTCCCCTGCCATGCCCACCAAGCCACACCACACCCACCAAGCCACGCTACAGAACCAGTAGTAAAAAAATTTGAATTCCACCATTGGGGAGAAATTGTCCGTATTATTGAACACATTGTTATCATCCATCCATCAAGTGTTTAGTGAAGAAGATAATTGAATTTATGCTCATAAATTGTGTATAAGAAACAAAAATGGAAACTAAGCCTAGGGGTAAGAAGTGCACACATAGTTGTGAGATGGAACTTCATTTGGACAGGACCCCAAGTTTTCTGATCATCAACTGCAGCCATCAAATAAATTTGATGCTGACAAGAAATACAATTTATTTCAGGTATTTCAAATTTAATTCCGGGAATATTAATATAATATCTAGCTATATTTTGTCTTAGCTCATTGGAAAGCCTTAATATAAGGCTGTGAACTGGAAAGTTGCTAATTCAAATTTCATTTGGTCACAAACTCACTGGGTGGTCCCATCTTAAGATGAAAAATCATTTCTCCACAGATTTCTTTGGAAACAAGTGTGGGGAGGTTGCTTCCAGAAGAATCAAAAGCTGGACAAACGTGAACGCAACTAAATAATTTATCTTCTCAAGTTATTTACAACTCATTTTGAGTAGTATGTTTCTCATGCGACTCACTGTGCTTCTATTCTCTTCCTAACTCATCCCGAATGAAGATAGGGAAAAAAAAATCAGAACAGATGCCGTATTTCTTTGCAAACAATAATAACATCAATAATTACTATACATTGTTCAATCTTTTTTTTAAAAAAAACAACAACTTGTGATCAGTTAATTTACAGTTCCCTCCATCCAATGATTCTTCTGTTGAATGACATTGACATGATAACTGATTTTTTCTTTCTTTCGCTTGTGTCTCTCCTCAAATGTTCTGTAAGATGGTAGCTGACCCAAGGCCACCCGCTGAAATTTATGGTCGAGTAGGAATTAAATGCATGATAGAAGAAACACATGTTTCTTATTTTATTATGTAGGAATGGTATTTTAAGATTACCATAGCAACCAAGGTAAATATTGTGAATGATTTCTATAGTAAATTGGTAATTTTTGGAGATTTTAGATTTTTGAGCAACATTTTCTCAACTTTCTTCTTGTGGTAGTATTAGCAAAAAACAAAACAAAACCAAGTAATAAGAAATTATAATGTACCAGCCTGACTTCTTGTTTTAAATTTGTTGTGACCCAGGCCCAAGTAGGTAGTAGGAAACTCAGTCAGTGTAAAAACAAGCAAACTTTATTAGAACAGCTGAGAATTAACTCATTCTCAGCATAGTCTAACTAAATTAAAGCAAATTCCTCCCAACACAATTCCTCAGTCCTATAACAACCTTGGTCCAAATTAGGCAAACTGCCAAAGGCTTTTCTTGGCAAAAGTTCAGAAGACACTGATATGAAACAAATGCAACAAGACAAAGTATCAACGTTGTTTTCCAGCAAAGAGCTCAAATGCCGTTGCTGGTCTTTTAAGCCTTATTGGAGGGGCCCTACTCTTGGTCCTACTCCTGAGTCGTCCTCTTTGCTTTAGCTGCTCTTGCCTTCTGGCAGCTCTTCTCATGCGTGCATTAGGAACAGGCTCCTCCTGTTCCTCTGCCTCACTATGGTCAGGCTCTGGAGGCTCTGGAGTCCACACCTCACTCCCCAATGGCCCTGGTCCCACCTCTGCCTGTGACGCAGAGCCCTCATCTGGGCCTTCCCCCAGCCTCCAGGACTGGCCCATGTTCTTCCTTAGCCTCATCGCTGTCTGACACCAACAGAATTCCAGATTTACCGAGAAAGGAATTTGCAGACTTGAATTCAAGGTTGAGAAGGTAGTTGGTTTAGTTTATGAATCAAGATGGGAAGAGGAAATAGAAAATCCACTCCTATGATAAATTAAAATTTTATATTATTTGTAGATGCAGAAAAGCAGTATGGCAAGGGAAAATATCTCTTTGTTTTACTTTTTTTTTACTGTCATTGTTAGCCCAGTAAGATTCTCGAACTAGGAAATTATTATTTTATTGTTATTTAGATTAGATATTAAATGTTGTATATTATAAACTAATTCTCAAGAAGTTGAGGATTCTGACATCTGCAAAAAGAATAAATTAATAACAAGGTATTTACCTGGAATATCCCAATATTTGAAGTGGGATTTAGAGTGGATTTTATAGTGTAGATCCTTAAAGAAAAAACAAAACAAAATATTTTATTCCTTTTTATAGTAATTTTATTAAAAATTAAAATTAAAAAGTTACAAATACAAACAAAAAAATCAAAGAATAAAATAAAAATTAGAAAGTGCAGAAAATAAAAAATAGGGAAAAAGAGAAAGAAAAATGTGTTAAGAAAACACAAAATAAATATATAAATAAATGATTTTCCCCTTTATCACAATAAGTATAAACAATTTTAGTAACTTATCACGGTTTCTTAAAATACAACAAATGATTTTTCTTCCAAATTCCATCTTTTATCTATAAACAAATCCTTAAAGCCTCTTCATTCAGTTGTGATGAGCCATTAACTGATCACAAGAGATAACAACATATATATTTTCATCTTGAACAAATACACGAACCTAATTTTTCTTCCTCTCATTTTTAACAATCTTCATTTTTAATCCCTTCAAATAATGTCCTAAAACTTGATTTCTTTTCATTTTTTGTCTCTTCCCACAAAATCCTTCAAATCTCTAACAGTCTCTTTTGTAAATCCAATATGGGAAAGTTATCCAAGTCAAGTCTGTTGTTATTTTTATATCCTTTTTAATTATTAAGACTTCAGACAGGTTTCTCCTTCTAGCATGGGAGAGGGTGGTGCTTCTTTGATAGAAAATTTTATAACCCCACATTTGAAAGAAGCAGTAGACTTCCGGTTTGGCTCCGCTGTGTTAATGGCGGCAATTTCAGTCCGCCCGTTCTTTGTGATTCTGTGAGAGCTGTTTAGACAGTGCTAATCTTCTGTCAACAGCTCGTAAATCTCTGCCTCGGGCAAAGAGGGGGAGATGAGCATTTGAACTGAAGTTTGAGCCCCCAAGAAAAGCCCCAGAATGATTTCTGGTGGTTTGATGGGAAACGCTCCTTCGATAGTTCAAAAAAGCTCCAGAGTCCAGAACGCCTCTGCAAAAGCAGAGCAAAACGCAGCGTCCATCTCCGTGACTGAAGAAGATTTATGATAAATTTTCAACACGGAAGAATCGAAAGCAGGAAGGCTGGCATTTGCTTGTAAGATGATTTTAACTCCCTGACAGAGAAGTTATTTGAAGAGTGGAGATGAAGAAAGATGGCGTTTTGTTTTTTGAAAGTGAAAGCTAAGGAAATGCTGATTACAATTGCTGGTGTGGAACCTCTAAGAAGAAAATAACAAGATTTTTTTTCTAAATGGAATTCTTTTTAAAAAAATCTATTTCTTTTATTATCTTTTTTTACAGTGTTTAAGAAGAAAAATTTATTGGGTTTTTTTTTTCTTTTTTATTCCCTCCCCCCTTTTTTCTTCTTCTTCTTCTTGATATTACTTAGTTTAAAAATGGCTTTTAAGCAAAGAGATTTAACCACTTCTAAATTATTGGAAATATCTTCACTTCAGGTACGGAAATTGAAAGAAGATATTAAAGACAGTCTAAGGAATTTTTTACAGGAGCTTATGGGCTCATCTTTCAGAAATAGATCAAAATTTAATGAAATGGAGAGAAATACTGGATTTTAAAGATTTGGTGGAAGAGCAGAGTAAGGAGATGAAAAAATTAAAGGAATCAATTACTCCATTATTGTTATCTAGTACACAGACAGAAGAAAGACTGAATGAATTTAACCAAATTAATTTAGATTTGCAAAGGAAAATAGATGAAGTTCAAATTAATTTGAATTTAGAAAATAAAATAGATGATATTCAGGTTAAGGCTGATAAGGCAGAGGAAGAAAGGGTTATATTACAATATAAATTAATGGAATATGCTATAAGGGTAAGGGGTTTAAGAGAATTTAAAGAGGAAAATTTGAAAGAGATTTTTATTCAGGCCTTTGCCCAGATAGAGGGAATGGAACCAGAAGATTTTGAAGTTAATATTGAAAAAATTTATCGTGTTAATTCCTGGTGGGCAAGGCAGAAGTGTTTACCGAGAGATGTGGTTATTTATTTTACAAATAAGAGGATTAGGTATGGAATTTTGCAAGCATTTTATAAAAATAAATTTCAAATATTAGGACAAGATATAATAATGATGAAGGAAATTCCTCCTAAAATGTTAAGAAAGAGAAAAGAATTTGCCTTTCTGGTGGATGAGCTTAAGAAACATCAGATATATTTTAGATGGGAGGTTCCAGCAGGTTTAACACTGAATTATAAAGGAAAAAGTATTTTCTCAATACAATTTGTAAAGCACGAGATTTTTATACTAATGTATTAAAGATTGGGAATTCTTTGTTAACAGATGTTAAGTTGAATGGTGAATAGATGGTTGAAAATGTGTAAGATAGAAGAAGGGGAGGGAGAATGTTTAACTTTATTAAATATGATTATGGTTAATTTTTGTAAATGACTTATTGTGGATATAAATGTGTAATTTTAGGGGTACTATATGATATATTAAAGGTATAAAGGAATAGGAAGATGGAATATTGTTTAATTTTGGAGGATAGATAGTAAAATTTAGGAACTTGGATTAAATATTATATTTAAGAGATGGATGTAATGTTAATTAGAATGTAATTGTTATAATAGATATATTGTGGATGATATAGGTGTAATTTTAACAATGTTATTTGACATAAGTAAGGTAAAGTGAAGATTTTAATTATTACAATTGACACTTTGGATATTTGTAATATTATTTGTTGTATATATAAATGTTAAAGATGTGAAAAGATGGACTATTGCTTACCCCTGAAGGTTGGACAGAAAAATTAAAGAAACTAAGTCGGAAATATGAACTATTTTTGAGAGATTGCTAAGGGAAGAAAGACATTTTAGAAGAAACCTTGGTGAATATTGGAAGATGGAACGTTGTTTTGATATTGATTGATGAAGGTTGGATATTAAAACTACGTACTTTATTCAAGAATAAACACTAACTCAATTGGAAACTTTGGAGAATTCTAGGAGTGGAATGGTCTGATATATAATGGAGTGGAAGAAAAGTATCTTCTTTGTCTTTGGAAGGGGAGTGGAGGTTTTAAGGAACGACTATGGATTATGATTTGTGCTAGATTTTAATTTTTGTTGTTAGTTTTATACCCTGTACTCGGTTCTCGGAAGTCCTGGGGGGTGGGGGGAGGAAGGGGAAGGGAGGGGGAGGGGTAGAAAATGGATTGATAGTTAATGTACAAAGATGATTGAAGATGTATAATTAATGTAAGATCGGACCTGCCTGGTTACTACTTTAGAATGAAGGGAAAGAAGGAGTAGAAGAGAGAAGGAGGAAAGAGAAGAGGAGGAGGAGGAAAGGAAGGAAGGAAGAGGGGAAGAGGGAGAAGAAAGGAATAGGGAGGAAAGAGGAGAGGATGTAGATAAGAGAGGGGGAGGATGGTTATGGAAAGTAGAAGAAGGTAAAGAAGGAGAGTAAAAGGAAAAGGAAGGGGGTGGTGACCAGGCAGATCCGATTAATTGTATATGAGGGTACATTAAATATGTTATTGGATATGTTATTGGATAAGAATGTCAAAATAAAACTTTTAAAAAAAAAAAAAAAAAAAAAAAGAAAGAAGCAGTAGTAGATCCTTTCTTAAAGCAGCCATCTGTTGATCATTATTTCTTTTCCCTTCCTTCAATAAAGGTTTGGAGGAAAGGTTTGGGGAAGATAGCACACAATAGATTCAAAGTGAACCGCTCCAATCTCGATCGCAGAAAATATGACTTCAGTAACAGAGATGTTAATGCCTGGAATGCACTACCAGACTTCATGGTCTCATCCCAAAATCCCCAAAACTTTAACCTAAGACTGTCTACTGTTGACCTTACCCCATTCCTAAGAGGTCTGTAAGGGGCGTGTATAAGAGCACCAGCGTGCCTACCCTCCCTGTCCTAATGTTCCCTTTAGTTGTATTCATTTTATGTATTCAATTCATGCTTATACTTATATATATTATTTAATATGTATTTGACAAAATAAATAAATAAATAAAATAAATAAGATAGCAGAGAATTAGCTATAGAAGATGTTAAGGAAATAGATTACCTAGTTGCAGTTCAGATTCATGCTCAGACACAGTCAGCGGTGGGTTTCACATATTCTTACCACCGGTTTGTCCCGTGTGCGCACACTCGCTTCATGCGGGCGCCTTCCACGAATGCGCCTGGCCTCAAAAATGTGGCTAAATAGGACAGTATTATGCCATTTGCCCGAACTAGTATAAATCAGCCCAAACTGCACTGGACACAGTACAGAAACAGGCCTCAAAAATGTGGCTAAATAGGACAGTATTATGCCATTTGCCCGAACTAGTATAAATCAGCCCAAACTCTGGACACAGTACAGAAACAGTACTGGTCAATCTGATAAATGATCTCTGTCAGAACTTTGATTGAGGAAACGTAGTCCTATTAGATTTCTTGGCAGCATTCTGTACTATTGATCATGGTATCCTTCTGATCCACGTAAAACAGTTTGGCATTCTTATGATGTCTCCAATCCTGCCTGATTAGGTGGTTCCAAGCAGGAGTCTTGGGGCAAGAGTATTGCAGCCCTTGTTTGCTGCTGTGTAGATAGTTACAGGGCTCTCCCTATACTATTTAATGTCTACTTTAGACAAAGTGTCATCAATATGCCAATAACATTTCTTGTTTATTGCTACACCAGGCAGAACTAGAAATGCTGTAGAAATCCTGAATAGGTGCTATATGATTGTTATGGAGGTGGGGAGGATTAACCTCAGAATAAATCCTATCAAAATGGAGTTCCTGTTTCTAACCTTTCAGGGCATCCAGTAACATCCCTCGGGTAATTAGTGAGATTATTCTAAAAGAGGTGCTTTAGGGGTCCTTTTGGCACCTTCTGGTGGAAGATGACATGATGACCAAAGGGGAATTTATCCAGCTTTGTCTCATATACCCATTACAGCCTAGAAGACAATACTTCTTGGCTAGATTACTGTGATGGACTGTCCACAAAGACAGTTCAGAAGCTGCAGCTGATACCGAAAGTGATGGCCAGATTAGTAGAAGCAACACTTATTTTGAGGTTGCTGAATTGTACTTTAAAGCCTTTAAAGCAAAGCATGAATTTGCATGTGCAGGCAATGGAGAAATGAGGATTTGGATGGCATGGACATACATGACATTGCAGATGCTGAACATTAATTCTTGATTACTGCTCACCTGTCTGGAACCCATACCATATATCTGATATCAATACAGTTGAGCGTGTCCAAAGGTATTTTACAAGAAGAGTTCTCCACTCCTCCGTAACCAATAAAATACCTTATTCCACCAGACTTGACATCCTGGGTCTAGAAAACTTGGAACTTCATCGCCTTTGACAGGACCTGGGTTTAGCTCATAGAATCATCCGTTGTAATGTCCTTCCTGCCAATGAC
Organism: Ahaetulla prasina; assembly: GCF_028640845.1. Taxonomy (NCBI): domain Eukaryota; kingdom Metazoa; phylum Chordata; class Lepidosauria; order Squamata; family Colubridae; genus Ahaetulla; species Ahaetulla prasina. Next base: position 222,632,174 of record NC_080540.1, on the reverse strand, counting down.
TATTTCAGTTTCAACTACAATAACACAAGAGCTACCAACAGATTTAAACTTAATGTCAACCGCACCAATTTAGATTGCAGAAAACACGATTTCTGTAACAGAATTATCTATGCTTGGAATGCATTACCTGACTTTGTGGTCTCTTCTCATAACCCCAAAAGCTTTATTAAAAATCTATCCACTGTTGACCTCACCACATTCCTAAGAGGACTCTAAGCGGTGTGCATAAGAGCACAAATGTGCCTACCGTTCCTGTCCTATTGTTTCTTCCCCTATATATATATATATATGCTTATACTACCTTGTACCTTGATGAACGTATCTTTTCTTTTATGTACACTGAGAGCATATGCACCAAGACAAATTCCTTGTGTGTCCAATCACACTTGGCCAATAAAAAAAAATTCTATTCTATTCTATTTCTCCTCATATATATGTTTATATATTATATAATCTTTTGTGTTTTGCTTGTGTATATTGTTATGACAAAATTAAATAAATAAAATAAAATAAATAAACATCAATTCAGTACCGGAATTGTGTGAGTGTATTATGATGTACTTAACTCCATTTCAAACAATCCAAAGTGATTATGATCCATTCCAATGCATCAGAAATCCTCAATGACATCTTTGTAAATGGATCAATATTCGTCCTGTACCAAAACCTTCAGTGGGAGAAGGGTGGCAAAGCTGTGGCAAAAAGATGTAAATAATACAAGGCAAGACAAGCGGATTAAAAGACCTTTTAAAGTGTACACACTTATTGCTTTGACTAATCAGTGCTTCGTTTTGATTCAATACCTTTCCTGAAATCAGGATTGACAACACCAGATCATAAACTGTCCATTCTTCCTCCCAGCTGGTTCTGGTCAGTTGAGTCTGAATTGACATTTCCAAAGGATACTGTTTTGAATTTTGAATAGTGATTCAGTTTCACCTACCTTTGATCCTTGTGGTTATTTATCTGCCTATTTATCTGCTTAATACTCATCCTGAGCCAGGGTGCTGCAGTGGTTAGAATGCAGTATTGCAGGCTGACTTTGCTCACTGCCAGGCGTTAGATCCTGACCGACTCAAGGTTGACTCAGCCTTCCATCCTTCTGAGATCAGTAAAATGAGAACCCAGATTGTTGGGAGCAAGATGTTGACTCTGTAAACCACTTTATTTTTATTTGCATTTATATCCCGCCCTTCTCTGAAGACTCAGGGCGGCTTACACTATGTTAGCAATAGTCTTCATCCTATTTGTATATTTATATACAAAGTCAACTTATTGCCACCAACAATCTGGGTCCTCATTTTACCTACCTTATAAAGGATGGAAGGCTGAGTCAACCTTGGGCCTGGTGGGACTAGAACCTGCAGTAATTGCAGGCAGCTGTGTTAATAACAGACTGTCTTAACAGTCTGAGCCACTCTGAGAGTGCTGTAAAGCACTACGGACTGGTATATAAGTCTAAGGACTATTGACTATTGGGAATACAAGAGATGAATTGTTCTAAGGGCCATCAAAAACAGGTGGTCCTTCACTTACAACAGTTCATTTACTGACCGTCTGAAATTACAATGGCACTGAAAAAGTGACTTATGACCATTTTTTCACAGTTAAGACTGTTGCAGCATCCCCGTGGTCATGTGATCAAAATTCAGATGGTTGGCAATTGACTCATAATTTTGATGATTGCAGTGTCCTGGGTGTGTGTGTGTCACATGACCACCTTTTGTGACCTTCTGACAACCAAAGTCAACGGGACTTTGACAGATTCATTTAACAGCCATATTACTAATTTAACAACTGTGGCAAGAAAGATTGTAAACTGAGGCGAAATTCACGTAACAGTGAATTTGGCCTAGGCTTTACTTAGCCTCGGAAAATCTGGGGTCAATTGTGGTTGTACGTCAAGGACTAACTATACAAAATATTCTGTAGCTGGAGCCAATGAAGAAAGGTCCCAAAGAAATCCTTACTTAAATGTTATCTTCTTTTTATGGGAAATAACGACCAGCTAACAAGGAGAACTGCAGGACTCACCTCTGTAAAAATAACATCCCAAGAGCATCACTACAACTTGTCATTAATTTGCCTCATTTCAAAATGTCCGCAGTCATTATACTGATGGGAATAGATCCACGACCTTGAGTTCCCCTAACATTAACTACAAACATTTCTTTCATCAAGAAGATCAGGCTATATTTTACCCGTTACTGGTTGAAATATATGCCATTCAATTCCATTAAATTAAACAAATATTGGTTGTGTCAGCCATGGAAAGTTTTAATGGTACACTTAACTAATAGTGAAGCAGAATCAAAATATCAATCACATTTAAAACCCCACATTCCTATAAAACATAGTCATAAAGACTGAGGAGAGGATGTTGAATGGGTCGGCGCCACTCTTCACCTCATTCTACCTTGCTCTCCGAATGCATTTGTGTTTCTCTGAAGGAAATATATGGGATTTGGAACATGTAATTAGAATGCTTGCCACCATTCCTCCCTATCAGCTTCAAAATTAATTCCAGAAATTGAGACTCAAAATGTAATTTTGTCAAGAAAAAGAGGGAGGGAAGGGAGGGGTGAAGGTTTTTTTAAAACGGAATTTTATAAAGGAACACTTGATTTTTATTAACAGCAGCACTTGTTGGTAATTGAGTATTGGGTAATTAGCTTTGTGGATAAAGGTATCTGAGGAAAGTTAAGAGAGCTATGCATAATGAGAACCTCTATCCCTATTAAGGAATTGTCTGGCACAGAATTATTGGGAGAAATTATCTGTGCATGTTTGATAATCGATTCTTAGTAAGTTATGTGAGAGAGGGAAGGGAAGGGAAAGGAGGGAGGGAGAGAGGGAGGGGGGAGGAAGGAAGGAAGGAAAGAGACATATGTATTGGAACTTCCATTTGTGTTAATTTATTATTAAAATTTATTTTATTTAGTAGTTTATATGCCACCCCTCTCACTTATAAGTCAACTTTAATGCAAATTAAACTACTATATGTGTAGTAGTGGTTAAGATGCTGGAATGGAACTAGAAAATACAAGGTCCTGTTTCAAAATTAGTGGAAACTCCCTCACCTAACTATTTACAGGCTTGTTGCTGTGGGCATAAAATGAAGAAAGCCAGGTTGCGATTTAGCCTCTTTGACCAGTTCAGGCGAATCGGTAGCTCCGACAATCAGCTGAGAGGAAACTGGCTCACTCCGACGATCAGGTGGGCCTGCCTGCCTGCCCCTGTGCTATACTGACCTATAAGTAACTACTACCGAATTTTGGGTGGATCACCCAGATGTGAGATTTTTGCATTTTGTGCTGAACTACATGGGTCTTAGGTTGATTCCGCTGTGTACTTGAGCTCATAAAATTTCCTTTTTACATAAATTAGTTGTCTTATCTGTTAAAGTCTGATAGGAATTCAGTGGATAGGATAGATATGGATAGCAGAGTTCCAATAACTCAGGAGCCACCACAAAGAAGAGGGAGTCAAGTTATTCCCCAAAGCAACTGAGGGTAGGACAAGAAGCAAGGGGCAAACTAATCAAGGAGAGAAGCAACTTAGAACTAAGAAGACATTTCCTGATGGTTAGAACAATTAATCAGTGGAACAACTTGCCTTCAGAAGTTGTGAATGCTCCAACACTGGAAGTTTTTAAGATGATGTTGGATAACCATTTGTCTGAAATGGTGTAGGGTTTGCTGTCTAAGCAGTGGGTTGGACCAGAAGACCTCCAAGGTCCCTTCCAACTCTGTTATTCTGTTCTGTTCTGTTCTGTTCTGTTCTGTTCTGTTCTATTCTATTCTATTCTATTCTATTCAATGCAGTCCTCAGTATGTATACACAAAAGCAAACTCTCCAAGACTCAAGGCAATCCCTTCCAGTTTAAGACATCTTGGTTTTCATAAGTATTCTCTTAGGTAACAAAAATAGGAAAACATCCAAGGAGAACTCATTAACTATATTTTTAGTTTAAAACCTAACCTTGAAAGAAGCAAATGAATTGTTTTCCAAATTTTCTTTTAAAAAAAATATGGAAGAAAGTTCCTTGAATCATAGTCTGTATTAGTTCCAAGGAATTGTGACCACATTAAAGTCATAATTAGTTCCTTAAGCATGAATATTCATTCAATAATAGGCATTGAACATTGACCTGATCTATCAAAATCAATAATGTAGCATGATAGGTGACCCTTTTCTGGCTAAGAAATAATATGACTCCAACACAAAATAATTCTGCAACAATGCCTTTGATTTTTCTTTTCCTGTTTGCGGTTTCCCTATGAGGGTTAGGCAGGATGGGGAGTCCAATTGTTTTACTAGTCATAAATAACCGCACATTCTCCTTCCAATTTTATGATGTAATATCATTTCTAAAAAGAAAAAGGCCATCAGTATGAGAATGAAGACACATTATTTCTCTACTGTTGTGTGTGGCTTACTATTACCTTAATTAATATAACCACTGTACTACTTTTCTGCTTCTCTATGACAGAATAACAGAGTTGGAATGGACCCAGGAGGTCCTCTAGTCCAACCTCCTGCCCAAGCAGGAGAACCTATACCATTTTTTTAAATTTGCATTTATATCCCGCCCTTCTCCGAAGACTCAGGGCGGCTTACACTATGTCAAGCAATAGTCTTCATCCATTTGTATATTATATACAAAGTCAACTTATTGCCCCCAACAATCTGGCTCCTCATTTTACCTACTTTATAAAGGATGGAAGGCTGAGTCAACCTTGGGCCTGGTGGGACTTGAATCTGCAGTAATTGCAAGCAGCTGTGTTTTAAAACAGACTATCTTAACAGTCTGAGCCACCAGAGGCCCTAACCATCAGACAAATAGTTGTCCAATCTCTTCTTAAAAACCTCCAGTGTTGCAGCATCCATAACTCTGGAGGCAAGTTGTTCCAGTGGTTAATTGTTCTCACCGCCAGAAATTTCTTCATAGTTCTAGGTTGGTTCTCTCCTTGATTGGTTTCCATCCATTGCTTCTTGTCTTGCCTTCAAGTGCTTTAGAGTATAGGTTGGCCTCCTCTTTGTGGCAGCCCCTCAAATATTGAAAGACTGCTATCTTGTCCCCCCAGTTCTTCTTTTGACTAGGCTATATATACCCAATCCCTGCTATTGTCCTTCGTATATTTTGGCTTCCAGCCCCCTAATCATCTTTGTAGTAGCATACTTCATTTGGGTCGATAACATACCTTCCCTGCCTGAATGAGTGGGATGGGCTGATGTGATGTGGTGAAGCCAGTTCCATAGGTAGCTTGGCTGTTCTGTTTCCCTCCCCCAATACTCCCAACAAAGAGTCAGTCAAAGGCCTTCTTTTCTAGTTTATTTACATAGATAAATGTTCTGGCCACGTCTACCCACGCGCCTGCCAAGTCTCTAAAGATAACTAGGAAATTACAGATAAGGCCGGAGTTACTTACTAAGATATTCTTCCCTCCATTGAAACAGTTTGCCCACGCAAATTCACTGCTTTGTCCAAGACAAAAAGCCAGGAAGTCCCGCTTCCTGCTTTTATAGCCTCTGTGCGTGTCACTCCATGACTCATCAGTCTTTGACTTTGTCCCAATGCCTCCTCTGCTGCGCGCGCCGGTCACATCTGCGCAGTCTTGCATCAAGCCAAAATTGTTCTTGGGGCATTGCCAAATCAGAAGAAGGTCTGGGGGAATCAGGCCTTGCCGGCCCTTCTTCCTCCCCTTGGATGGGTGCCAGGGAGGGAGAGGGCCCAGGAGAAGCAGGCCTTGCCAGGTCTTCTTCCTCACTTTCTGAATCATCTGAGTCCAGGAGTCCGAGTCCAGGAACCTGGGTCACAACATTGGCCCTATGGCATGTAGAGCTTTATAAGTTATAGCCAACAGCTTCCTAATCATTGCCTGCCTATCCCAAACAATTACTTTTTACTTACTTACATTGACTGTCTCAGTGCTGAAAAAAACAAAACACAGCACAAAACGATGAAAGATTAAACAGGACAGGACACTGAACAAACAAAAACTACAGTAGGAAATTTTTTTAAAAAAAGATTGAAATCAGAAACGAACAACAAAGAGATGAAAAGATAGCCTTCATTAATCCTTTAGTCTGAGGTCCAATAGGACTACAGATCTTCAGCATGGAACAGAATATTTTAAGAGGGAACTTCAGGTGGATTCCAAGAAGATCTCTGGGTGACTTGAAGCAGGTTGATATGTTATTGAGGGGCTTTTCAAATCACCTCTTCATAAAGCAGGGGTCTCCAACCTTAGTCCCTTTTAGACTTGTGGACTTCAACTCCCAGAGTCCCTCAGCCAGCAAAGCTGGCTGAGGAACTCTGGGAGTTGAAGTCCACAAGTCTTAAAGGGACCAAGGTTGGAGACCCCTGTCCGAAAGCATGCATTCTGTGGTCCTGCACTTCCTTCCTTATCTGAAGTATATTCTCTTTAACCTAGAAAATCCTTCCAAGAAGGCACATAAAGAACTGCACTATTTTTATTTATTTATTTATAAAACAACACAACACAACACAACAAACACAAAACCAATAATATATATTCCCTTTTTACAACTGTTTTGGGACGGTAGTCTTCTAATATTTATCTGTTCCCCTTACTCCCCTTATAATATATATATCCATGTCCCATTATCCCTTATTACACTATAATGTCTTTCACTCATAATATTGATTTTATACATTCTATACACTATCTTACGAACACTTTACGTTTGTGATTTCTCCCCTTTCGTTATTGTTCACTATTTCTAATCTCCAGCCAGTGGTATCATTTGTTCCATACTGCATAGTATTCTGTATCTTCCTTTTCTTTAATTTCCTTCATTAATTTGGCCATCTTGGCTCAATCTAAAATTTTCTTTATCAATTCTTCCTCTGTTGGTATATTGTCTTTTTTCCAATTTTGTGCATATGATATTCTTGAGGCCGTTATTGTATGTAAAATTAAATATTTTAATTTTCTTTAGTATATTTTCTAGTGAATATTCCCAACAAAAATGCCTCTGGTTTCCAATCGATGGGTTGATCCGTTATCTTTTCCAACCATTTCTTGATTTTCGTCCAATATTTTTTTGTGGCCAGACATGTCCACCAAAGATGATAATATGCTCCATAAACCTTGTTACACTTCCAACATATTGGTGAGCTGTTCAGTAACATCTTATCAAGCCTTGCCAGAGGCAAGGCACTGTACCATTATGCAGGCTACTTCTGCTGCCTGCCGGCTGCCTGCAATTTGGCAGATCGAATCTCACCTGACTCAAGATTGATTCAATCTTCCATCCTTCTGTGGTAGGTAAAATGAGGACCCAGATTATTGGGAGCAATATGCTGACTCTGTAAACCGCTTAGAGAGCGTTGTAAAACGCTGTGAAGTGGTATATAAATCTAAGTGCTATTGCTATTATTACTATTACCCAATCACTAGCATCAACACATCAATCAGCCAATAGGAAGGCACCACATAAACACGACTCATAGATTAGCCCAAAGTACCTATTCCAATAGAGAGAAGTTCCTTGTAGATGGGCTCCAGCATGAATCTGAAAGCTCAGAAGAGTAAAACTCTGGTCCTGGTGACCGACACAGATTCAACCTTGCATCATTATTCTGGGACATGTATATTTACCTTCATTCATGTATTATTAGGATTTTACAGATAGCAGTTGGTACTTTGAATTGGAACATGAACTGGCAACAAGCACAAACCGTACAGCAAAGGACTTGATATCAAATTGGACTGTTATAGGCAATTGTTTTATTTTCATTATAGATAAAAGATAGCTGTTAGCTACATTCCATTTCACTGGGAACAAGCTTCCTTGGAGCTTATGGGTTTTCATTTTAAATAGACATATGTAGACATTATTTAGGGATGTGGTGACTCAGTGGCTAAAACGTTGAGCTTGTCAATTGAAAGGTCGGCAATTCAGTGGTTCAATCCCTAGTGCCGCATAATGGGGTGAGCTCCTGTTACTTGTCCCAGCTTCTGCCAACCTAGCAGTTTGAAAGCATGTAAAAATGCAAGTAGAAAAATAGGGACCACCTTTGGTGGGAAGGTAACAGTGTTCTGTGCACCTTTGGCATTTAGTCATGCCAGCCACATGACCATGGAGACATCTTCAGACAGTGCTGGCTCTTCAGCTTTGAAACAAAGATGAGCACCGCCCCCTAGAGTCAGGAACAACTAGCACATATGTGCGAGGGGAACCTTTACCTTTAGACATTATTGTTGAAAATGTTGTTATCATTACAAAATTTACTCTGGTATCAGACCCAGCTACTTTCATCACATGGCTTTAATATTTTTATATCATTAAATGATCTTAACCAAAACATCTTTGGTATGAGAAAGCAGCTTTTAAAATATGTAAGGACTCCTTCATTTTCCCCCTTTTCTTTACTGTCTAGCTATCCTAAGTGAAATATATTTACATTATATTCAGTTGCTTCCAGCCTATTAATATACTATATTGATCTCCACTTTATCTGATTGTTTAGATGTTAATGGTTTCCATTAGTCCTGCTTTCTAATTTCCAGAGGATCTGATCATAATAAATCTTCCTTAAATCCATTTGCAAGGACTTCCAGATAGAACCCACTGAACTGAGGGTGATGGAGTTTTCTAGAAGACAAGATCAGGCCAATATAATTTGATAGCATAAAATGGAGACTTACACACACACAAAAATCTGCATTTCTCAGAGCTCTGAAGCAGCTCAAGCTAAAGTATTTTGGTTGCTATCAAATGGATTTGGTTCAAGTTTGGGGACTAGTTTTAATAAGACATGTTCTGAATAAATCACAGAGACCTACAAATACATGTGGCTTGGCTTTCCTTTTTTTCTCTGTGAGAAAGTGGTCAAATCACTCATCTATAAACTATTTCTTAGAGGAGTAAATAACCTATTTAGTTTCAATGGAAGATTTAAGAGCTAATATTGTGAGACAGAAAAAATGTACATTTTCTACCATAATGTTTTATAGAGCTCTCTAGATGATACAGACAAATACAGATATTTCCAGATACCTTCATAGTCCTGCCTTAACCACTTTTGCTCTGAGTTAAACAGTCCCAGTTTATTAGTTTATTTATTTATTTATTTATTTTATTTTATTTTTCACAACATTATATATAAGCATAAGCATTGCTTATAAGTTATAAGTTGCTTATAAGTTATAAGTTGCTGTAGTCTTTCTTGTTATAATAGCTTCTCTAATCCTTAATGTTTTGGGCATTTTTTCACATTCTACATCCATTATTCCGAATGTGATCATATCATTGATTTGTTTATAGGATGGTAGCTTTATTTTTAATCCTTGATCTTGTCTAGGCTGGGCAACTAAGTTGGATCAGCTCTGATTATACTTGGTGAGAGATCTCCATCTCTATGTAAGCCAGACTGGAAATGCGGGGGAAAAAATCCAGACAAAAGCAATGACAAACAATGTTTAATTATTCCTACCAGTGAATGTAACTTTAAAAAAAACCATACAGCAGTAGCACATTTGGACTATTCAATAGTCCAGTAGCCCATTGAACTATTCAATAAAACCGTAAAAGGGTTTCTTCCCAACTCACTTTATTCCCAAGATCTAATTAATGTACCTGTCAAATCTGAACTGTTGTTTTTCCAACGAGCTTTTACTTTGCAGTTAAAGTTTGCTAACTCAAGTCTGAAGTGCAAGTCAGAATGTACAGAATCATCTCCTCCTCCTCCTCCTCCTCCCTCTCCTCCTCCCCCTCCTCCTCCTCCTCCTCCTCCTCCTCTTTCTCCTCCTTCTCCTTCTTCTTCTTCTTCATAAAATCTGCTATCATTTGCCATTGGAGTGACATGTTTATGGAAACTCTTTACCCTGTTTGATCCCACTTAGTTAAATGAAGATGGCTGTGTTTTTTTTTTTAAATCTACTAAGTGCTGCAGTGCATTTTTCATTGATGTATGCCGAGCATCCATGCAGTAGCAGGAAAATGAAGCCAAAAGAAAGAAGCAGATCAGTTCCAGAAAACTGAAGCTAGAGAGACAAATATATGTGCTCTGGGGCAGGATGAGAATTCAAAGGGGAGAGACTTCATATTCATTGAAATCTCTCCCCTTGCATGAATTTGAATTTGCATGAGTTTCCCAAGAAAATATGGGAGGAAAAAGGCTCATCCTCAGGTAAATTCCATGCTCAGTTTGAATCATTTTCCTGGATTCAATTGAATTTACCTGGATTCAAGCATGACCTTGAATCCAGATAAAGTCCTTTCCAACTCTATTATTCTGTTATTCTTTCTATGATCAAATGTATCCATCCCATCAAGCCCAAAGAAAGTCCGGAATAGTATAGAACAGTGATGGCTAACCTTTTCCGCACCGAGTGCCAACAGTGCGTGTACACCCATAATGCCATGCGCACATGCCCCCGCTACACATGCATCTCCCACATGTGCCCCACCCCTGTGCATGCGCGGCAGAGACCTGAAAACCAGCTGCCAGCGGGAGGCCCACATGCATGTGTGGCGGAGATGACCTTGGGTGTTCTGTCCCCCCTCCCACTTCACGATGAAACGCGAATTTCACAGTCCTTTTATTGACACAGACCTGAGTTTTCTGTAGGAAGCACAAGACTTGGCAGCGACCATGCAGAGGCCTGCCAAGTTCTGAAGTCTTTATCTCGGACAGAGATAAAAGCACTCGTGTCCAAGTCCCATTGCCAAGCTTACAGGAAAGAAAGGCCTTTAACTCCCGAGCGACTGAGCTGCAACACACGCTGAGTAATTTTTTGTCCGTCACGAAGCCCAATGGCAGCTCCACCCGCTTTTATCCCCTGTGGAATGTGGCTCCGTGACTCAGCACTCTCTGAGCCTGCCACACCTTTTCCTCTGCTGCACACGCTTATCTCTTCATCGCTGCCTTGGGTCGATCCAGGATTGATCCTCAGCAGCTGGAGCTTGGGACGTTGCCAGGAAGGAGAAGGAGGGTCCAGGAGAGGGAGGCCTTGTCCGCTCCTCCTCCTCCTCCTGGCCTGCAGCTGGAACCTGGGGCAGAGCCAGAGAGGAGGGTCCTGGAGAGGGAGGCCTTGTCGGCTCCTCCCCCTCACTCTCAGAGTCATCCTGCTTCATGATGACAGGCTAGGGGGCTGGAGCCACAACATGAGGTGACTGTTGTGACCGAGGCCCAAGTAGTGATTACCAAACACAATTCAGTTCTGAGCAAACTTATTTTATTAGAACAGCTGAGAATTAATTCATTCTCAGCTTAGTCCAAAACAAATTCTACATAAACAGTCCTGTGGCTTTATCAGCCTTTGTTGTCTTTGGCAACCTGCCAAAGGCTTTTCTTGGCAAAAAACCAAAAAAAGTTCAAGAGAAACTGACAAGAAGCAATCGAATCAACGTTGCTTTTCTACAAAGAACCCAATGGCTCATTGCTGATTTTTTAAGCCTCATGGGAGGACCAATCATCTTCTGGCCTTACTCCTGAGTCGTCCTTTTTGCTTCAGCTGCTCTTGCCTTCTGGCAGCTCTTCTCATGCATGCACTAGGAACAGGCTCCTCCTGTTCCTCTGCCTCTCTGCTGTCCACCTCTGGAGGCTCCGGAGTCCATGCATCGCTCCCAGATGGCCCTGGCTCCATCTCTGCCTCCGACGCAGAGCCCTCATCCGGGCCTTCCCCTGACTCCAGGATGGCCCATTGTCCTCCCCAGCCTCCTCATTGTCCAACTCTGCTGCCAGGTCCACAGGCTGCTGGTGGACCACAACAGTGACAGTTTGCGTGCCCGCAGAGAGGGCTCTACATGCCACCTGTGGCATGCATGCCATAGGTTCGCCATCATGGTATAGAATCTCCTGCCACGGGCAAGGAGTTGGACTAGAAGACCTCTAAGGTCCCTTCCAACCCTATTATTCTATGTTTTAAATAGATCATAGTGTTTACTTGAAATGTTGTTCTTCCCAAGTAATTTCTCTCTATGTGCTTTCTTATATGTATAAGTTAAAATTGAATGCCGTAACCATATGAAAAGAGAAAGAGATAAATTTCTAAGAAATGGGAAAATATGGATTAGCCATGTTTTGGAGGGGGACGGTTAGGCAATGGGAAATCTTTCCTTATGGCTATTCTGTTGATCAGTGTTGGTCCATTAAGATCAATAGTTAAAATCTCAGACAGGTTTTTCTCAGCCCTGAGTTTGAATTTTATGAATATAAAATATTACAGAAGTGCCCAAAATTATTTCAACATCCAATTACTGTGCTCCCATGACATGAAATGCTGTCTTTGCTTGTTTTGTTTTACAGCTTCTCATTCTCATAGTATTTCCATGCGGCAAAATCCAGTAATAAGAAAAATAAAAATCAAACAATAAAATATCTCTATTTAAGAACACTAGGTGTAGCTGGCAAAAAAAGAAAATCCTTAGCCACTCTAGAAATGCTCTCAATTTTCAGCAGGAGTACTCCATACTGATACTATAATGTTCTCTACATACTTGATTATCTGGCAAATTAGTACTAATTTCAAGATTGCTCTTAGTCACACATCTTCGTCTGTGCTCTGGGAAATATGCACATGTTTTCATATGGAAAAAAGAGGAATGTTAGCTCATCCACCATGTAAGATGAAGTAGTTAGAATAGCAGCCATTCTTTAGTGATTCTTTAGGCAACATATAATTCTGAAAGATAAGGTACAAATAATAGCAATTCTCTTTGCATAAAAGTATAAAAAGGTAAAGGTTCCCCTCGCACATACGTGCCAGTCATTGCCGACTCTAGGGGTGCTCATCTCCGTTTCAAAGCCGAAGAGCCAGCGCTGTCCGAAGACATCTCCGTGGTCATGTGGCCGGCATGACTCAACACCAAAGGCACACGGAATGCTGTTATCTTCCCACCAAAGGTGGTCCCTATTTTTTCTACTTGCATTTTTATGTGCTTTTGAAACTGCTAGGTTGGCAGAAGCTGGGACAAGTAACAGGAGCTCACCCCGTTACACGGCAGCACTAGGGATTCGAACCGCTGAGCTGCCGACCTTTCGATCGACAAGCTCAACGTCCTAGCCCCTGAGCCACCGTGTCCCTTGCATAAAAGTATAGATGACTAAAAATAGAACTTGTACAATTTGTAAACCGCTGGGCAAAAATGAACTTGTCATTTGGACCCAGACCAAACGGTTTTACAAGGACAGCACTTTTTTAGCCATCTCAACTGACAACCACAGCTGAGCCTAAAATTTTCATTGCTAAACAACACAGTTGTTAAGTGAGTTTTGCCTCATTTTACAACCTTTCTTGCCACCGATGTTAAGTGAATCACTGCAGCTGTTAAGTTAGTAACGTGCTCCCCCCCATTGACTTTGCTTGTCAGAAGGTCGCAAAAGGTGATTATGCATTCCCGGGATACTGCAATCATCACAAATACATGCCAGTTGCCAAGCGTCCAATTTTTGATCATCACATGACCCTGGGGATGCAGCAAGAGTTGCATGAAAAATGGTCTTAAGTCACTTTTTTCAGTGCCATTGAAAAACTGTCACTAAATGAATGGGTTGTAAACCAAAGGCTACAATTGTTAAAGCAGTCTCTCACGTGTATTTTAAAAAAGTTGGACGGCTTTAATCAATAATAGGAAAGTGAAAGGTGTATGGTTTTAAAGTAAAGGTAAAGGATATAAGAGCCGTGGTGGTGCAGTGGTTAGAGTGCAGTACGGTCTGCAATTTGGCAGTTTGAATCTCACCAGGCTCAAGGTTGACTCAGCCTTCTATCCTTCCAAGGTTGGTAAAATGAGGAACCAGATTGTTGGGGGCAATATGATGACTCTGCAAACTGCTTAGAGAGGGCTGTAAAGCACTGCGAAGCAGTATATAAGTCTAAATACTATTGCTATTCCCCTGTCCAGTTGTGTCTGAGTCTAGGGGGTGGGGTTTATCTCTGTTTCTTGCCCGAGAGAGCCAGCATTGTCCAAAGACATTTCTGCGGCCATGTGGCCACTTTGACTATACGCCAAGGCACACATAACATTGTTATCTTCCCACCAAAGTTGTACCTATTTATCTACTCTCATTTGCATGCTTTCAAACTGCTCGGTAGGCAGGAGCTAGGGAAAGAAATGGGAACTCACCCCATCGCAAAGTGCTCAGGTCTCAAACCCAGGCTGTCAGCTTTCCAGCTGACTAAGCTCAGTGTCTTTAACCATTGAGCCATTGCATCCCCTGTTTTTAAAGTAAGAATTTTAAAAGATGGGTATCAATAATGAGCCTGTTAAAAAGACACAGTGGTGAGAAATTTCAGTCCTACGAGGATTAGTTTCCATTCCATCTTAGATGTTGGCCCTGATTGCACTCCATCCCACTATCTGCTATTCAGAAAGGTATTTTGGAGGAGCCTTAAATGGGGCCCATGGAATTTGGGATTTCAGGACCAGCCATAGTTAATGAACCACCAGAGTTTGGTAATCTGCTTTCTGCTGCTTCTCATAAGCTTGGAAAATGGTCAACCATCTGGAATCCATATTATACAGTTTTGGACGGTGTTCAACTTCAGAGAAGGGGTCATATGTTTCACAGGCCTGGTCACCTGATAAAGGCTCTGTGAATCAAAAACATTTTCAACAGCAACTTATAATAGATGCTTTGATCCTATTCACTCCCCTTGTTTCCCCCCATTTCAAAACTATACCAAGATATGTGCTTGATTATTGATGGAGGAAGCCAAGAGAAGCCTAGACAGTTCTCAAACAAGCCATTTTGTTTTACCCAAACTTCAGAGTGTTGTGTGATTTAAAGCACTCAGCTCTCCTCGTTCTCAAACAGCTGCTTTTATTTTTATTTTTATTTTTTTAGCATTTATAGACAGTAGAGGGAGCTGTTGGTATTAGTTTTGGCGCTCTGGTTGCCACTTTTCCTTTGTCGTTTAATTCAGCCTTTGAATTCAAGCCACAGTTTTAAATACGCTGGCATTAATATGCAAAATGGAACATGGAAAAGGAGATAAGTTCTTCTAAACCTTCAACATTTAGGAAGTTTTTGTGGGACTTTTTTTTTTTAATTTTTCATCTAAGTTCAGATGTCAGTAATATTGGCTATTCTAATTACAAGCTCTTAGCTGATTCACTCTGAAAAAAAGAAAGACTAAAGTACACTTTTTAAAATAGAAGAAAATGAACTGAAGCTGTTTTGTCAGTTAGGAATGCTTCCCCCCCCCCCCCGCCGCCAGTTTCTGAAGAGGGATTAGGAGGAGCACGGGAATTTTTAGTTTTATTTTGGGGGGCTCTTTGGGGGATCATTAAGGTGGTAAAATTTATGGCAGTTTCAAAACCACATTCGTCTTTTGGTAAAGCCCACTTGCTCAATTTGTCACTGTCAGTGGACTGAGACCAATTTATACCCACCAAAAAACATGCCATTTGAATCATATCCGTTTACTGAAATAATACAAGTAAATCTCACAGATGCATGCCATTTTCACATATTATTTTGGAACGGGACATCAGGTTTAAAAGTAGCCAATTTTACAGCCAATTGCATATTCCTACTTTCCCCCCTTTTGTAGAGCATGGAAGTCTAATATGCTGGTAGGGAGCCAAAAAGGACAGCATTGAGCAGACATTGCTTCAAAACTAATGTAAAAAAAAAAAAGGAGTCAGAAGAGAAAGATTAACTTGCTGGGGATTTGACTTTTTAGTTGCTGCTGCTGCTGGTGGTGTTGCTTTTTAGGTCTTGAATCATTCTCTTCTACTTTTCATCTAATATAGCATGAATTGATAGGAGCTGAGGCCAGAGGAGTCTGCTGGAAAGGGGAACCATCTTCATTTATTTGACACTCCCACACAGATGCTCCTGGCCTAGGACATAACAGAGACAAATGGCAGAATCCAGGCTTTATTTAGGTTAGTCTGATAAACCATTATGTGTCAAGCAAGATAATGTAGTTGGTAAGGAAAATGACCCGAAAAAATATGCAAGAACTGTTACCAAGGCGAGGAGGAGGAGGAGAAGGAGAAGAAGAAAGGTCAAAATATTATTTGGGCTTTGGGAAACAAAACAATATTCAGAAGCATCTCATGCAAATGCCTCACTGATTCACTGGGGTATCAAAACAAGGGTAAGGATAGTATAACCAAACTTGCCAAGTTTCTGTTATTGTAGCTTATCTCAATAAAGAATAGTTCTAGGCTTCCTATGGAGTTGATTTTCTGGTCTAGTCTACCTAGTGGGCCTGACAGGTTACTATAATCCATACACAAAGAAAACTACTGTACCTCCAATCTTGATTTTGAATCAAAGGAAGCAATTGGGCACCTGCTAAATATCACATCGGTGGCACGGGAACATTTTTTTTGATGAGTTAATAATCTGACATCAGTAGTGAAATGATGTAAAGCTAATAGTGACAAAAATGTTTCTTATTTCCCTCAAAATAGAATACCAGGCATCTCCCTGAAAAGGATCCACAGAATAAGACTCATTCATTCATTCATTAATTCATTTATTCATTCAAAATATTATGTGAAGCCTGCCATTTCATCTAAAATTTCCAGATCCACTTTAACCAATACAGGACAAAGATCCCAGGAAAACATCCTTCTATGCTGCTTGGTTGACATGGCCACTCTTCCATCGGAAATGGGAATGATATGTATAGGTCTCATTTAGTAGCATTTACATTACAGACCCGGTCATTTCAGATCACTGAAATTACTAATTGGAGTGTTTCTGCAGCCTTAATTATTCCTACCATCTTCCCGGACAATTCTCTTATACTACATGATGCAAGAAATTCAAATCATCACTAGAATCACCGAATAGTCAACTTTACAGAAAACACCAACCTGTAATTGGACCAACAATCCAAGATACAGTGCTAGATTTAAATATAAGCCGAAAGAAAGAACAGGAGAAACATTTAGCATCTGAACAGCAGATTTCATCTGCTCACTATCTTCCTCAAAATTAATTATTCATTAATAAATGTCTCCAAATTCGCAGCTTGGTCTATAGATCAACATATGTTATATGAATGTATAGCTAGAGAACTACTGTAGCCTAGTGATTAAAGTGTTGTGTTAGGAGCTGGGAAAGCCAAATTCTAGACTTCCCTTAGCTACAGAAGTCATTTGGATGACCTGGAGCAAGCTGTTCCCTCCTAGCCCTAAAGCAACATAAGGCTATGCAACAGGTTGCCTGGAAAACAAAACCTTTTGTTGCATCATGCACTGATCATCTTCACTGTAAGAACTAGGCACGTACGAAACACAACATAGGGCCTTCCAACCAAGTGGCGTGCATAAGAGCACAAATGTGCCTACCGTTCCTGTCCTATTGTTCCCTTTCGTTATAACAAATTAACATGGTTTTTGCATACTTTTGCTTATATATATATATTTCTTTTATAATGTGTTGATTTTCTTATGTTGATGTTTTTTGTATACTGTTGTGACAAAATGAAATAAAAAAGTGGGATAAATAGTAAGAAAAACAATATGTAACTATAGATCATGCTTGTGTTCTTTGTTTTAGTGTATTTTGGTCTCTGTGGATAGATGCAAGTGGTCCTCACATCAATGATACATTCTTCTAACTATGGAAAAGTGTGATTTTCCATAACCCCGTATTTTTTTCCAATCAAAAAACTGAGGGATATGCACCAGGGGTGAAATTCACTTATTGCAAATGTGCGTGTGCCACATCATTGCAGTTGTTAAGTTAGTAACCCAATTGTTAAGTGAATCTGACTTCTTTATTGACTTTGCTTGTCAGAAGATTGTAAAAGGTGATCATATGACCCTGGGACACTCCAACCGTCATAAATATGAACCCGTTTCCAAACATCTGAATTTTGATCACGTGCCCATGGGGATGTTTCAAAAGTCATAACTGTGAAAATTAAGTCACCTTTTTCAGTGCCGTTATAACTTTGAATGGTCACTAAATGAACTGTTGTAAATTGAGAACTACCTGCATATGGTAAGTGGCTGGGTAGGTTAACTGTTTTAAAATAGAATAGAATAGAATAGAATAGAATAGAATAGAATAGAATAGAATAGAATAGAATAGAATAGAATAGAATAGAATATTGGCCAAGTATGATTGGACACACAAGGAATTTGTCTTTGGTGCATACAATCTCAGTGTACATAAAAAGACAAGATGCATTCGTCAAGAATCACAAGGTGCAACACTTAATGGTAGTCATAGGGTACAATAAGAATCAAATCATACCAGGAAACAATCAATATCAATATAAATCGTAAGGATACCAGCAACAAAGTTACAGCCATGCAGTCATAAGTGGGAGGAGATGGGTGATAGGAATGATGAGAAGACTAATAGTAATAGTAATGCAGTCTTAGTGAATAGCTTGACAGTGTTGAGGGAATTATTTGTTTAGCAGAGTGATGGCCTTTGGGGAAGAAACTGTTCTTGTGTCTAGTTGTCTTGGTGTGCAGTGCTCTATAGCATCGTTTTGAGGGTAGGAGTTGAAACAGTTTATGTCCAGGATGTGAGGGGTCTGTAAATATTTGACATCCCTCTTCTTGACTTGTGCAGTATACAGGTCCTCAATTATTTTTTCTGCAGTTCTAATTATCCTCTGAAGTCTGTGTCTGTCTTGCTGGGTTGCAGAAGTATTAAGTAAAACAATTGGATCCAGTTAAAAATGTCTTAAACACGCTTAGTAAAACATGATTCACAAATGGCTCCTTTAAGAACAGAGATGGAAAACATGAAGTGAACAAAACTTCATTTGTCTTATTCCACTATGTTTATCTAAATATCTGGCTAGGATGAACAGGAGATGAAAATGCCACACCTTTGAAAGGATGAGGCTGAGAAAGTCTTCATCTGCATGCAAATCCAGCCAAGTGCTCCGAATTCTTCTCTCCCGCTATTGTTTAGAAGGCCCTCATTTACATTCTGACTCTCCAAACTGAGATATGGGGGATTTTAACTACCCTGACATCAACTGGGAAACAAACTCTGCACCAAGTGGAAGATCCAACAGGTTCCTAACAAACCTAGCAGACAACTTTGTTTCCCAAAATAGAGAAGGCAACAAGGGGATCAGCCATACTGGACTTAATTCTCACTAACAGAGATGAAATGATAGAAGGTGTTGAAGCTACAGAAACCTTGGGGGCAAGTGACCACGCAATATTGGAATTCGACATTAAGCAAATACAAGTAGTAGAACAAAGTCAACCTAGAGTCTTGGACTTTAAGAGAGCTAATTTCAATAAACTTAGAGAGAGCTTGAGAAGGATTCAATGGATGAGAATCCTCAGGGGGAAAACGACTCAAGAAGCTTGGGAAATTTTGAAAAGTGAGATTATAAAAGCACAGTCTAACACAATACCAACAAAGAAGAAAAATAATAGATCTCAAAAGAAACCAGCATGGATGCATAAAGAACTATTTGACAAATTGAAAGACAAAAAGGACAAATATAAAAAGTGGAAAGAGGGGCAAATAACTAAGGCAGAATATCAGCAAATAGCCCGAGCCTGTAAAGATGAAGTGAGGAAAGCTAAGGCTCACAATGAACAAAGGCTAGCGACAAAAGTAAAAAATAACAAAAAAAGCTTCTTCCAACATGTTAAAAACAAGAAAAAAGTCAAGGAAACAATTGGCCCATTGCTGGGAGAAAGTGGCAAGAAGATGACAAGCAACAGGGAGAAACTAGATTTACTTAACTCATATTTTGCATCTGTCTTTACACAAAAGGAAAAAACAATCCAACCTATCAAAAACAGCACTACAAAAAACAGATTAGAAACACAAGTTAAAATAGGGAAGAAAATGGTAAGTGAACACCTGTCTACCCTAGATGAGTTCAAATCACCAGGAGCGGATGGATTACACCCCAAGGTTCTGAAGGAACTGGCAGACATGATCTCAGAACCACTGAACTATATCTTTCAAAGATCCTGGAGCACAGGGGAGCTGCCAGAGGACGAAAAGAGCTGATGTAGTTCCCATCTTCAAAAAAGGGGGGAAAAAACAGATCCAGGAAACTACAGACCTATCAGCCTGACCTCAATACCGGGGAAAATTCTGGAAAAGATAATCAAGCAACGAATCACCGAACACCTAGAAGCAAACAAAGTAATAACCAAAAGCCAACATGGGTTTGTCAAAAACAGATCATGCCAGACTAATCTTATTGCATTCTTTGACAAAATGACAAAATTAGTAGACCAGAGGAATGCTGTCGATATAATTTACTTGGACTTCAGTAAAGCATTTGATAAAGTAGACCATAACCTACTACTAGATAAAGTAGAAAAATGTGGGTTAGACAGCACCACCACCAGATGGATTGGTAACTGGCTGACCAACCGCACTCAACGTGTAGTCCTCAACGGAACTACATCCACATGGAGGGAAGTATGCAGTGGAGTACCCCAAGGCTCTTTTTTAGCCCCAGTACTCTTGAAGATCTTCATCAATGACTTGGACGAGGGGATAGATGGGGAACTCATCAAATTTGCAGATGACACCAAGCTGGCAGGAATAGCCAACACTCCAGAAGATAGGCTCAAGTTACAGAAAGATCTTGACAGACTTGAACATTGGGCGCTATCTAACAAAATGAAATTCAACAGTGAAAAAAGTAAGGTTCTACATTTAGGCCAAAAAAACAAAATGCACAAGTACCGTATATGTGGTACCTTGCTCAACAGTAGTACCTGTGAGAGGGATCTTGGAGTCCTAGTGGATAACCATTTAGATATGAGCCAGCAGTGTGCAGCAGCTGCTAAAAAAGCCAACACAGTTCTGGGCTGCATAAACAGAAGGATAGAATCAAGATCACGTGAAGTGTTAGTGCCACTTTATAATGCCTTGGTAAGGCCACACTTGGAATATTGCATCCAGTTTTGGTCGCCACGATGTAAAAAAGATGTTGAGACTCTAGAAAGAGTGTAGAGAAGAGCAACAAAGATGATTAGGGGACTGGAGGCTAAAACATATGAAGAAAGGTTGCAGGAACTGGGTATGTCTAGTTTAATAAAAAGAAGGACTAGGGAGACATGATAGCAGTGTTCCAATATCTCAGGGGTTGTCACAAAGAAGAGGGAGTCTGGCTGTTCTCCAAAGCACCTGAGGGTAGAACAAGAAGCAATGGGTGGAAACTGATCAAAGAAAGAAGCAACTTAGAACTAAGGAGAAATTTCCTGACAGTTAGAACAATTAATAAGTGGAACAACTTGCCTGCAGAAGTTGTGAATGCTCCAACACTGGAAATTTTTAAGAAAATGTTGGATTACCATCTGACTGAGATGGTGTAGGGTTTCCTGCCTGGGCAGGGGGTTGGACTAAAAGGCCTCCAAGGTCCCTTCCAACTCTGTTGTTATATTATTATATTATATTATATTTTATATAAGGAACGTTGGAACAGGATGGCTTCCGTTTCTCATTTCAAAACACAGAAGCATTTTTCAGCACTTAGAATAGCAAAGAAAGACTGAAATCCATGAAAACCTGAATTGGCTGTGTTGCATAACATTTTCTTTCCTCCAAAGGATGAACAGACAACCTGCAAAACGAAACCGAATGTTCTGTTTCTTCCTTCTCACCGACCTTAGTTAGCTCGGAGCCAAAAGGACCATGATTCCGAAAGAGTTAAGCTTGGACTTGGTGATTGAAAGAGAACTAAATAAAGGGGAAAGCATTTGCTAATGGTGCATATTCCCTTACAGGTAGTCCTCGACTTACAACTATTATGAGCCGTGGTGGTGCAGTGGTTAGAATACAGTACTGCAGGCTACTTCTGCTGACTGACTGCTGCCAGCAGTTCGATTCTCATGGGCTCAAGATTGACTCAGCCTTCCATCCTTCCAAGATTGGTAAAACGAGGACCCAGATTGTTGATGGAGGCAATATGCTGACTCTGTAAACTGCTTAGAGAGGGCTGTAAAGTGGTATGAAGCGGTGTATAAGTCTAAGTGCTATTGCTAGTTGTTTAGCGACAACTGAAAGATACCACAGCACTGAAACAAGTAACTTATTATTCATCTTTGTGCTTATGGGCATCACAGTATCCCATGGCCATGTGATCAAAAATGGACACTTGGCATGTATTATTTACAATGATTGCAGGGTCTTGGGGTCACCTCATCGCTTTTTGCAATCTTCCCAGCTGCCTTCTTACAAGCTAAGTCAAAGGGGGAAGTCGAATTTGCTTAATGACAGTGTGATTCGCTTAATAACTGCAGGAAAAAAGGTCATTAAATCATTCATGACACTTACTTAGCAGCAGAAATTCTGGTTTCAATTGTTGTTGAAAGTTAAGGACTACCCGCACCGTTTATGTCTTAAGCTGAGAGAAAGAAATTACTGAGTGTATATATACAATACAATATACTGTACATCTAAATTAACAAAATGAAATTTCTGTGTTCTCAGAACATGCTCAATCCAGAGCAGAACAGAATAACAGAGTTGGAAGGGATCGTGGAGGTCTTCTAGTCCAACCCCCTGTTCAAACAGGAAACTCTTACAACATTGAAGACAAATGATTGCCCAATCTTTTCTTAAAAACTTTCAGTATTGGAGCACCCACAACTTCTGGAGGCAAGTCATTCCACTGATTAATTGTTCTGTCAGAAAATTTCTCCTTAGCTCCAAGTTGGTTCTCTCCTTGATTAGTTTCCATCCATTGCATCTTGTTCTGCCTTTAGATGCTTTGGAGAATAAGTTGACCCCCTCTTCTTTGTGGCAGCCTCTTAGATGTTGGAATACTACTATCATGTCACTCTTCCATCCTTCTTTTCATTAGACATACTCAATTCCTGCCGTTTGTCATATATTTTAGCTTCTAGTCCTCTAATCATTTTTACTGCTCTTCTCTGCACTCTTTCTAGATCTCAACTTTTTTTTTTTTTTACAACATGATGACCAAAACTGGATGCAATATTTCAAGTGTGGTCTTACCAGGGCAGTATAAAGTAGTTCTAACATTTCTCGTGATCTTGATTCTATCCCTCTGTTAATCCAGCCTAGGACTGTGCTGGCTTTTTTGGCAGCTGCAGCACACTGCTGGCTCATATTTAAGTGATTGTCCACTAGGATTCCAAGATCCCTCTCACAGTGTTTGCTCCCTATATGCAGGTAAAAACTCTGAAAAAGTGAGATTACAACCTAGCCTGCTAAGTTTCTGCTCCAGGTCTAAAAATCCATTTAAAAAAATCAATGTTATGACTTAACACAATGGCTTAGTTCACACCCAAACACAATCATTATGCTATCACAACACACTGAACCACAAATCTTGTTTCAGCCTACACTATTAGGCAAGGTAGGCAATTATGGCCTCTTTGTGATCTGAGGACTTCAAGTCTTGGAATGTTTGAGCCAGCATGGAATTTTGAGAGTTGAAGTCCATAGGTCATAAAGGAACCATAACTGCCTACCTCTGTCATTGCTTAGCCTACATATGTTGTAGAGACCATAATATTTTTTCCCATGTAACTTACTCCTATACCATCTGTTGCAATTCCTAAACAATTTCCCCAGATGATTAAAGGCCCTCGTGAATAATGAGGGATGAAATTTTCATGGCTCTCAGTGAGAATAAAGAATACCTGTTCAGTGGTGAAATCCAATTATTTTACTACCGGTTCTGTGGGCGTGGCTTGGTGGGCATGGTGTGACTTGGTGGACATGGCTTGGTGGGCATGGCAGGGGAAGGATACTGCAAAATCTCCATTCTCACCCCACTCCAGAGGAAGGTTACTGCAAACTCCCCATTCCTGGGGGAAGGATATTGCAAACTCTCCATTCCCACCCCACTCTGGGGCCAGCCAGAGGTGGTATTTGCCGGTTCTCCAAACAACTCAAAATTTCTGCTACTGGTTCTCCAGAACCTGTCAGAACCTGCTGGATTTCACCCCTGCAACTATTCCTTCTTTAAACTTCAGTAAACCTTTTAGGATCCAAACTGACTGAGTGCAAATTTTGCATTCCCCAGCAGCCTCTGTGCTTTAGTCCATATTCAAGCCCCCTGTTTCTTTACAAAGGTTTCTGGAAAAGGACAAAGAGAGTAAAAACACAGTCACTCCTCTTTAAATTTGCCCCTTGCAAGATCCGAGCCCTTATAATAAGGATAAATTTCACTTCTATTGAAAGGTTCCTAATCTTAAAATAGCCAATCAATATGCAGAGCATTTATAAAGCAACTTAAAAAACAACAACAACCAAATAAAGGAGGAGAATGAAATAATATTTAATGCATCATGAAGGGAGCCAATACATATCATTAAAATATGTAGCAATAAAACAATTGCCAATCTCTCCTGAAAAATCATTAAAATATTTCCCAGAAATTTGTATTTATTTATTTATTTATTTGTCACACAGTATATATAAACCTAAGCATGAAATAACTATACAATATATAAGTATATATATAAGTATGAGTATGTAATAAAAAAGTTCGCAGATGACACAACAGTGATTGGTCTCATTCGAGACAATGACGAATCCGCATATAGACGAGAGGTCGAACGACTAGCCTTGTGGTGCAACCAAAACAATCTGGAACTGAACACACTCAAAACCGTAGAAATGGTGGTAGACTTTAGGAGAAACCCTTCCATACTTCCACCTCTCACAATACTAGACAACACAGTATCAACAGTAGAAACCTTCAAATTTCTAGGTTCTATCATATCGCAAGATCTAAAATGGACAGCTAACATCAAAAACATCATTAAAAAAGGACAGCAAAGAATGTTCTTTCTGCGCCAACTCAGTAAGCTCAAACTGCCCAAGGAGCTGCTGATTCAGTTCTACAGAGGAATTATTGAGTCTGTCATTTGCACCTCTATAACTGTCTGGTTCGGTTCTGCAACCCAACAAGAAAAACACAGACTTCAGAGGATAATTAGAACTGCAGAAAAAATAATTGCTACCAACCTGCCTTCCATTGAGGACCTGTATACTGCATGAATCAAGAAGAGGGCCGTGAAAATATTTATAGACTCCTCGCATCCAGGACATAAACTGTTTCAACTCCTACCCTCAAAACGACGCTACAGAGCACTGCACACCAGGACAACTAGACACAAGAACAGTTTTTTCCTGAAGGCCATCACTCTGCTAAATAAATAATTCCCATCAACACTGTCAAACTATTTACTGAATCTGCACTACTATTAATCTTCTCATAGTTCCCATCACCAATCTCTTTCCATTTATGACTGTATGACTATAACTTGTTGCTGGCAATCCTTATGATTTATATTGATATATTGACCATCAATTGTGTTGTAAATGTTGTGCCTTGATGAACGTATCTTCTTTTTTTATGTACACTGAGAGCATATGCACGAAGACAAATTCCTTGTGTGTCCAATCACACTTGGCCAATAAAAATTCTATTCTATTCTATTCTATTCTATTCTATTCTATTCTATTCTATTCTATTCTATTCTATTCTATAACTATATTAACTGGATATAATGAAAAGAAACAATAGGACAGGAACGGTAGGCACACTTGTGCTCTTATGCACGCCCCTTACAGGCCTCTTAGGAATGGGGTGAGGTCAATAGTAGACAGTTTTTGGTTGAAGCTTCGGGGATTTTGAGAAGAGGCCACAGAGTCAGGTAGTGTATTCCAAGCATTAACAACTCTGTTACTGAAGTCGTATTTCCTGCAGTCAAGATTGGAGCGGTTAACATTAAGCTTAAATCTATTGTTTGCTCGTGTATTGTTGCAATTGAAGCTGAAGTAGTCTTTGACAGGAGGGACATTGTAATAGATGATTCTATGAGTTAAACTCAAGTCATGTCGAAGGCGTCATAGTTCTAAATTTTCTAAACCCAGGATTTCAAGTCTGGCGGCATAAGGTATTTTGTTGTATTCAGAGGAATGCAGAACTCTTCTTGTAAAATATTTCTGGACACTTTCAATTGTATTGATGTCAGAAATGTGGTATGGGTTCCAGACAGCTGAGCTGTATTCAAGAATTGGTCTAGCAAATGTTTTATATGCTCTGGTTAGTAGTGTAGTGTTTTTGGAGAAGAAGCTACGCAAGATTTCATCCAGCATTGCAGATAATTCTATATTGGGACGATGCAGTTGCCTTCATCTAGCTCCTATGGAATAAAAACTACCAGGTTTGGAGTATTTCACCATTGGATATTACCACCAAGATGGATTGATGGTCATAACCTGTGTGCCATCTACCTAACATCTGAAGACAGTGATAACACTCACAATAAATGAACAGATTCCCCAAACAGCTATCAGTGCCCAGCAATTCACAAAACTATCAATAGCATAATACAGTCTTGCAGTTAATGCTGGCCAGCTGCAATACGTATTTTTCATTACAGCATATTCATGATGTAGTGTTACAGCAGAGCTAGGTGTAAAATTACATTACATGGTTTAAAACAGGTTTGGCACCTATCAAGAAGGCCACTGAGAGGGCAAATAGAAAACACTCAATAGAGGTCATTCTGTTAAAAGACCTCAAAAAAAGTCTGTTGAAGGTCACAGAATGTAAAGTGTTAGCTGAAAATTCCCAAAGAAGTCCTGAGAATCCCATTTAGAATGTTATAGTTGTATCTCCAGCTTTGATTGTATCAAGAATGGGCACAAAAAATATTTAAGAAGCTCAATGGAAAGCAAATGGCTGCATTGATTTGTTCTTGAATATAATAATAAGTGTGAGAATGTGTACAATAGATAAGATGTGTGTATGTGTGAAGGGGTGTGTGATAAGATATAAAGCATGCAAATTAGTATAGGAAAAAGCATACTGAGAGCTATATACCCTGGGATATCTCTGCCCAGTTGTGCTTACTTTAGCCACATCTGTTTTGGACTACAGTCCTAGATGTAGCTAGCACACCTATTTATTTATGTCAGAATACGTTCATTGCCCCCAACAATGGGGTTTCTGTAAGACTTTGGTTTTTGGCTTTTCGTGCAATATTAAATGGATGGCTACTACAAGCAATCTGTACTGTATTGTACTGCGTCTAAAAGAAATTAAGCTAAATAAATCTCTCTAGATTTAAGTATCAAGATCAAAGGATGCTATTGTCTATGGCTGGGGTCTCCAACCTTGGCAACTTTAAACCTGGTGGACTTCAAAACCTAGAATTCCCCAGCCAGCTTTGCTGGGTGGGGGATTCTGGGAGTTGAAATCCACCAAGCTTAAAGTTGCCAAGGTTGAAGACCCCTGGTCTATGGTGGTGCTCAAAATGTGATATACTTTAAGGCAGGGATGTCCTTACCTTGACAACTTCAAAACTTGTAGACTTCAACTCCCAGAATTCTCCAGCCAGCCATGGTGAATTCTGGGACTTGAAAGCCACAAATCTTAAAATCACCAAGGTTGGACACCCCTGATTTAAGGTATACAATCATTCAAGTCTTCTGAAGGTCATTTCTATTAGATACAAGAAATTTTGAGACAATCGACTTACATTATTGAGGTGCATTAATATGTACGAAACACCTGTGATTTGGGTTTAAGATTTATTTCACCTGCAACATTAATTTTCATGGGAACTTTCAATTTAAGCTCTTTTTGAATTGCAATATCTAATTAAATTTTAATTGTAAATCATGTCCAGACATTAGTTGTTTCCTGGCTCAAATTCTTTAGCACATATGGTGCTAGTATAAACTTGTGCCAGCCTGCCTACTCTGTGTAATTTTGCATGCAAATAGTTTTGTGTCTCTATTGAGGTGCTAGAACATGTTTAGTACACTTGAAAATATTTGCATTGCAAAAGAAGAGTCAAATCTCTTGAGGAAAACCAATTTTATCATACTTTTTTTATTAGGCGATGACACTGGGCACAGTGTTAAGAACTGCTCTAGGAAAAATTAAGTTGAAGGTGAAGCTGACATTTTAAATCAAGCTACACATAAGAAAGACATGCCAATGTTTTGGCAAGTTTCACAGCTACTATGAAATGATTCCTGCGATTAGTCACCACTGCTTTTTCATTAAATGCCATTCCCCTCTTTCTCAGGGTAAGTTCTTAGAAAATATTATACAGAATACAGAATATATGGTTTTGGACATATCTACGAGTACCATAAATGCACATTACTTTCATTCTGGTTTAACTCTCATAGTTATTACAAATGGTTGGTAGAAATTATGACTAGGTGACAGTTCTAGGATGCTTGTTTAAATTTTCTACAAATGTGTACAGAATTGCACACTGCTCAGGAATCAGGGAAAGGAAGATAGTTGTTAAGACATTTGATGTCCATAATTGATAGGCATAGTTGATGTCCATAGAGAGGTCTGCTTCAGATGTTTCAAATACAGGAGTCCTCGACTTACAACACTTCATTTAGTGACCGTTCAAAGTTACAACGGCACTGGAAAAAGTAATTTATGACCATTTTTCACAGTTTACAACCTTTGTAGCATCCCCATGATCATGTGATCAAAATTCAGATGCTGGGCAACTGGTTCATACTTATGACCATTGCCGGCATCATCTTTTGAAAACTTTTGACAAGCAAATCAATGGGGAAACCAGATTCACTTAACAACCGGGTTACTAACTTATCACTCAATGATTCACTTAACAATTGTAGCAAGAAATGTCATAAAAGGGGGCAAAAACTACTTACCAAATGTCTCACTCAGTAACAGAAAATTTGGGTTCAATTGTGGTTGTAAATCGAGGATTACCTGTACTTGAGGCAAGGAATGTTGATTGGAAAAAGAGAAGAACATGTCGGCACCACAATCTTAGTCCCTCTGCATTCTCAAAATATTTAGCACAACAGCAGAAAGTTCAAGAAGATACAGTTCATAGTTTCAAGCTATCCTTGAACCTTCATCCTTCATCCTTGACCCAAAATTGGCAAGCTAGTGAACCACTTAATATCAAAGCACATATCTGACTCAGATCAATATTTCTGCCATGCTGGTGCCAAGAAAAATAATTTTTCCATTTTTTTTCTTTTGGATATATATTTAACTTAGAGGGAGATTTCTTAAAATATATACCTAATCTATACCATAAATCTTCATAGATCTGTGTAGCTTGTGGAACTAGCATATTGAATTTTTCCTTGTATATCATCTGAACACCAATTGTTAATTTTTCTTTGCATAATTTATATCCCGTCAGCCATGATTTGTCCCCTGGATTCTATAAAAAGTGTCTTATCATTGTATATTCTCCTTCCTTGTAAAGTTACAATATATTTAACTATAAATTCATCAATATGCAAATAACCTGCCCGGAATATGTCAAGTTGGTCTATAAAATGTTTCAGAGATAAGCCTGCTGTCAAATGGTATTGACTCGAGGTAAGTCATGTGGGCTAGAATAATCTTATATAATCTTTCAAAAAATATTTCCTTAATATAATATAATAAATGCTTTTGTTTCTTAGAACTAAGATGTTTCTTTGGATCATAGTTGATAGGTACAAAACAAACATTAAAATGAGCTGCTGCTTTATAAGAATTTCCACAACAACCAAAATTGGCACCTACTTTTTTAACCATGCAAATTCTTCACAAATGGGATTTGCAAGAATTTAAGGAATGAGTATGCTAGGCCCAATTTGTACATGGAAGCTCAATCCCTCCAAGACGGAGTGGCTGTGGATGCCGGCACCCCGGTTCAGCCAGCTGCAGCCGCAACTGGCTGTGGGGGGCGAGTTATTGGCCCCAACAGAGAGGGTGCGCAACTTGGGTGTCCTCTTGGATGGGCGGCTGTCGTTTGACAATCATTTGGCGGCCGTCTCCAAGAGGGCCTTCCACCAAGTACGCTTGGTGCGCCAGTTGCGCCCCTTCCTTGACCGGGATGCTTTATGTACAGTCACTCATGCCCTCGTAACTTCCCGCCTGGATTATTGCAATGCTCTCTACATGGGGCTGCCCTTGAAGTGCACCCGGAGGCTGCAGTTAGTCCAGAATGCAGCTGCGCGGGTAATAGTGGGAGCAACTCGTTGCTCCCATGTAACACCACTCCTGCGCAGTCTGCACTGGCTTCCTGTGGTCTTCCGAGTGCGCTTTAAGATTTTGGTCACCACCTTTAAAGCGCTCCATGGCTTAGGACCCGGGTACTTACGGGACCGCCTGCTGTTACCGTTTGCCTCCCACCGACCCGTACGCTCTCACAGAGAGGGCCTTCTCAGGGTGCCGTCCGCCAAACAATGTCGGCTGGCGGCCCCCAGGGGCAGGGCCTTCTCTGTGGGAGCTCCCACGCTCTGGAATGAGCTTCCCCCTGGTTTACGTCAAGTGCCTGATCTTCGGACCTTTCGCCGTGAGCTGAAAACACACTTATTTATTCAAGCGGGACTGGCCTAAAATTTTATTGGGTTAAAATTTTATTGGGTTATTTATATTTTAATATTTTAATTCGTTTTAAATTTGGCCACTTTATAATATGTTTGTTTTAATTTCTTTTAATATTGATACTGTGATTTTTTACTTGGCTGAGTCCTTCGGGAGAAGGGCGGTATAAAAATTGAATAAAATAAAATAAAATAAATAAATAAAAGTGATGATCACACACACATGGAAGTGTACTATATGTCTCATCATGTGATGATGAGACATATAGTACATTCAGTTCTGAGTTTATACTGGCTAAACAGTATAATCAAACGGAGCAGTCAAACTTGATCACATCATGTGACGTATTGTGATGTATTGCAATGTTTTTTTCTCTTTGTGGAGCTGAGATGGGCATGGCCTGTGCATGATGCATCCAGCCCGTGGGCTACCAGTTTGACAGGCTTGAGTTAGGCTTGATTCTAGTTTAGGCTCCATGTTTATCTCTTTTCTCCCTTTGCCACAATAAGGAGCACAGTGGCTCAAACAATAGATTCAAACTTAATGTCAACTGCTTCAAACTTGATTGCAGAAAATATGACTTTTGTAACAGAGTTGTTAATGCTTGGAACTCACTACCTGACTCTATAGTCTCTACTCAAAACCCCAAAATCTTCAACCAAAAACTGTCAACTACTGACCTCACCCCATTCCTAAGAGGACTATAAGGGGCGTGCATAAGAGCACAAAAGTGCCTACCATTCCTGTCCTATTGTTCCCTTCATTATAGTATTATATGCATACTTTTACTTATACTTTTACTTATATATACTTTTTCTCTCATAATGGGTTATTGTTTATGTTGATGATTGTATATACTGTTGTGACAAAATAAAATAAAATAAATAAAAAGTGGTTGGAACCCTGAGCAGGAGGTTAGCAAGCCCGTGTTCAAGACCTGAGAGCTGCCATGGGGTGGGGTTGAGTTCTCATCCTTCACTCCAGCTCCAGCTGGAGTGAAGGAGTCCCCAACTGGATGTCGCCAGGGCGACAGTGGAGTCACCAGCTAATCCTTTCAACCAGGAAGCACCTCAGAGCACTGAGGTACTGTGTCGACCCTGGTGCCATCTTTGAGCGTCTTCAGGGTTGCCACAGCGAGGCTGGATGGAGCTGTGGGAAAGGGAGGGGGAGTAGAGATAGCTGGGGGAATATGTAGCCAAAATAGCATTCTTTCTTCAGGGAACCAAGGACACTTTCACTAGCAGTTGGAGGGGCATGGATGGGAGGCATCCAGGATGGGGAGAGAGACCTGATTGGGGCATGTGATGGTTGTGTATGTTGGGGGGAAGAATTTTGGATTTTGAACTAGGTGGGGAAAATCCGGAGAACTTCGGAGTCGGGTTTTTACCAGCTGTGCCAATATGACATGCCTAATAAATCTATACTTTGGGGAATCTTGCCTTGAGTTTTGATTTCATATGGGCTGTTACTTGGAACCCTGACATACTGTACAGGTGGTCCTTGACTTACATCTATTTGTTTAATGATGGTTCAAAGTTCCAACGGCACTGAAAATAAGTAACTTATGATCATTTTTCACACTTAATGTCCATTGCAGCATCCCTTGCAGCTAGATTCACTTTACAACTTAGCAACTACAGTGATTCACTTAATAATTGTGGGAAGAAAGGCTGTAAAATGAAGCAAAACTCACTTAACAATTGCCCTGCTTAGCACTGGAAATTTTAGGTGCAATTGTTGTACATTGAGGACTATCTATATAACAACTTATCGCCTTCTTTTAAAATATAAGAAACTATCTCTTCATCCCATATTTCATCTCTTATCTATAACTAAAAGATAGTTAAAACTTCATTATTCAGTCCTGGTCAGCAAACATCCATTAGGTTCTCAGAAATAGTACAATATGGAGTGTAACCTTGATCAAATAAACCTACTTTATATTCTTTTATTATAACACTCTTAATCTTTAAGCCCTTCAAATAATACCCCAAAGATTGTTTTCTTTTCTTTTTTTTTTATTTGTCTCTTTTCACAAAATCATTCAGAACTTTAACAAGTCTCTTTGGTAAATCCAATAGAAGACAATTATTCAAATCAGTCTTGTGGTTTGACCTTTATGTATTCCTTTTAATTAAGTCATCAGCTTGTTTCATTTCCATATCCAATGTAGCATCATTTTTCCATATCATTCTTACATTTTGTCATTTTGAAATTCACTTTCAGATTTTCTCAGACTTGCCTGGAAAAACTTGCTCTTCTTCCAAAACATCTTTTAAAGATGGACTATTTATAATAGCAGACAGTGTTAAGATAAACTTCTGAATCCATTATACAAATATCACTCAACAGATTCAACATTAAAAGTATTTTTCTCCCTTTTGAGCAGTCAAATTTAGCTGTTCTTCTCCCTTAATTGCAATCTTTAGTTCCATCTACTGTCCAATGTTCACATTCCCATCCTATCATGTTTTCTGATAAGAATTCAAAACAACAGCATTTTCCTTCAGGAAGAATAATTTTGGTTAATTTCAAAATCTTACTTCAAATTCACCCAGCCCCTTATTCTGTTTATAAGTTTTAAAAAACAATGTTCTAATCACCCTTTTACTGTTTATTCCCTCCAAAGAGGCTGGTGGTTTTTTTTATGTCTTTCAACTTATATTTGAAACTTGTTTTTTTTGTAAGGAATAAAATAGATTCCCCTGGTACATTTTATCGAACTTGTCAATCAGAAAATTCTTAATAGTTGAAATGTAATTAAAATTAATTTCTTTTTTAAAAAAAAGACTAAGAAATGAGGTTTGGCAGAATTGTGTATCTGTACTGCCATATTGTGGCTGTGAGCTTGGTGGAAATCCCTGAACTACAACGTCTCACTCACGCTGCAGAAACCATAACACTTGTTATTTACTCATGATGAGCTGCTGTCCGGAGTGCTAGTGGGCAATCTCATCATCTTTACCCAGACAGCCATGGCTGGCCAGAAATCACTGATTTCACCACAATGTCTTCAGAGTTGTCTACTTTGCCATGAATCATCACTGGAAGTCTACATAAAAAGGAAAGTTGTGGGGTATATGCCAACATATATCCAATCCAAGGTCATGGATATTTTTAGTGAAAGCAGTTGATTCTCCAAAAGTCCAAAAGCACATCGGTAGATAGGAGAAAATACTAGAATGTATATATACAATAGCATATACATCTCCTAAAATAGAAAAAGTAGGAAAAACAGGGAAAGAGTTTGGTTTTTTTTCCATTGCAGAAGCTGCAGGCCTTGCTGATAGAAAGTATGCCAATTGGCTAACAGAGTGGAATATAGAATTACCAGACATTGGGCAAAAAGAGGATATGTCTTTTTTTTTTTTGGTCTTCATGTCCTCTGTCCAGCAAGCCTAGTCTTAAAATCAAATATTGTCTAGCTTTATGTAGGAAAAGGACTGGCAGAATCGAGGGAGGTGTGAAAAGAGGAATCAGTCTAGAATCACTATGTAGTCACAAACAAGTCAAGTCTAACCCGCCCCCCCTTGATTCAGGGGTGAAATCTATTTACCTTCCCTACCGGTTCAGAAGTGCATGCCATGCATCACATGTGCGCGCCGACCCTCTGCGCATGCTCAGAGGATAAAAAACAGGTTACTTCCTGGTTAAAACCAAGAAATAATGTCAAGCGGGTGGGCGGAGCCTCGAGCTGCCATTGCTACCAGTTCTCCGAACCATCGGCTGTCATCGCTTCCGGCTCAGCCGAATCAGCCCAAACCAGGAGCATTTCACCATTGCCTTGGTTGCTGTTGATTCTTATCTAACTCTAACCAGATGCTGTCCATTAGTTGAGAAGATTCCTCTACATAGAATTTTAGCAATGAATGGTTAAATTAAACCTTCACATGTAGACCTGGTCTTTCATGCCTGAAACTTTTTGAATTTCTCAGACTTTTTCTTTTTACTGTTTTCACAATAGAAGTCATTGAAACTTTCAAAGTGTCTTGACATTGTAAATTGCCTGTTTCTTTCTTTCCCTTGTCCATCAATAGTCTTGATAGCTTAGATTTATATTATTTAATTTATTTCTTGTTTCCACCTATCAGCTTCAGTCCAGCCCCTTTAAATCTATGATCACTGTAGCCTGTAGATTACAGAACTCCTCACATGTTTCTATGGTGAAATTTGAAAAACATGTTGTCATTGATTCTATATTCCTATGGCATGTGTTCTTGAAAATAAAGTTTTGTTGGAAAAATATTGCAACTGAAAAAAAAAAGTCTTTCTGATGCTAGAAAAGAAGTTGCATATACATGTAGGCCTAAGTACAATTTTTTGCAGGTGTTTGTTTGTTTGTAATTTTTGTGATGGATGTCAAGAAAGTTAAATAATCAGTATGTTATCCTTTTGTTCACATCTGTTCACCTCTCCAATTCTCCATGTTCTCCTTTTCTGTTCTGATATCCAACAACTCTAGAAGAATAAAACTTATGACCACAATTGAACCTGACTGCCTTGATTTAAGTTGAGGCAGCCATGTTCCAACAAGTTTTATGACATTTTTTCTGGAGACGTGAATCATTGTGGTTGTTAAGTGAAGACTTCAGTCATAAATGTGAACCCATTCTTCCAAGTGGCAGCTTTTTTGCTGGAAACTTGCAAAACATGTCATAAATTGAAGCCACATAAGTGTGGGATGCTGCAACCCATGATAAAGGTGAGCAAGCACCCAAAATGCAGTCATGTGACCGGGAGGTGAGGGTTTGTGGTACCTTTTACCATAGCCAGATGTACTTTGGGAGCCATAAAGTGCCCAAAGACCTGTTTCATTTTCCGGTTGCTTCCTTGGGCATCAAGCCAACCAGCAAGAAAGATGGAATGTTTAGTTACACAACTAAAGGGTCCTCTGTAAGTTATTAGGGCCAGTGGCTAACAAAGAAGAAACAGCTTGAAAGGAATACACACAGACAAGATTTAATGTTAATACCACTTTATAATGCCTTGGTAAGGCCACACTTGGAATATTGCATCTAGTTTTGGTTGCCACGATGTAAAAAAGATGTTGAGACTCTAGAAAGAGTGCAGAGAAGAGCAACGAGGATGATTAGGGGACTGGAGGCTAAAACATATGAAGAAAGGTTGCAGGAACTGGGTCTATCTAGTTTGATGAAAAGAAGGACTAGGGGAGAAATGATAGCAGGGTTTCAATATCGCAAAGGTTGCCACAAAGAAGAGGGAGTCAAACTATTCTCCAAAGCACCTGAGGGTAGAACAAGAAGCAATGGGTGGAAATTAATCAAGGAGAGATGCAACTTAGAACTAAGGAGAAATTTCCTGACAGTTAGAACAATGAATCAGTGGAACAACTTGCCTGCAGAAGTTGTGAATGCTCCAATAGTGGAAATTTTTAAGAAGATGTTGGATAACCATTTGTCTGAAGTGGTGTAGGGTTTCCTGCCTGGGCAGGGGTTTGGACTAGAAGACCTCCAAGGTCCCTTCCAACTCTGTTATTATTATTATTAAGACAAAATTAAGTGCAGCTTGCAGTTCCTAGGAAATTGCATTTATTAAAGCAAGGTCTTTCAGAGCCTGAAAACGTGGTGCTTCCATGAGATGGCCCAAATACTTCTCTGTGAGAACCACAGTGATGTCCTTGGAGAAGGAAAGCAGTAAAACATGAATTAAATCCAGGAAAGAGAGCTAGAGTTAGAAAGAAGCTTCCAGTGTCTTTGCCTTGACTGTCTTTCCAAAAGAGGGGGGAGGGGTGTAAACACTGTCAGAATCTTTCCATATTCTATTGCTATAGCATTTCAGTTGTAAATATAAGAAAGGGGGAGAAAACAAGAATATTAGTAGAGCTACATCCCACAAGTCTATTAATTCCCACATTCAAAGCAATATGCAAAGATATATGGATCCATTCACAATCTATAACCCCACCCAAATTTACTACTTCCAGTAATTCTTACTCATGTTTAACTAGAATTTCTGAGAGGCGGGAGAATCCATGTTACTTCCCCTCTTGTCCCAACAAGTTTGCTCAGGATGACTGAGTTTCTACCAACTAGTCATCCTCTTGCCAACTAATCAACAGCTTGCTGCAGAATGTACACTATTATGTTGAAGAGTTTTAGGCCTATGATAACGCTCTTTGATATCCCATTGATCAGTTGGGGAGCTTGGGACTATAAATAATCACAGCATCAACAACAAGCAACAAAAGTAGCCTCTACAGACCATCCTCCCCTTTCCTTTAAGTTGTTTATTTACTTTATTATGAAATTTACCTAGTATCCAACAACTCTATTTCATAGTTTTACTCATGCCCTTAAGCTGGGAATCAAAATAACCACTCCTTTTTCACCACCTGTGAATTGGGATGGTAAAATGAGCATAACTGCTCTAGTTCTTACTAAACGCACATACTGTATATGCATATGCAAATAATTATTAAATGCTTTTATAGGTAAATCATTACACCCATGGGGTAAAGGCCACTAGGATGACGATATAACTAACATACAAATAATAAGCTCAAGGACCTTGGAAATATACATTTTCAAAGTTCCTGGGATTTAAATAGAACTAAGGAGAAATTTCCTGACAGTTAGAACAATTAATCAGTGGATTAATTGCCTGCAGAAGTTGTGAATGCTCCAACACTGAAAGTTTTAAAGAAGATGTTGGATAACCATTTGTCTGAAGTGGTGTAGGGTTTCCTGCCTAAGCAGGGGGTTGGACTAGAAGACCTATAATGTCCCTTCCAACTCTGTTATTCTATTCTATTCTATTCTATTCTATTCTATTCTATTCTATTCTATTCTATTCTATTCTATTCTATTCTATTTATTTTTTTTATTTTTTTATTTATTTTGTCACAACATCATACAAAAAGATTATATAGTATATAAACATATATATGAGTAAATATTAGGAGGTATAAGCATATATATATATATAGGAAGAAGAAAAGAAAAACAATAGGACAGGAACAGTAGGCACATTTGTGCGCTTATGCACGCCCCTTATGGTCTTCTTGGGAATGGGGTGAGGTCAATAGTAGAAAGTTTTTGGTTAAAGCTTTTAAGATTATAGGAAGAGACCACAGAGTCAGGTAAAATATTCCAAGCACTGATGGTTCTGTTACAGAAGTCATATTTTTTGCAATCTAGATTAAAGCGGTTGACATTAAGTTTAAATCTATTGGTTGCTCTTGTATTATTGCAATTAAAGCTGAAGTAGTCTTTAACAGGAAGGACATTACAATAGATGATTCTATGAGTTAAACTTAGGTCTTGTCAAAGGCGATGGAGTTCCAAGTTTTCTAAGCCTAGAATTTCAAGTCTGGTGGGATAAGGTATTTTGTTGTTTTCAGAGGAATGGAGAACTCTTCTTGTAAAATATTTCTGGACACGTTCAATTGTATTGATGTCAGAGATGTGGTGAGGGTTCCAAACAGGCGAGCTGTATTCTAGAATTGGTCTAGCAAATGTTTTATATGCTCTGGTTAGTAGTGTAGTGTTTTTGGAAAAGAAGCTACGTAAGATTAGGTTTACAACTCTTAGAGCTTTTTTTGCTATGTAGTTGCAGTGGGCTTTGGCACTTAGATCATTTGACATGAAAACTCCAAGGTCTTTAACGGGATGGGGGTCATCTGTAAGGTAATGTCCATCAAGTATGTACTTAGTGTTTGGGTTCTTTTTTCCTATATGTAAGACTGAGCATTTGTTGGTTGAGATTTGGATTCTAAATGCTCTTGATGCAGAAGTAAAAATATCAGAGAAGGACGGAAGGAGGTTTAAAAGATCAGGTTAAATGCAAACTAGGATTAGGTCAGACTGAAATAAGATAGAGAAGAACATGAAGCAGCTAAAGACCTTTACCGTCTTCCAAGTCATGTCAGTGTAAACTGAGATAATCTCTCTAGCTGCCAGATATTATATGAGAATAATGAGCTTTTGTATGACATGTGAGACTCTTAGTATTCTCACATGCATGAAAGTATAATTCAAGTTGTCGCCAACACACCTTTAATTTGGAAACATGATAGCAGTCCATATTGTCGCAGTAAAAGGGTAAGCCGAAGAATGTGTTGTCTGACTGAGAGAAGACGCAGTATCTGTGCTTCATTGTTCTTCTCTGGACCAAAGTAGGAATGCTATAATATTTAAAGGATGGTGCCACTTGGAGAAATGGAGTGCAGTTGAAGAAAAGATGACCTACTTTTGCTGCAGTAGACGAGAAACAATGCAGAAAAAGAGTGAAGCCCACCGCCTTCAAAACTCAGTCCAATGTGATATATTCTGCTTTGGTTGGAGGGCTTTTGTTTTGTTTTGTTTTTTTGCAGTGACATGAGAAAGCTAGAGAAACATGATGGCTTTGCTACTTCGAAGCAGTTGACCGAGTAACATAGATAATGCTGCTACTGTGCAACAAAAAGAGAGTGTAAGACAAAGGAAGGATTACAAATAGAAGGATTCCAAAGAACATTTAAGAATGTAAAAGATCTGTAAGAAAGCAAACTTCGAACATTGTTGGTTAGCTTGCTCTGATGGAGCCTGAGTCAAAGAAATACAAGAAGGCTGATTGAGATGGCTTTGGAGCAAAAGAACTCAGATCACGTAGTCATCCTGCAGAGAAGATTATGAAGTAGAATAAGTTCCTACATGTATGTGTGCCCTGAATTGAACCTCTGGTGGTGCCCCACTCCTCCAGAATCATCTCTCCAATATCAGGCATGATGTATAATTCTATGTATTTAGGTGGAGAAGATTGCAACATCTGATTTCATGTTTCTGCCTGAACAACTCTTCCTGGGTTCCCACCCTGGTAGGCATGTTACAGAATGTAGATAGGCCTATTATCTGTATTAAAATCTATCTATCTTCTAAAACACTGCCTGATCTTTGGTTCTGAGGTCGCCTCTTTCAATACTGATATCAACATAAAAAAGAGTCCTCAGAGCTACAAGTGGCCTCAAGAAACCCTCTGGAACACAGAAATTACAATTTTGAATGTGGTAGAAAGAAAACATCTATTAATAACATGGGCAGTAATTAGGATAGCTATATTTAGTTACTTTATTCTGAATTACATTGCAATCGAACCAAGTTGTTTTTGTCTTGTCCCACCTAGTTTTTGGAATGAGGCCCTTATATAACATGCCATGAGCTCTATCCTCCAAAGATGACTACTCTGGGTACACATCCCATCATGTTATAGAAAGTAGGTGGAAGCTACTGTAGTAACTAGATACAGTCTAATTCCCCCATCATAAAGACACAGGAAGAGGTAAATCTGCAGGGATTCTACTAGTGAAATACTTATTTTTCGGAGTATAAGACACACCGGAGTATAAGAAGCACCTTAGTCTTTGGGGAGGAAAATAAGAAAAAAGCTGATTGGTGGGTGGATCAGCCTCCCAGAATACCTCCAATCAGCTGTTTCCAGAGGTGAATTTTAGCAACAGGTTCCTTGGTTGTGAGCTCTGTGGCTTGATTTTTTTTCTGCCTCTGAAACTTCTGAAACTCTGTTTCAGAAAAAACTTTTTTTCTGCCTCTAAAAGCCTCCAAAACAGAGCTTCAGAAAAACAGCCTCTGAAGCTCTGTTTGGGGGCTTTTTTTCTGAAGCTTCATTTCTGATGCTTTTTTCAGCCTCTGAAACCTCTGCTTGAGAAGCTGGGCAGGGCTACATTCGGAGTATAAGACACACCCAGATTTTCACCCTCTTTTGGGGGGGAAGAAGGTGCTTCTTATACTTTGAAAAATATGGTACATTACTTCAGAAGTTTTTTTAAAAAACCAGCCAAGGATTTGTCTACATGCTATATTTCTGAAGCATTGATTCAGGGTCAAACAGTGGTGAAATCCAATTTTTTTTTACTACTGGTTCTGCAGGCGTGACTTGGTGGGCATAGTGTGGCTTGTTGGAAATAGCAGGGAAAGAATACTGCAAAATCTCCATTCCCATCCCATTCCAGGGGCCAGCCAAGGTGGTATTTGCCGGTTCTCCAAACTACTCAAAATTTCCACTGTTAGTTTTCCTAACTGCTCAAAATTCCCACTACCTGCTAGATTTCACCCCTGGGGTCAAAGAGTTATCGATTGTCACAATCTGATGTGTATGAGATAGTTATAAAGCATGGACGGCTTCTCTTTACATATCATATAAAGGGGCCAACAAAATCTTGAAATTTGCAAGCCAAAAGTTTTATTTGTACCGTACCTTTTTAATTTTCATGTAAAGGGGCTGAGGCTCCTCCCTCTGTCTGTCTGTCTAGCCATTCGCAGGCTAAGTGTCTGAAAACAAAAACTCAACAGGAATTGGTGTGGGTGGGAGGGGAGGGGAAAAGCTAATGGAGGACAGATTGAATTTAAAAACCCAGAGCTCAACCCCGCCCCCCATCTTCCTATCAGAATAGCAACTAGGTAGTGGCTCAGAAGGCTGTTCAATTCCAAAATGGAGTATGCAAGATCTCCCTTGGTTTACCGCTATAGCATAAAACCTATGAATAATCATCATAGAATTTCTGATACACAAAGAGACCCACTCTAACACACTTTCACAATAAACAGAATTGGGACCTTGGAGGTCTTCTAATCCAAACCCCTATTCAAGCAGGAGACCCGATACCAGGGGTGTCAAACTCAAAACCCGGGGCCCAGATCCAGCCCGCAGGGTGCTAGATCTTGCCCATGGGGCTGCCCTGGAAACAGCAAAGGACTGGCCCATGGTGCCTCTGCCAGTGAAAACAAAGCTCATGAGGGCCATGTGTGGCCTTCCCAAGCTCCATTTTCACTGGCAGAGGGTTGCAGGATGCCATTGCAGCCGAAAACGGAGCTTGAGAATCCGCGTTCACTGGCAGAGCGCTTGGGCCACCACAGCTGCCCCCGACATGAGTGACGTCGAACTGGCCTGATGTGGCCCTCAATGAAATCAACCCTGATGTGGCC
Source organism: Ahaetulla prasina (assembly GCF_028640845.1). Taxonomy (NCBI): domain Eukaryota; kingdom Metazoa; phylum Chordata; class Lepidosauria; order Squamata; family Colubridae; genus Ahaetulla; species Ahaetulla prasina. The sequence goes on along the minus strand of NC_080540.1, from coordinate 222,590,965 downwards.
CTCAATGAAATCAAGTTTGACACTCCTGCCCTATACCATTTCAGGCAAGTGGCTATCCAGTCTCTCTTTAAAAGCATCCACCTCTCAGAATAATGAAGCAAAGACTGATCTCTAGGGCATGTAAAGAACAACTACATTTACTCTGAAAGGGACAGTCAGCCAAATCGCTCCCTAGAAAACAGGTGCCTTCTCCAACTTTGACATGGAGTTCTCTTCCTTCTACCTTAAAGCTTTTTCACCTGTTACTTCCAGGGATCATTGTTTTGTATGGATAAATTAGGAAAAGCCCTAAGCAGGAAATTTATCCTTATGCATAGAGCCTTGATAGGAGCATTCCTCAACTTTTCAATGGATGCATTAGCAATAGCACGTAGACTTATATACCGCTTCACCGTGCTTTACAGCCCTCTCTAAGTGGTTTACAGAGTCAGCATATTGCCCCCAACAATTTGGGTCCTCATTTTACCCACCTCGGAAGGATGGAAGACTGAATCAACCTTGAGCCTGGTGAGATTCAAACTGCCAAATTGCAGGCAGCTGGCAGTCAGCAGAAGTAGCCTGCAGTAATGCACTCTAACCATTGCGCCACCATAGCAATGGGTTAATAATGGCAAATGTTAATGATGTAGGTGGTTTATAGATTTTTCTTCCCATAAATTGGCACTCTGTTCACCTTGATTACAGAACCACTGATACTCAATCTTGCCCTTAATGAAACACCAGAGAGAAGCACATCACATTTATTCTTTTCTGAATAAGACAAATATTGAACGAAGGATTCTATGTTGTTTTCTTTACTGTACATTACCAAATGGTAATCCAAGTTAGGATCATATTATGGGATCAAGGAGATATTTACATTTTGCCCCGCCTCACCGTGCTTTAATTTCAAATTAGCACATCATGCCTGCATTTGCACTGGCAAAAATACTTCATTGCCCTCAATGGATCATTTGCACCAAGGATAATTTGAAGGCCCAATCTAGACTAACTGAGAAAAAAAATTAAAGTGTCTGCTATCTAAACACTAAGATCACAGTCCAGCTGAGGTGCTTAAACTAGAAATCTGAGAGGCCCCTAAATAAATCAGAAGTCTTATAGAAAAAGTAACATCTAGGATAAATCATACACACAATGTGGAATTTAGGCCACCTGATTACAGAGAAAGCAATTTCAACAGAGTCCAAAGAGTTGATTTGTTTGTCTTGGTGCTATGTACCCAGCCCAAGTGACATGCATATGACCTTGAGAGTATTATTGCAAGGAAAAATAGACTCAGGGAACATCTGCACTCCCGGGTTGCCCCATTGCAAGTATGTGAAACCAACCCACCCAAATGTCTGGAGGGCAGGAGAAAATGTTGTCATTCTTTCCTTGATCCTGGCATACTGTAAATGTCTCTTTGCATCTGTAATTTCCTACTCCAAGCTGAAAGTATAGTAGTGTTTTCTGGTTTTTCTCTTCTCAAGTGTTGCTGTTCAGTTTTCCTGCTGCCTTTTACTTTCTTCAGAGAAACTTCCTGCACTTCTATTAGCTACCATACAGAGGCAAAAAAATTACCCTTTTCAGCTTTACTTCCATATGATCCATTTACAGATCTTTCTTAATAGCAGAGAGGCTAGCTGGCTGAGGAATTCTGGGAGTTGAAGTCCACAAGTCTTAAAGTTGCAAAGGTTGGAGACCCCTGGGCTATAACACTTGCAGAATATCCCTCATTCAAAATTTAGCAGAAAATTGATAATGATACAACCATAGGTGGTATTCAGCTGGTTCAGACCAGTTCACCCAAACCGGTAGGTGAAATTGCAGGTGGGCCTGCCCACCCGTCCCGGCTCTACGCCATCCTATTTAGACACGTTTTTGAGGCCGGGAGCATGCGTGCAAGGCGTGCGTGCCAGCAAAGCACATGCATGGAAGGCCAGGTGCATGCGTTGGTGGAGGTTCACATGGATGTGCGCGCTCACATTTGCAAACCGGTAGGGAAAGTAAGGGAATACCATCCCTGAATACAACCAACTTCCGCCCGCCCCCAGAAGAAATAAGTCCACCAATAGATAATTGTACTGTTTTGGATTCACTTGAAGTCGAAAGGTGACTGGAATAACTCTGAAATGATGTGCTAGCGGACTTATTTAAGAAAAGAAAAAGCGGCACAGTAGATAACTCAGGAATTTAAAAAACAGTACTTAAAAACTGTCCCTGCTAGGTTTCAAAATGGTAAAACTCTGGATTGCAGCTAAGTGTGTAATTACTACACTGCTCACAAAGATTTGTAATACAAGCTGCAGCAGCTCTTACTGAGTCTTATCAAGACTTCCATAACTTAAAATATTTTCTCTTCCTGTTTTCTCCAATGAGCTTCTTCCCCTCTCTTCCTCTTCTCCTTTTAAATATATACATACTTGTTGTTAGTTGCGAAGTCGTGTCTGATCCATTGTGACCCCATGGACAACATTCCTCTAGGCCTTCCTATCCTCTACCATCCTCTGGAGTCCATTTAAACTCATGCCTACTGCTTCAGTGACTCCATCCAGCCACCTCGTTCTCTATCATCCCTTTCTTCTTTTGCCCTCAATCTTTCCCAGCATTAGGCTCTTCTCCAGTGAGTCCTTCGTTCTCATTAGGTGTCCAAAGTATTTCAGTTTCCTCTTCAGGATCTGGCCTTCTAAAGAGCAGTCAGGGTTGATCTCCTCTAGGACTGACTGGTTTGATCGCCTTGCAGTCCAAGGGACTCGCAGGAGTCTTCTCCAGCACCAGAGTTCAAAGGCCTCAATTCTTTGGCGCTCAGCCTTTCTTATGGTCCAACTTTCACAGCCATACATTGCAACTAGGAAAACCATAGCCTTGACTATACGCACTTTTGTTGGCAGGGGGACGTCTCTGCTTTTTAGTACACTGTCTAGATTTGCCACAGTTTTCCTCCCCAGGAGCAAGCTACACTATGCTTTATTTTTGATATTTTTTTGTTATAATTGGCTGAAACATAACAGTCTTAATTCCAACAATCCTAGCAGGGCTTCAGCAAATCTTAGATTTAAGATAATTTATTATACATTCTTGTAGTGTTTTATAGATTCTGCTATTATTTATGGCCTTTTATAGCTATCTGTCCTAGATATTTATAGAACATAGCTGATTCCTTGTAAAATTAATTGTAATTGATAGGATTCTTTTCTGTTTTAATACTTCTACTCCATGATTAATAATTGTATCTTGACCTTATTTTATTCTATCAACTTTTTGACTTTTTATTTTTATTTCTATTTTAGCAAAATTGTTATGCTATTTGTACTAAGGTGGTCTATGACCAAAATAAAATTGATTGATCAATACAAGGTGTAGCAGACGTTACTGAGGAAAATTGAGAAAATGCAAGAAAGGAATTTCATTCTGAATCTGGCTGTTGTGTATTATATACGCATGTTCATACTTTAACTTTATATTTAGGTATTTTATTTCACATTGTATGCCATATATTTGTTTGTGTATCTTATAAAGCATATTGTATAAATGCATATACATCTCGAAAGATTTGGCCACAGAAAGAACAGTTCTAGCAATTGCTTTCCTGGCACAGAAATTTGGAAGGACACAGCAGTGTGGGAATTGTCTAAGACAGTATTTCTCAACCTCAGCAACTTTAAAATGTATTTCCCAACCTCAGCAACTTTAAGAATTCTGGGATATGAAGTCCACACAATTTAAGATTGAGAAACTGTCAGAGAGAAGCTGTCCCATTCGGGAGGAGTGGTCAAACCAGAGAGAGTCTGAAATTGTATGTAGACACAAGAGGACAAGGTCAGACCCACCTTGAATGTCATTGAACCGTATCCAGTCTTTGGCAAATTGCCAATCTGGAAAGATTTCTGTGAAATAGGCAATCTCTCTATATAAAAAAAGATCTATGTAGATAGATAGATAGATAGATAGATAGATAGATAGATAGATAGATAGATAGATAGATAGATAGATAGATAGATAGATAATCCAGCATAACTCTGGAACCAAACTTGGTATACAGATGACTTAATCTCTGCAAAAAAATACTGTGGGGGTAAAACACCCCTAACACCCCTCAGGATGTGTGTGTGTGCGTGTCTGTGTCTGTGTGTTCCAGCATAACTCTGGAACGCTTTGAGCAATTTTAACCAAACTTCTAGAAAAAAATACTGTGGGGGTTAGACACCCCTAACACCCCTCGGGGGGGGGGAGTGTCTATCTGTGTGTGTCTGTGTTTCAGCATAACCCTGGAACGCCTAGGCTGCTGAAATGAAAAGGAATGAATTATATCTATAGGGTTAAATCACAGTACTTTTTACAGTGATGATGTGTATTTTGTATTCAGGTTCTGTTAAGATACAGCCTGTTGTGCCTTGAAATGGCTTCTAATGTACATCACAATGGAGTTGCCATGGTAACGGCTTCACAGTACTCCACAAGGGGGCTCCCTCTGGTAAGGGGGATTGGTTCTTAAACAAACAAATAAACAATAAACCCCCTAGGCCCTCAGCTTCAAGCAAAGAGGGCAAGTTGTTGGGGGAGGTGCCTGCTAAGGCAGATAATTACCTCAAAGGCTGTTCCTTGTAGAATTTTTCCCAGGCTGTTGGCCAGGGCAATAGGTTTCCAATTTTCACCACAGTGAGCAATGACTTTTCCTGTCTAATACAGGATTGGGATAAATACGTCGGGTTATCAGCTAGTTAGTAGAACAATCAAGTAACTACTTTAAATTCCTCATGTATGGGTCTGGTTGTTCATGCCTAACAGAAAAATTGATCTAAGGGGGTAAAAAGACAGTAGCCAATATTCTGGACTAAACCCCTGGAAATTCGCTGCCAAACCATCTTCCCATTTGTGCCTGGAAAGCATTTTATTAAGTTGGTGTATAACCCAGCTGACATCAACATAAGATAGGACATAAGAGCAGTTAAAGGACACAACAAGGTAATCCCAGAATCACTTCGATAGAGACATGGGCAGCATATAAATAGAAAGAAAGAAAGAAAGAAAGAAAGAAGGAAGGAAGGAAGGAAGGAAGGAAGGAAGGAAGGAAGGAAGGAAGGAAGGAAGGAAGGAAGGAAGGAAGAAAGAAAATAAACCAATCCTTTTTTCTCTACCATGGCTAAGAATAAAATTCAGAAACAGGACAGTGATCTGAAGTGCTTTCTTCTTGACATCCCCTTCCAAAATTGGCAGTAGTTTCAGATCCATAAATCTAGCAAGAGACACGCAGAATGGCCAATGCAATTTACAGATCAGATTCCATAATCTTCATAATATTCCATAATCTTCAATACTTCCTCAAAGGCAAGCATCTCAAAGACTGCAAAATTATAAGTTTATGGACCTTTACTCAAAATTAAGCCTTGTAATAGATTTAATTTATTCGTTGTGCTTAATGTTGAACTGAGTTCCTAAATCTTTATCTCTCCCTTTGAAGCTAACAGAAGCTTCTGGGAAAATGTGATTTAAGTAAGGGAATTACTGCAAATTGAAAGGTAGGCTTCCTTTCCAGCAATCTGTATTGCACTACCCTCCTCAGCATTTTACCAATTAAACAGATATTAGGGCTTTTATGAGACTAGGCCAAAGCTGCCATGCATAAAGATGAAGCTGCCATGTAAGCAAGCTGGTCAAAGAGCCAGGAATTTTATCTAAAATATACCTTCAGGATATTTAACACCACCAACAATACTATTACCCTTCAAAAAGACCTTGACTTTGTATCTGATTGGTCTAAAACTTGGTAACTCCAAATCTCAACCAGCAAATGCTCAGTCTTACATATTGGGAAAAAAAACCCAAACACTAAGTACAAGCTTGATGGACATTACCTTACAGATGACCCCCCACCCTGTTAAAGACCTTGGAGTTTTCATATCAAATGACCTAAGTGCCAAAGCCCACTGCAACTACATGGCAAAAAAGGCTCTAAGAGTTGTAAACCTAATTTTGCGTAGCTTCTTTTCCAAAAACTCTACACTACTAACCAGAGCATACAAAACATTTGCTAGACCTATTCTTGAATACAGCTCACCTGTCTGGAACCCATACCACATCTCTGACATTAATACAATTGAATGTGTCCAGAAATATTTTACAAGAAGAGTTCTCTGCTCCTCTGAAAACAACAAAATACCTTATACCACCAGACTTGAAATCCTGGGATTAGAAAATTTAGAACTCCGCCGACTCCGACAAGAGCTGTGTTTAACACACAGAATCATCTATTGCAATGTCCTTCCTGCTAAAGATTACTTCAGCTCCAATCACAATAATACAAGAGCAAACAATAGATTCAAACTTAATGTTAACCGCTTCAATCTTGATTGTAGAAAATATGACTTTTGTAGCAGAGTTGTTAATGCTTGGAACACACTACCTGACTCTGTGGTCTCTTCTCAAACTCCCAAAAGCTTTAATCAAAAACTGTCTACCATTGACCTCACCCCATTCCTAAAAGGACTATAAGAGGCATGCATAAGAGCGCAAAAGTACCTACCGTTCCTGTCCTATTGTTTCCTTTCTTTATATATACGCTTATATGTTGTATGGTTGTTTCATGCTTATGCTTATATATACTGTTGTGACAAAATAAAATAAAATAAAATAAAAAGATTAGAAGAACCAAATCATTAAGGAACAAAGGAATAATGTCACCTGAACCAGACAAAAGAAGTTGGGCCTGAGCACATGGGAAATCCCATCAATACCGCATTTCCCCGAAAATAAGACCCTGTCTTATATTTTTTTTGAACCCTGAAATAAGCGTTTGGCCTTATTGCCATGCACTCAAAAGCCCGATTGGGCTTATTATCAGGGGATGTCTTATTTCGGGGGAAACAGGGTAACTATGAGACTTGTAAATTAAAAATTGCATTAACTGTAAATTAAATTAATTGTAAATTAAATTAACAAGGCAAGAGTAGCTGCCAATCTTGTCAATCAATAAAGCAAAGGAAGCAAGGACTTTGAGGGATAAAAGCCCACTCTTTGAGTCATCTTTAGATCTGGATTGATGGCTTTCAACCCTCTGGCTAGTGCTTGCCAGCTTAGTTGAGAAGGCTAAAGATAGGTGTGTGTGCACATGTATGAAAAAGAGCGAATGTACATTGCAAGAAGTAAAATTTTGCTGTTACTTTAAATTCACTCAGTCTCCATATACAGGTTGGACCTCAGTGGTCAGTTGAAAGAGATTCGAGTGTGCTATTTTCCAGAGCTCTAAGTAACCATAAACTGAAACTGCTAATGTATGTGTAACAGGTATTTAATCACAATGCTTGCACATCACATATAATTCGACGCTGACCTGGAAGAAGGAAAATTCTCAGAACTTAACCCACTTGTATAGATAGGTAGTAATCTCTCTACTATCTGTAATATAACAACAAGCCTACTCTGTTATCTTTTTTTCCACACCAGTTCATTTCTTTGTGGGGAATATTTTTATGACTTCCGGTGGCATTTAAAAAATACTTGTCTTTTCTTGTCTTCAGTTCTAAACTGCATGCCTTTTCCCCCATATTTGAGGAGTTTTTAATTTAAGCATTCATTTTTCCTCTGGAAACACTTGTATATCTACAGTACCTCACCATCACCCACTTTTTAAAGTGCAGCTCATAGCGTGACATTTGTGGTCAAAGTCCCCCTCCCCCCCAAGCTTAAAAAAACCCATCCTATTTTATAGGATTGTCATCAAGATTAGAGCAAGATTATATATGTAGAATGCTTTAAAAGCTTCACAAATGCTAATTGCATCAATGGTAAATTAACTAATTATAAATTAATGGTATGAAAATCTGCCAATGCTCCTTTATGTAATGAGCAAAAGTTTAAAAATCTGTTGCTTGAAAAAATTAGTACACCAAAGTAAAATGAGACTTTTATTGCAGTGTTGAGCTCACAAACCTGTAGGACTAGTAGTAGTTAGTGAAACAAGCACTCTTGCAACTATTTATATATTGCAAATCCTTCCTTCAGTTAAAAACAAAAGTACTACGTTCAATAAATAAGAAGACTACAAAATGTTCAATAGCTCTTAAATTACAATAGCAAAAAGTGCTATTGAATTACAGTCAATGGGTCCTATTTTGGCAAGTGGCTGGAGGATATTCCAAATACGGTATTGAGAAACTAAGAAGTTTGTAGAAATGTTTATGTAGGGTTATGTTGACCTTGGTTATGCATAGGGCATGCTGAGGTCCTGATAATGGGGTTGGAATAATACAAGCGGTTATTTGATCAGTCTCCTTTACAATTAAGCCCCATCAAATAGGATTGGTCTTGGCATGAACTCTTTTCCTAGTAGTTCATAGTTACTTTATTTGGTCATTATTGCGACTAGTCAGATTTGACTCCTATCCTATCCAGTGTGGAGGGGAAAAGGTCCAAAAGATTTCAGTCAGCATTTGGCAACAAATCTTCTGCCAGCGTGCAGCCTCCAACATTCAGCTACAAAGCTTAATTTTATGAGATCTTGCAAGCATTCCATTTCAGCTCATTCCAAAGATAATCAGTTTGGGTTATATATCAGTGGCTCTCCTCATCCTCTTACATCAGATGCGGCTTTAGTGAAAGAATTGTTAATTTAATCAGGTTCAGTCTTGACAGCCTGGAACTGCCCAGGATGATAATGTGCTCTGGCACTAAATTTTTCTCTTTTTTCTGTCATCCTGTTTAGCATCTTTATTTCAGCAATGAACCAGTGGTGGGTTTCAAAAAATTTTTACTACCGGTTCTGTGGGTGTGACTTGGTGGGCATGGCTTGGTGGGCATGGCAGGGGAAGGATATTGTAAAATCTCCATTCCCTCCCCACTCCAGGGGAAGGTTACAGCAAAGTCCCCATTTCCTCCCAATCAGCTGGGACTTGGAAGGCAGAGAATAGATGGGGGTGGGGCCAGTCAGAATTTTTACTATCGGTTCTCCGAACTACTCAAAATTTCCGCTATCGGGTACCCGAACTTGCAAGCTAAATGTTGGAGATGTGATGGGGATGATGCTACTTACTTTCATATATGGTGGACTTGTAAAAAAATTAAGCCATTTTGGATAAGAATTTGGTGGATTATACAAAATATTTTGAAAAAGAAGATAAAATTACTCCACAATTGTTTTTATTGGGTATAATTATGGATTGTACGAAGATAGAGACTAAATTGATCTTAAATTTAATATCAGCAGCCAGACTATTGGTTGCGCAATACTGGAAGAAGGAACATTTGCCTACGATTGAAGAATGGATATTAAAAGTTGCAAACTTAGCAGAGATGGCAAAAATCTCAGCATTCCTGAAAGACTGCTCACAAGAAAGATACATATTGGAATGGAGAAGATGGATTGACTATATTCAAAATAGATGCCAGACTAAGAAATACCAAATAGCTTTTGAATGAACAGTTTACAAGAATTACGTTTATGTTTTTTCTTTGTAAAAGGAAAGTTAAGATTCTAGGGGAGGATGGGAGTTTACAGATAGTTAGCATAATTTAGCTTATGATTGTTAGATTTAATACCCTATTTTGTTCCGGGAAGTCCAGGGGGGGAGGGGGTTTGGGAGAGGGAGGGAGAGGGGAAGAGGGGAGGCTGGGGAGGGGGGAGGGGGGAGGAGGGGTAAATCTTTGTAAAACTTTTTCAATAAAAAAAAATGCGCTACCGGTTCTCCAGAACTGGTCAGAACCTAATGAAACTCACCTCTGCAATGAACACAGACTCTGGACAATTTTTCATATGATCATGGTCAAAATGATCAAGCACCTTTCAGTAGACCTGGGTTCAAAGTAATGTGGACCCCAGAAGCTGACTGAACAACCTTGGATTGACCAATAATATTTGTCCTAAAGCCATTTTGTAGGATTGCTATGAGTGCACCCATCAGCGTATGGATTGGACTCTGGGAGGCACAGCTAATTGTCCCATGCAGTGAATCGGCCGGGCACAAGTGTGCCTCGATGATTTGCCCAGGAGAAGGGAGCTGGGGGGGGGAGAGATGGGGGACCAATGGAAGAGGAAGAGCACCGGTGGAAAGGCAGCTGAGGATGAATGCTCATGGTGGGTCAGCTGAGGCGGGAAGACTGGGAGAAAGCAGGCATGGCCAGGTGACCTTGGCCAATTGTCCCATTCCAAATTTTTTTTTTTTTGTTTACATTTATACCCCGCCCTTCTCCGAAGACTCAGGGCGGCTTACAGTGTATAAGGCAATAGTCTCATTCTATTTGTATATTTTTACAAAGTCAACTTATTGCCCCCCCAACAATCTGGGTCCTCATTTTACCTACCTTATAAAGGATGGAAGGCTGAGTCAACCTTGGGCCGGGCTCGAACCTGCAGTAATTGCAGGCTACTGTGTTCTTAATAACAGGCTTTTACCAGCGTGAGCTAAACCGGCCCAAATTTAATAAGGGGTTAATTCAGATACATATTTGCCTAAGATCCTTGCATGCCACAGTGGAAATACAAGTATGGAAACCAACAGCTCTGCATGAATTAACTGATGAGAACGTTTGTACTCTACAGTAAGAGACAATATAAATTAGCATTACAAAAGGTGCAAACAAGTACAACATGAATCAAGACAAAGATCCATTTTTGTTTATTGGTCCTCCTTTAGAATCAGAAATATCAAGATTGGTGGTTTATCATTTCTCCAGGGACTGAGTCCGCTGATTCTGACACTGTAGTAACCAATGAAAGTCTATGCAGATATTCGTAGGATTCCTGAAGGTATTAGGCCAGATAACACTCATGCATAAAATATGATAAATGGGGGTCATCATAGAAATAGCAACAATAAAAAGGAGCACTGTCTACTGGCTGGTGTCAGCTTTGGAAGCCATACTAGGCCGAAGGCTTCTGCCCTGCCACTTTCCCCTGTGTGGGAAAGTAGAAGGGGGGATTTGGTAGAAGGGGCTATTAGACATAATAACATTCTTCCTGCCGGTCAAGGTCAGGTTGAGCCTTCATCTGGAGAAAAAGCGGTCGGAGTGATGTCTCGAGATGGGACGGTTGGCGACTGGAGCATGTGATCGGCAGAGGGGTCAAGGGGGTAGTGATTTTGGAGTTTGTCTTACTGAGGAAAAACCCGGATCCCCAGATTCAGAATTTATCCAGTCGTGCCAGTTTACCTATGCTAGTAAAAGAACTTTAAAAGATGCTTGCTTCGGAGTCTTTTCTGCAAGAGGGGGTTTTCTGGAACGCTGACAGCCGGCCTTGTTTGATTGGTCAGTCTGTTCTTTCAGCTTGCAGCTCCTTACTTCTCTTGACTTCCTGTTGCATCATATTTGCCTAAGATGTCCTTTGTCCATCTGCAGAGCCTGATATGCTGGGAGCCCATCTGCAGGTCTTTTAAATTACTTCAGCTCAGCTCCATGAGCCTCGACTTTAATTTCTCTTCACTTTCATTTGCCACCATTGCCCATCCTGACTTTGCTGTCAAAACTCCAGCAAAAGTCCCTCCCCCCACCCCCACCCCCGTGGAATGCATAATAAGAAATTGCAAAAGTTGTACTAAAGAGATTTAGTTGCTGCAAATTAAATAACCTTGTGGCTAAAGTTTTCTTCGCGCTGCTCAAAACGGCTGCCTTAGAGATTAAAAATAAACAAACAAGACCACGAAAATGAATCCACCAGATATTCGCAAAGCGCTCACAACATTTCTTGTGCCCAGAAGCCTCCAACCTCACAACAATCATTTAACTCTCTTCTAGTGGCATGGCTCCAGTTCAAAATTAAAATGGGCTGCAGGGCCGTATACAGCAAGAGTTAATCTAAGGCTGCCATTTTAGTAAATTAGATTGTGAACCTCTCCGCCTGCACGTCTCTCATCTGCAGATAAATGATACCAGATGGAATTGTAATAACTCTCATTGTTGTGGAGCGGCTCTATTAGATTCAGAAAAGAGCTTTCTAAGGGAACCGCTTAGTCAAGGTGCCTATGCAGCTTGAAAAATTATTGCCTGGTTTCCAGAATTATTTGTGCATTCCCCACTATTGTTATTATCTCTATTAATTGTTATGAATGTGATCATCATTGTTGTGAATACCCTAGCTGGCCATGGATTTGGTCTAGGTCTGCTTTGGTTAAAAACTCCTTATAAGCCCAGAATCAAAGATGGGAAATGGAACCAAACAACAGGGGCAAACTGTTTTTTTCTTTGATACCCAAATTTCTCCCCTGCTCCTCCTCATTTGCACGCTGTTTGGAGGAAAGGGAAGTGATCCCTGCAGTACATTTCCTCTTGTGCAGAGGGTGGGCGAAACAGCTGCCTCCACAGCTGATGCCACTGTTAACTCCCTAGGTTTGCTTCACTAACCCAGAGAGTATGCAATAAGCCCCTGGATGGTGTACAAGATTGTGCCTCTAGCCGAGTGCCAAGGTTTCCTGGTGCCCTGAGCCATGGTGCTATTGCCACCAGACGTAATAGGCATATAAAATGAATCTTATGAATAATTCATTCTCAGGGTAGCACAAAACAAAGACAGACTATAAGTGTTGGCTGATCACACTAACAGTGTGCTTTTTAGATACAGCAGGAGCTGAAGTCAGCATCAATCTGCTTTGGTCCCTGGCTGCGCTTGTTAACGAAGAGAAAGTGATGCGTTCTCATAATGGCTGATTCTCCTTAATTTTAAGAGGAAGCGGGAGTTGTCCTCTAAAGCTACAGCAAGCTTCCACATATACTTCTCTAGGTAGGTAGAGGTTGCAGATATGAGCATTCCTAGCCAGGATGGTTTTATTGGAATGATAGCCTCAACCCATGGAAAAGGCATCAGGTTGAAGGACACCACTGCTCCGTTCCTTACCATTGCTTTTCCCTGATCTTTTACAGTATATTGGCTAGGACTGTGATGGTGAACCTATAGAAGAGATGGCACACAGTGCCCTCTCTAATGGTACGCAAGCCGTCGCCCAAGTTCAGCTCTGCTGTGAATGTGCTTGTGCCTCCCGCTGGCCATCTGGTCTTTGGGTCTCTGCCACACATGCATACAGGGCAGGACAGGTGCAGGGGGGCCACACACACATGCATAGAGGGGTGCATCTGCAGGGGGCTGCACATGCATGTGCGGGACGTGAGGGGCTGCATGGATGCCAAGCGTGCATGCGTGGGGGTGGGGCACATGCACAGGGGCCATGCACGCATTGCATTCTGGGGGTTCTGGTGCACACATGCATTCGTGTGTGCCCACTTTGGGCACTCAGTTCAGAAAAGATTAGCCATCACTAGGCTAGGACCTCTGAGAGTTGTAACACCAACATATTTAGAGGGCACCAGTTTGGAAAATAAAATGCCAGACAGAGAGCATGAATTGCTTCATGGACATTGACTCTATCATGAGTGACTACTGGTCAAGGTTTCACAGTAATGTCACCTAGAGCGTTTCCCCACCAGTGACTTATGACTTACAGCAATACCCACCCACCACTCTGGTGCTACAAAGCCTGTCTTAATTAGTGACTCAGTACCATAGCGAGAGCAAATGCATAGGTTGCTAATGCATAAATGAAAATGATACAGGAACTCACATATATGTCATTTCATATGATAGGTGCATTTACTTATCGTGCGTGTGCTACTCACAACATCCCAAATGGAAATACATAATTACAGTGTAAAGCAATTCTTTTTCTTACGATAGTTTGATTATGGAGTGAAATTGTTTACAAACTTATTATAAAAACCCAGGTGAGATGGAGAGAGAGGGAGAGAGAGAGAGAGAGAGAGAGAGAGAGACTGTAGAAGAAGTATTGGCAATAGATGAACTGAGTGGCTAATATCGCTTCTTCGCATATTAATAATATTAGTGTAAGTAATAATATTCAATTAATATTTACACATTTGAAAAGACATGTTCACATATAACATACGTTATACGTCTGCAAAAGTATTTATATCAACGAAGTAAATGTCATAATATCGCGTAGTGCTGATGTTACAAATTAAATCTCTCTTCATGAACACTGGCCCGTCTTTTTCCTTTTTTAAAAGATTCCTTTTGTTTGAAAAGTGGGAAGCTGACATGTTGCAAAGCACCAATCCATAGAATATTCAATATTTCCCACAATGCATTTGGGCAACCCTTAGACTAGAGGCCTTGGAGAGGCGGGAAACTCTAAAAAGTTGGGTGCAGTCCAGTATTGTTGCTTGTAAATGAACCTACGTGCTCAGAAGAAAAAGGAAGTGTGAATGAGCCACAATCTCACCAATTTCTTCTGAAATAAGTGGCTGTTTTGTAATGGGCCATGCTCATGATTGCAGACATTTTGGGAATAATCCCTCTCAATATTGCAAATATGCTTCCCAACTTTGAACGTTTAGGGACCTGTGAAATGCATATTGCCAAAGTTGGGCCCCAGAATATACAGGTGAGACAGTGGGTTGCTTGCATCAAAACTGATTTGGGACATCCTGACCTGGCAACAAATGGTAAATATATATTTTATTAATGTTATTAAACAGAACCAGGTAAATACATTAATATAAATCCAAGGTACATATAGAGCAGGAGTCTCCAAACCTGGCAATTTTAAGACTTGTAGACTTTAACTTCCAGAATTCTGGGACTTAAAGTCCACAAGTCTTAAAGTGGCCAACTTTGGAGACCCCAGATATAGAGAAACGAACAAAAAATATAGAAAATGCAAAAGATAGCTACAGCAATAAAACAGGCACTGTCTATTTGAAAAATTACACTCTATATAATTATAGATTAAATTATAATCTATTGCAATTGAGATGAACCAGACTCGGATTTCCTGGAAATACAATCTTTAAAATAAATATTAGTTAAATTTGGGGCTGGTTTTTGTAAGATGATTGCACATACAGTATTTATGGATTGACTAAAGTTCAGATAAACTAGTTAAGATTCATATTAAAGCACGATTTTAAGAGGTTCCAAGGTTGTCCTTTATCACCTTTATTATTCAACCTAACTGCAGAACTGCTGTCAGTAGCACTTAAATCCAATAATCAGATTAACAGGATAAAAATGTGAGATATGACATTATCTTTTAAATCTATTTGCAGATGATATGATCTTGACATTCTCATATACTTTTTATTCAGCCTGCTATGTTAAGGAGTTAGAGGAATTGTCACAGGTGTTAGGAATATCAATTAATTTTTATAACTCACATTTGATGTTTTTTCATACATACCCCAAAACTCAAAAAAAATCCTACAATTTTAGGGATTCCAAGATCTTTAAATCTTTATAAAATTTAGGCTATTATTATTATTATTACAAATATTTTTTAAACAAAATGCAAATAAGTATGTACCAATATGGAAGGAATTAAACAAAAGTATGGAGAACTAGGCTTAAAAACATTTCAGTATTTTGGGACAAATTGCAGACTAAAAATGAAATTTTTACAGGCTTAATTTTTTATGTCAGTGTTCCCAGTAGTAATTCCAGAATATGCTTTTAGATATTGACAAAAAATAAATAATTATACTGAGATTATTTAGGCCTGAGAAACAGGGAGGGTGGGATATGCCCAATTTGTTAACATATTATCAAGCAGCACAATTTGAACATACAATACCATTTATTATAGAAAACTGATCTAAACTATAGATTCAAATTGAAGCTATGTTAGAGACAGATGAATTTATAAATCAATAGTTTTTCACCAAAAATATTTCACTAGAATAAAATAGATTGAAAATATTTTTACTAAAACAATGTGTCAAATACTCTTTTCTATTATATTAATGTAATTACATTTGTTAATTTGTTGTTAATTGCGAAGTCATGTCTGAGCCATCGCAACCCCATGGACAACATTCCTCCAGGCCTTCCTATCCTCTACCATCCTCTGGAGTCCATTTAAGCTCACGCTGACTGCTTCAGTGACTCCATCCAGCCACCTCGTTCTCTGTTGTCCCCTTCTTCTTTTGCCCTCAGTCTTTCCCAGCATTAGGGTCTTTTCCAGTGAGTCCTTCCTTCTCATTAGGTGGCCAAAGTATTTGAGTTTCATTTTCAGGATCTGGCCTTCTAAAGAGCAGTCAGGGTTGATCTCCTCTAGGACTGACCGGTTTGATCACCTTGCAGTCCAAGAGACTCGCAGGAGTCTTCTCTAGCACCATAGTTCAAAGGTCTCAATTCTTTGGCGCTCAGCCTTTCTAATGTATTCGTTAATTAAATTATATTAATAATAAGGAAATTTTGATAACAGATATTTCTCCTTTGACTCCTCTAATAACATTTATTGATCAGAATAATTGTTCTCGTTTGGAGGGTAGTGGCAGCTATGGAAAAGGCACATTTCCAAGTGACATGATCTCAAGGAACTGACCTGGAGCTGCATATCTCCCTCTGAAATAGTGGGATAGGCAAATATTCCAGGTGGTTCCATAAATAACCAGCTTCCACACTATGTAAGACTTTAAAGATGATAAACAGCACCTTGAATTACACTAGGAAATAAATTGGGAGCCAGTGCAACTTGCAGAATAAAGATGTTACATGGACAAACCTATAAGCACCCAATATTTATGAAAAGAAGGACTTTTAATGAAAAGAAGGATTAAGGGTGACATGATGGTAGTGTTCTGATATCTCAGGGGCTGCCACAAAGAAGAGGGAGTCAAGCTATTCTCCAAAGCACCTGAGGGCAGGAAAAGAAGCAATGGATGAAATTAATCAAGGAGAGAAGCAACCTAGAACTAGGAAGAAATTTCCTGACAGTTAGAAAAACAAGAAAAAGACTGGGCAACCATTTGTCCGAAATGTTGTAAGAATTTGAGCAAGGGGTTGGACTAGAAAACCTCCAAGGAAGGGCCCAACTCTTCTCTTCTCTTCTCTTCTCTTCTCTTCTCTTCTCTTCTCTTCTCTTCTCTTCTCTTCTCTTTCCTCTCCTCTCTTCCCCACTTATATTGAACCAGTTGTGTTAAGTTCGGGAAGTAACGAGGCTGGAGACCAGGGTAGTGACAACAGCTCTTTAATATAGGGTGAACCCAGCAACAGGCTGGGGGAAAAACCTCTCCTTTTATACAGTTCTGCTGGAGGCTTCGTCCAATCAGCAACGTGCTGATTTCCCGCTCAAATATTTAAAGGTACAAACATAAATACATAACACTCCTCCCCTCCCAGAAAACACTTTGCCTCTATTTACATATTTATTTACATGTTATTTTTCGACGTAGTCACGCAAATAACCTGGGCGTCTCCTAGTTCTTTCTGACCTGCGCGGTTCAGTTCTGGGTGGTGTTTTGAGCTGGTCGGAGGGACTGTTTTCTCCTCCCAGCTCTCTCTCTGAGCCAACGGGCTCTGGATTATTGGCTGACTCTTTTTCTTGGCCATCCGGCCTTGGATTACTTCTGAAACTTTCCCAGCTGTTTCCCTCGGGAACCTGATGGCGTCGCTGGAACTCTGGGACCTCAGCTAAGTCTTGCGCCTCCCCCGGGTCATTGTCAGCTGTGAATTCAAATTGGTATTGGTCATGATTTGTTTCATTTGGTTCGGTTTGATCAGTTATTCGTTTCCTTAACTGGTCTATGTGGCGCCTCCACACCCGGTTGTCTGGTAGCTCTACCACGTACGATTTTGGCCCGGTTATCTTTATTATTTGGCCTGCGAACCAACTAGGGCCGTCCCCATAGTTTCGGGCCCACACCCGGTCGCCTATGCTCATTTCCCTTGTCTTTTCTAGTTCCCCTTTGTAACCCTCTGGTGTGTAATGGGGATTCAAACGGTCAAGTGGGCACCGGAGTTTCCGACCCATTAGTAATTCGGCTGGGCTTTTTCCGGTGGCCGTGCTTGGGGTTCTGTGCTGGACGGCTAGGAAAAAGTCTATCTTTGTTTGCCAGTCACCTGGCTTGAGCCTGGACAATGCCTCCTTAGCGCTCCGGACGGAACGCTCTGCAAGGCCATTCGACGCAGGGTGGAAAGGCGCAGAGAGGGCATGTCGGATGCCCTCCTCTGCCAGGTATTCTTCAAACTGGGCTGCCGTGAATTGAGGCCCATTGTCGGACACCAGAGTGTCCGCAACCCGTGAGTTGCGAATAGGTGGCGAGGGCTGCGATTACTGCTCGGCCGTAGTGGATTTCATGAGTATGATCTCCAACCATTTAGAGAATGCATCAACAACCACTAGGAACGTTTGGCGTGGAAAGGGCCAGCAAAATCAATGTGGATTCTTGACCAGGGCCCTTGGGGTTTTCCCATTCCTGACTGGGGCCGTTGGGGTAGAGGTCTGGACTCTTGGCAAGCCTGGCATTTCCCTACCCTCTCAGCAATCTCTGCGTCCATGAGTGGCCACCACACATAGCTTCTAGCCAACCCCTTCATCCTTACGATCCCTGGGTGACCCTCGTGGAGGAGATCCAATACCTTTCCCCTTAACTTATCAGGAATTATTACACGATCACCCCATAACAGGCACCCCCCTTGAGCCGAGAGCTCATCTCGTTTTTTAACAAATTCTTTGAACCGTTCGCCCGGCGCAGCGGGCCACCCTCTCTGTACCCAACCGAGTACAGTTCTTAACACAATGTCGGTATGATGCCGAGCCACTTCCTTAGATGTGACTGGGCCAGAGTCAAAGAGTCAATAAGTAGGATGGGCGTCCCGGGTGGGGTCTTGATCGCCCTGGTAGTGGGCATCGGCTTAACGCGTCTGCATGCCCACTTCTTTTCCTGGTCGATGCTGCAGCTTGTACGAATAAGCGGCTAAGAATATAGTCCATCGGGTCAAGCGTGGCGAAAGTGCCACAGGCGTTGGGCGGTCGCCAGCCAGTATTCCTAGTAACGGTCTGTGGTCAGTCACGATTTCAAAATTCCGCCCAAAGACATATTCGTGGAATTTTTTAACCCCTGACACAATGGCTAGTGCTTCTTTGTCTAATTGGCTGTAGTTTCTCTCTGGGGAGGACATCGTTCTAGAGTAAAAAGCTATAGGGGCTTCTGTGCCATTAGGAAGTCTATGGCTGAGTACAGCCCCCACCCCATAAGGGGAGGCATCGCAAACCAACACTAGGGGTAATGAGTTGTGATATTGTATGAGCAGGCTATCACTTGAGAGCAGGTTCTTTACTGCTTCGAAAGCCCTATTTTCTGTCTTTCCCCAAGACCAAACAGTATTTTTCCCTAAGAGCCTATGCAGCGGTTCCGCAACGGTTGCTTTGTTCTTTAAAAAGACCGCATAGAAATTCACCAACCCCAGGAATGCCTGCAGCTCTGCTTTATTTTTAGGCGCTGGAGCCTTCCTAATTGCCTTGACCTTGCTCTCAGTAGGGTGAATTCCTTTCTTGTCTATCCGGTAGCCCAAGAAATCGACGGATTCGACCCCTATCTGGCATTTGTTTGCCTTGACTTTTAATCCGGCTGTCCGGAAAATCCCTAAAACCTTTCTTAAACGTTCCCCCAGTTCCTCCATGTTTTCCCCTGAAATGAGGACGTCATCAAAGTAGGGAACTACCCCTGGGAGCCCCTGCAGTAGTCGTTCCATTAGGTTTTGGAACAACCCTGGTGCCACACTGACCCCAAATTGCAATCGGGTGCACTTGAATGCCCCCCTGTGCGTTACAATTGTTTGGGCTTCGGCTGTGCGGGCGTCTACGGGCAGTTGCTGGTAGGCTTGGGCTAAGTCTAACTCCGCAAAGACTTGTCCTTGCCCCAAAGAGTGCAATAAGTGTTGCACCACGGGAACCGGGTAAGCGCTTTTCTGTAAGGCTTTGTTAAGCGTCGCCTTGTAGTCAGCGCAAATTCTAATTGACCCGTCCGACTTTATTGGGGTGACGATTGGCGTCTCCCACTTTGCGTGATCGACTGGCACCAAAATCCCCTGATTTATGAGCTTGTCCAGCTCCTTATCGATTTTGGTTTTAGGGCAAAGGGACTCTCCTCGCCTTAAGCCTAATGGGGGCTACCTGGGGGTCTAAGTTGAAGGAAATAGGGGTCCCCTTGTACTTGCCCAGGCAGTCCTTGAAGACATCTTCGAACTCGTTAAAGAGAATGTCTTTCAGGTTACAGTCACTTTTGTAGATGCCAGTCACTCCCATGCCCAGGGCACGAAACCAGTCTAGTCCCAACAGACTGGGCAGAGTTCCTTCGACGATCGTGATGGGCAGGGTCTTCTTGTATGGGCCGTACTCGACTCGGACGGAGGTGGTCCCTCGAACAGGGATGCGATTCCCCTGGTAATCGTGGACTCGTAGCCGTTGTGCTTGCAGGTGGCGCTTTGCGACGGACGGCAGCGACTTCGCCAAAGTGTCCCAGGACATGATGGTGATCGCTGATCCCGTGTCTACTTCAAGCCGGCACCGTACTCCCTCTATTTTTGGCTTAGTGAAGATCTTCTTCTCCACTTGGGTCGAGGCGCGGCCTATGACCAC
This sequence comes from Ahaetulla prasina, assembly GCF_028640845.1. NCBI lineage: Eukaryota > Metazoa > Chordata > Lepidosauria > Squamata > Colubridae > Ahaetulla > Ahaetulla prasina. The sequence continues at coordinate 222,570,629 of NC_080540.1, read as the reverse complement.
CGTTGTTTGGTTGGAATCCGCGCCTTTTTTGTTTGAGCCAATCGCGGGTCGCCTTGCCGATTCCGCGCTCTGATTGGCCGATTTGAATTTTCGGCGGGAAGGTTGGGCCGCTCGACAAACTTGGGCTAGGTGCCCTTTCTTCCCACACCGCCGACATATTGCGTCCTTAAACTTGCAGCGTTGGCGCTGGTGTTGACCCCCGCAGCTTCCGCACTCGTCTCGGTCCCCTTTGTCGCGTTTCTCGGTGCGGCAGACCCCTTCCTCATCTTCACCGTCGGATTCGGTCTGAACCTCCTCCTGGTGCACCGGAGTTGCCTTCGCGCTCGCCTTCTGTGGGACCGGCTTCTGCAGTGTCTCTGCCGCTTGGGAGGACATTTCATGTGCTCTGGCTTCGTCCAGAGCGTTGGCCAGCGTCAGGTTGCTCTTTGCTAGCAGCCGTCGCCGCAAACGGATGTCTTTGACCCCTCGGATGAGTTGCTCGAGGAGCACCTCGTCTAGGTCACGGTATCCGCAGTCCTTAGACGCTTTTCTTAGGGCGGCCATGTAGTCACCGATGGATTCGCCCTCCATCTGCCTTCGCTCTCCGAATTCAAACCGCCGCACGTATTTGGATGGCGTTGGTGCGTGGTTTTTAGTAAAGTCTGTAAAGTTGGCCACGACACCGACTGCAGCGTTGGCTCTGCCAGGGCTTCCGCGATATCAATGACCTCCGGACCACAATGGCTTAAGAAGTAAGCCCTTTTTCGGTTATCTGGAACTCCTTGCAGTTCGTTGGCTTCTAGAAAACTTTCGAAACGGGTCATATACGTTCCCCATTTCTCTTTAGCCGGGTCAAACGGTGCGGGCGGAGTGTAACTGGCCATCTCCGCTTTTCTGCCCTGGGTTTGCTGGGTTCGGGTCTATCATGCTTCAGCTCGGTTCTGGTTCTCCTTAGCCTCGATATCCCACCTTCGTCGCCAATGTTAAGTTCGGGAAGTAACGAGGCTGGAGACCAGGGTAGTGACAACAGCTCTTTAATATAGGGTGAACCCAGCAACAGGCTGGGGGAAAAACCTCTCCTTTTATACAGTTCTGCTGGAGGCTTCGTCCAATCAGCAACGTGCTGATTTCCCGCTCAAATATTTAAAGGTACAAACATAAATACATAACAAGTTGTAACTTCTGAGTGGTCTTCAAGGGCAGCCTCGCAAAAAAGCACCTTGCAAAAATCCAACCAGGAAGTGACTAAGATGTGAATGATTGTAAACAAAACTTCCAGTTCAGGAAAAGGCATAATTGTTGTACCAGACAACTCTGTGCAAAACCTTCCCTCCTAGTTAACAAGCAGAAATCAGGAAGATCTCCAAATTGCACGCCAACTCAGTCCAAGGAAGTGTAACTTCATCCGAAGTCAAGGATGACAAATCACCAGACCCTGGAGGGCTAAGAACTCAAAGCTACTTTGCCTTAACTGGGCTGAACCGAACTTAGTTCATTGCTATCTAGACCCTTACAGCCTCAAGCACTTGAGCAGCAAGTTAAGGATCTGTTTGAAATGTCAACGCTTTCACAGCCTTGTCTATCTTGTATGGAGAGAGGACTCCCATCCTTTGAATCTTTTAATATTTAATTTTTAAAAAAATATTTGTTCCAAATTTTTAAAATATTTAATTGTGATTGCAGTCTTACATTATTGCTTTCTGATGCCCAATTGGCTCAATTGGAAAATCTCCTGAGGGAGGAAGAGGACGAGGGAAGAAGGCATTAAGAATCCAGTTTTAATCCTAGGAAAACTGCAATGTCTAATCTGAACCTTTTAAAAACTTACATAATTGGATTTTTTACATATATGCAGAATATGCCCATACACACTGCCATCTATGTTTAATATTCCTGAGTAAGTTTTAATTGAAATTAGTTGGCATCCTGTTAAAGACACTTGCAAATAATATGGCATCAGAAAAACAAACAGGAGACGACACACCAAACTGTTAAAATGCAAAAAGAACTGATGGTTTGGTGAATAGGGCCCTAAATGTTTTAGTAACACTTAAATAACCACCAATTTAAACACAAGTTAAATTGGCAATCAAAACACCCCCAACTGTTTTGAGCTGTCATTCTATTTATATATAAAAAAAAGAGCTTCGAGGCTTGGTATTAGTCCTACTGTAAGAAATGACACACGGATGGAAGCAATGGTGCATGCTTATCCGTTTATTCTCTGAATATGTTACAAGTCAACTCAAACCAACTTTAATCATTATTTTTTATTTTAAAATATGCTTTACTGACTCTGAACACATGCACAGGAGGAGACAGGACTTCCCACTGCTTTTTTTTCCAAACTCAGATTTCATTTGCACCTTCAAGCTCACCCTTATCCATTGCCAAATTTTAATTAGTAGACCTTCTTCAGTTTTTTTATTCAGATTTTATTTTTATTTTTTGGAAACATACAATAATATTGACATTCCTTTAGCTTAAAAAGCAAACCCATGATTCCGGGACAAAAGATCAGAGGAAAAGTTTTTGGTCTTGCTATAAATCTTTTTTTGGTGAGATTTTAAGGCATTTTTTTTGGGGGGGAGGGGCTTTCCTTCTGCCCCTTCTCCAGAAAAGAATGTGAACAGATCTTCTTTGCAGACGTCTCTATTTCATATCTATGGAAGTTCTTAAACAAAAGGGCTCCCTTTTCTCAGTTTTCAATCTCTTTTCAATTAATAGAATAGAATAGAATAGAATTTTTATTGGCCAAGTGTGATTGGACACACCAGGAATTTGTTTTGGTGCATATGCTCTCAGTGTACATAAAAGAAAAGATACCTTCATCAAGGTACAACATTTACAACACAATTGATGGTCAATATATCAATATAAATCATAAGGATTGCCAGCAACAAGTTATAGTCATACAGTCATAAATGGAAAGAGATTGGTAATGGGAACTATGAGAAGATTAATAGTAGTGCAGATTCAGTAAATAGTTTGACAGTGTTGATGGAATTATTTGTTTAGCAGAGTGATGGCCTTCGGGAAAAAACTGTTCTTGTGTCTAGTTGTTCTGGTGTGCAGTGCTCTATAGCGTCGTTTTGAGGGTAGGAGTTGAAACAGTTTATGTCCAGGATGCGAGGGGTCTGTAAATATTTTCACGGCCCTCTTTTTGATTCATGCAGTATACAGGTCCTCAATGGAAGGCAGGTTGGTAGCAATTATTTTTTCTGCAGTTCTAATTATCCTCTGAAGTCTGTGTTTTTCTTGTTGGGTTGCAGAACCGAACCAGACAGTTATAGAGGTGCAAATGATAAATAAAATTGAAATTATAAAAATTGAATAAAATTCAATTACTAATAAAATTGAAATTATAATATAAGGTAATTAATACTTGGCCAGAATGTTTTGAAAGGTGGAAAACTTCTTATTATCCACTTACTCCATATCATGCATAATTTTATAGATTTCAATCATCTCCTCCTTTGGCTACCTTTTTGCCAAGCTAAAATGTCCCACACATTCTTTTTCTCTTATAGAAAGTATTTGAACCCCTGATCCTTATGATTACCCTCTTCTGCATTTTTTAAAGCTATACAGGTAGTCCTCAACTTACAACCACAATTGAGCCCAAAACTGATGTTGTGAAGTGAGTTTTACCCCATTTTATGACCTTTCTTGCCATAGTTGTTAAATGAATCACTGCAGTCGATAAATTGGCAACACAGTTGTTAAATTTAATCTGACTTCCCCATTGATTTTGCTTGTCAGAAGATTGCAAAAGGTGATCACATGTCCCTTGGACACTGCAACGGTCCTAAGCATGAACCAGATGCCAAGCGTTTTGAATTTTTGATCATGGGGGTGCTACAAAGGTTGTAAGTGTGAAAAATGGTCATAAGTCATTTTTTTCAGTGCCGTTATAACTTCGAAAGGTCACTAAATGAACCGTTGTAAGTGGAGGACTACCTATATTATAGATAGTCCTCAACTTAAAGCAACTGGGGATGAAAATTTCCATAGCTAAGCAAGGCAATTGTTAAGTGAATCGCACAATTTTACGACTTTTGCCACAGCTGTTAAGGGAATCAGATAGTCATTAAGCAAATCTGGCTTCCCCCCTTGACTTTGCTTGTCGGAGGCCAGCTGGGAAAGTCACAGATGGCAATTATATGACCCTGGGAAGCTGCAACCAGCATGAATACACGCTAGTTGCCAAGTGCCAAATTTTGATCATGTGACTGTGGGGATGATGCAACAGTCATAAGTGCAAAGACCCTGTCATGTCTTTTTTTTTTTCATTTCCATTGTGACTTTGAATGACTGCTAAACGACTAGTTCCCAAGTCACGGATTACCTCTATATCAGTGATGGCTAACCTTTTCCTGACTGAGTGCCCAAAGCGCATGTGCGCACCGAGGCCCCGCACATGCCCCACACACCCCCACCCATGCGCAGCAGAGTCCTGAAGACCAGCTGGCTGGCGGGAGGCATGCGCGCATGCACGGTGGAGCTGAGCTGGGCCGACGGCTCACCTGCCTGCAGAGAGGACGCTGGGTGCCACAGGTTTGCCATCACGGCTTTATCCATTTTTCCAGTGCAGTGACGAAACTGTAATTGTATTCCAAATGTTTACCTACCACATATTTGTATAACAGTATTGCAACTGTGACATTTTTATATTTAGTCCTTTTCTTAATGATCCCTAGCATGGAATTTCCCTTTTTCAAAGCTGTCAAAAACCGACACACCAACTTCATTGAGTTAACAACCAAGACTTTCAAGAAGTTTTAGATTAAAAACCTCCTAAAAGTTACCAATACAGTATTCCCTGTTATGGAATTCGTACTGATTGTCCTTCAGCAAAACCTGTTCCTTTCTGTGGGTAGATTTATATTCTTTGATTACCATTTTTATTTATTTGCCTGAAACAGATGTTAAGCTGATTTGCCCTCTTTCCCAAACAGCTCCTGGGTTACTTTAAAAAAACCAAACTAGGTATACTACTAGTCTTCAGGCATGTGGAAATGACAAGTTACATATTTTCCTAGGAACTCAGTAATTTTTTATTTGAATTAAGATCTCTTGGGTGAATGTCATCAGGTCTCCGAGATTTGTCACAGAGTAGTCTCATGATGTCTTAAAATATATTCTCATTGTCTCAATTTACTTTGTTGTTGTTGTTGTTAGTTGCAAAGTCGTGTCCAACCTACTGCGACCCCATGGATAACATTTCTTCAGGCCTTTCTATCCTCTACCATCCTCTGGAGTCCTTTTACGCTCACGCCTACTGCTTTAGTGACTCCATCCAGCCACCTCGTTCTCTGTCGTCCCCTTCTTCTTTTGCCCTCAGTCTTTCCAAGCATTAGGCTCTTCTCCAGTGAGTCCTTCCTTCTCATTAGGTGGCCAAAGTATTTCATTTTCATCTTTAGGATCTGGCCTTCTAAAGAGCAGTCAGGGTTGATCTCCTCTAGGACTGACTTGTTTGTTTGCCTTCAGTCCAAGGGATTCACAGGCATCTTCTCTAACACCAGAGTTCAAAGGCCTCAATTCTTTGGCGCTCAGCCATTCTTATGGTCCAACTTTCACAGCCATAAATTGCAACTGGAAAAACCATCGCCTTGACTATATGCACTTTTGTTGGCTTTTACTTTTCTACAATTTACTTTAAATGTTCCAATTTCCTTCTTAAGAAAGGTAATAAAAGTTTGGGCATCCACTGTTAAAAAAAAATTGTTTTAAGGAAAGACACAAACTATTCCTTCTTTTTTCCCACAGTCTCCCTATCTTAGTGGCTTCATGATTTTCCTTCCTTTGCTGTTTAATGGCCCAAGTGAGAATGTTCTGCTTCAAAAGTATTTAAACAACTTTGTATTGCCTTTTTTATATATTTTTACCATGGCTTCCACATTATTTAAAACAATTCTTTATTACCATTATCATTCATTTTGCCACCTTAGTATCATTTTGTTTTGTATTTTTTTGTTAGGTTTTCCATTTCCTGAAGGAAACCTTAAATGTTGACAGCTTCCTGGACCCTGCTAGGAAAGCCACCCTGAGTGTCTTCCTGGATTTGGAAAACACTAGACAACTTGTGACCTTCTGGGTCATCCTTTCGGATATATTTCCTTAGCTAAACAGAGAATCCTGGTCCAAAATCCTTGCCGGGCTCCCATCATCAGCTGCGGTCATGAGAACCCCACAGACGTTTTTCCCTCCAAGTTTCCCAGGTTTCTTCACTAAGTTGTGGGAAAACTTCAGGGAAACTTGTAAATGAGGATCGCATGACTGCAGCAGCATGTTGACGGCGCTACACCACAGCAGCATTGAAGTGGCAAGAACTTCCCAAAATTTCATTCCTACGAGAATAATAGGTCCTGGTATTCTATAAGATAGTCCATTTGAAGGAACAGTGATTGGAAAAATGTTGTCCTACAAGGCACAGTTTTGCCCAGTTAAAAGTAATAGGCAGGGGAGTTTTAGAAGTATATAGATTCTAGATGGCCCATAATTATTGTGATTTGAAATAACCTCCAGGCAGTCAGTATGAAAAGACCTGGCCCTCTTTTCTTCTCAGTCTCTTTCTCACTAGTCTGCTATTATTATTATTTTTAAATTCTCCTTTGGGAATTAAATGCGATTGGTTGGATTCTGTTTAGCAGGTTTGCCTTTATAGGTTTGTTAAATTTAACAACAGGGACATCTTGCACCAAATCATGACCGTTACTTAGAATTAGGTTTTCCCTCCCCTCTGATTGGTTCCAGGACCAAGTGTTAGGCACAACAAGTTATCTCCAATTTTAGTTTCTTTGGCTTGGCATGAACATAATTGCACTTATGTGCAATTATCCACTTTGTCTACAAGCGGATAAAAGACTTCCATAATTACAAGAGCTTCTTCTTGTCATGCTTCCCTAAATTCTTTCAACATCACGGGACTGTCCTAATATTTTGATCAGTGGGCAATAGTACGTTCTTAGAGCTAAATTACACTCATCACAAGATATTGCTAGTTATAGCGGTTCTATATAGAGGTCTAGTCTTCTGACATGTTAGAATTTGACTTCCCCCAACCCATCAATAAAAGAGAAACCCCTCCATCAGTGGATCCTTTCCTAGTTTTTCTATAAAGTTTGTATCTAGGAATTAGCATATTCTTCTGATTCATTTCACCAGGCTTCCATTAGACTCATTATATCTATCTTCTCATTGACAAATACTATAATTTCCCCATCTTGACATAGAGGTTTCCTGTACTGCATAGATAGATAGATAGATAGATAGATAGATAGATAGATAGATAGATAGATAGATAGATAGATAGATAGATAGATAGATATAGATATAGATATAGATATAGATATAGATATAGATATAGATATAGATATAGATATAGATATCTACACATCTTACCTTTTTGAACTGCTGGCTTGGGCATTTTTTATGGCCTTCTTGTCTTCTGATTGATATTTCTTTTTCCAACGTTGGTCCCATAGGTAAAGGTAAAGGTTCCCCTCGCACATATGTGCTAGTTGTTCCCGACTCTAGGGGACGGTGCTCATCTCCGTTTCAAAGCTGAAGAGCCAGCGCTGTCCGAAGACTTCTCCGTGGTCATGTGGCCAGCATGACTAGACATCAAAGGCGCACGGAACGCTGTTACCTTCCCACCAAAGGTGGTCCCTGTCTTTCTACTTGCATTTTTACGTGCTTTCGAACTGCTAGGTTGGCAGAAGCTGGGATGGGTAACAGGAGCTCACCTTGTTACATACCACTAGGGATTTGAACCGCTGAACTGTCGACCTTTCGATCGACAAGCTCAGCATTTTAGCCACTGAGCCAACGTATCCTTTGGTCCCCTACATTATACTATTTCCTGAAAAGTCTACACAACCGGGCTAGGTGGCTCAGTGGCTAAGACAGTGAGCTTGTCGATCAGAAAGGTTGGCAGTTCAGCGGTTCGAATCCCTAATATAGGTCTCCTGCTTGAGCAAGGGGTTGGACTAGATGACCTCCAAGGTCCCTTCCAACTCTGTTACTGTTAAAAACAACCTCTTCAGAGCTGTGTTCTGTTTAGAACCTGTGAGTTTTTCTCAGGACCGGTTAAAAAAGTATTTTGCCGCTTTTTGATTTTATGCACCAGCAGTCTGGTTCGACTACAGTTCAAGTGGAGCCCATCTCTCTTTTATAATCAGCTGTACCAAAATGTTGTCCAGTACTCTAAAATGCCTAGATCTATCTGATACGACAGTCTTATTCATGTGTTAAGACCCCTCTGCTCTACCTGTCCAGATGGCCAACCCCATCTGCTACTGTACTTAGATGGAGCATGATGTGTGCAACCTTTGCATCATTTACATATCCATCACAAACACATCTGCTTCTAATGACCGAATCACCCACAGAGAGAAAACCTCTCTCTCAAAGGATGCACAGTACAAAGGGAAATGAATTCATTACAAAAGGATTGGGTCCATCCTACAAGAACATCTCTCTTACCCTCAATGTGATGCCTTCCTTCCCCAAAATTTTCATTTTCCCAGATAGCAAAGGAAAGATCATGTGGGGATGCAATGCAGATATTACATAGTAGAAAGTCCTTGCTAAGTTTCTTTTTGGTTGTTTGAACATCTCCAGAAATTAACCTTCTTTCTGAAAACTGTGGAGGGGGGGGAGGGAGGAAGAGAGGGAGAGAGAGGGAGGGAGGGAGGGAAAGAGAGAGAAAGAGAGAGAGAGAGAGGCATATTTGACATTATGCAATAAACTAAAAGCACACCGACTTTCTCTTTTTATGTTTATTTTTTATAACATTATATTCTTGTATGGACCAATCTGACCTAAAAACTCTGTAGAGCTATCCTACAGAATTTGGTTTCCCTACGTGTCTTCACTAAGTAGCTAAATTCACCTTGAGATATCTCTAGATATAGGTGATAAGTGTGCTCTTCACCAGTTTTTCCTCTCCTATTCACTTCTGTTTTTTTAAAAAAAGATCCCTTGATTCTGTTTATTGACTCTGGTCATAAACTTCCAACTGCCTCTTTTCTCCTCTGCTTCTTGGCATAATTGAAAACTACAACTAATCCACAGAATAGCACATAATTCTTAACATAAGCACATAGGACACCAAGAAAGACGGGGTTTCATTTCACGATTCAGTTACAATTTAAAGCACTTACTTAATTTTGTAAAGTCCCAGTATACTTTAGAACAGAGTTTCCTACCTCTACTCTTTTATGAACTATTTTGTCGCTAAGAACCAAATTAAATGTCACATATATCGTTACGAAGTTTGCCTTTGCATGGTTCCTGTTTTGCTTGGCACGAAGGAGGGAATCTAGCTATACTATGACCATGGGATAGGAGAAGGAAGTAAAAACGTCTTTCTCCTTAAAGGTAAAGGTGAAGGTTCCCCTCGCACATATGTGCTAGTCATTCCCGACTCTAGGGGGCGGTGCTCATCTCTGTTTCTGCATGCACAGAAGCATCGCGTGCAAGCATGCACGCAAGCGAATTAGTAGCAAATGAAATTGAAACCCACTACTGCAAAGGTGGTCCCTATTTTTCTACTTGCATTTTTTATGTGCTTTCGAATTGCTAGGTTGGCAGAAGCTGGGACAAGTAACGGGAGCTCACCCCATTAAGCAGCACTAGGGATTCAAACCGCTGAACTGCCGACTTTTTGATCGATAAGCTCAGCATCTTAGGCAATGAGCCACCATGTCCCTATTCTCCCTACCAAAGTACAATTCAAGCTCCCCCTCCCCCAGCAACTGCCCAAATGTATAAAGTGTGTGTGTGTGTGTGTCCCAAAACCAAGAATGACAGGTTGCAGTTCTTCCAAGCTGAATTCTTTATTGTTTCAAACCTATAGACAAAATCTTGCCAGACTTTGGATTCTTATTATCTGCATCTACCACATACTATGTCAACTAATAGGGAGGAGCTGTCTTCATCCTCTTTCTCTCACACACGATATTTGGCCTGAGGTAAATATTAGTCCTTTGGAATGCACCCCTCCCTCCTGGGGAACCCCCCCCTCCTTGCTACATTCTATCACAACACGCACACGTATCTTTTATTAAGAATGTTGATTATAATTGTTGAGTCCTTGGAGATACGACACCAGCTCCAGTCTTGCCAACAGCAAGTAGCTGCTGATTGGCTAAGACGCGAGCCGAATAGAAAGCGGGAAACCTGAGGCGCTGTTATTGGAGCAGCCATCTGACAGCCGGGTATATAAGAGCTGTCAGATGGCTTGCTCGTTGTTGTTGCCTACCTAGATGTAGTTCTCATTTTAGCGCCTGTTGCGCTATTGAATAAAGCCTGTTGATTGTAGTCTGTCTGGCCTCAGTTTGTACCCACCAGCTTCACATTACAACAATAATAGTCAAATATAATAGAAACAGAAAAAATAATAATACAAACTAAACTTAAAGAAAAAAAATAGGCAAGAGTAAAAAAAGTGCACGGAAAAAGAAGAAAGAAAAGAAAGAGAGAAAGAGAGAAGTAAGAACAACTAGAAAAGAAAATGATAGGATTGTCCAACTTTCATCACAACAAAGATAAACAAATTTAGTGATTCACAATTCCCTATTTAATTTCCTTTGGGACTCCTAATCTCTGGGCTAATTAATGATCAGCAAATGTATAAAGGTAAAGATAAAGGTACCCCTCGCACATATGTGCTAGTTGTTCCTGTCTCTAGGGGGCGGTGCTCATCTCCGTTTCAAAGCCGAAGAGCCAGCGCTGTCCGAAGACGTCTCCGTGGTCATGTGGCCGGCATGACTTAATGCCAAAGGCGCAGGGAACGCTGTTACCTTCGCACCAAAGGTGGTCCCTATTTTTTCTACTTGCATTTTTACGTGCTTTCAAAACTGCTAGGTTGGCAGAAGCTGGGACAAGTAACGGGAGCTCACCCCTTTACATGGCAGCACTAGGGATTCGAACCGCTGAGCTGCCGACCTTTCGATCGACAAGCTCAACGTCCTAGCCCCTGAGCCACCACATCCCTTCAGCAAATGTAAATTACTTCTTTCAAGTAATGGCCTGTGAATGAGGATAGTCCAACATCACCAGTAAGAGCAAAAACTGCTAGAAACGGGAATGAGCAAACTGTAGCAATAGCTGCAAGCATCACTGCTGCAGAATTTGGATATCTTTGAAGACTAGCGTGAAGATTAGCCGTTGTTTGAATGGAGTGGTTTCCCTGGTGAATTTAACTCACTTGTAAAACCCTGCATAAGGTTTTCTTTTCTTTCATGTTCAGTTACCACAACCCTTATCAAAACTCTATCCAGTTTTCACTTTCCTTGTTTCTTTTTGTATCCTCTTCTCGCCTTTTTTATTTGCTCCCCCCCCAACACACAATTTCTGCTAGAAGGAAAGAGGAGATGGTAACAGAGTTGGACAGGACCTTGGAGGTCATCTAGTCCAACCCACTGCTCACGCAGGAGACCTATACTAGGGATTCGAACCACCGAACTGCCATCTTTCTGAGTGTATCTCACTTTGTCAGAGTGGTTTGTATAACGGAGAATAGTTACATTTAATCAGTTATTAGTTCAATAAATACCATTTTTTATCTTGACCCTACCATTTTTGGCCAGGGACTTCCCCAGATATATAATCAGGTATGTTAGTTAGACATAGTTTAATTGGGGGCCAAGGGGAATAGTGAAGTAGCTATCAAGAGTTGGTTTTAACTGTAATTGACAATTCTTGGTTGACAAAGTGGGAAAGACTGCCAATCAAAGGATTTTTGTTTAGATTTGTAATAAACTTTCTTTAGAGAAATCATCTTAATTTCATGGCTGTTTGCTTTTTGGTACACACACAATATCTAGTTTAGCCTTGGAATCATTAAAGGCAGTCTGGTTAAGCTAAGGTGAACATGCATTTACCTTTGTGACATGTTGTTAGTGATTATGAGCAGAGTGGCTTAAGTTTTGGAATTTTATGTTAAGCGATCTCACCAGTGGCCATCTTGATTTGGTTTAATAAATAGATCAACACATTTAGGCAGACTTTTAGTTTCCCTTTTCTATTTTCCCATTCCTACTTCATGGGAATTCTTGGATTTTTTACCAATGCATTTAGAGTTCCAGTTCTCCAGACATCAAATTCCTCCTTATGCTTTGTATCAGAGATGGGGGGAAAAATCATAGCCTTCCCATATTATTGTTCTCATGTTTCCATGAATTTTTTTAAAATTTGGTGCAAATATACAGATACAGCATTCTACAAAATAAACATAAATATGTACTATCACGTTTAGCTACAGTATCTAGCTCCACTGCCTTCATTTTCAAAGCTATAGAATAGAATAGAATTTTTAGAATAGAATTTTTTATTGGCCAAGTGTGATTGGACACACAAGGAATTTGTCTTGGTGCATATGCTCTCAGTGTACATAAAAGAAAAGATATCTTCATCAAGGTACAACACTTACAACACTTAATGATAGTCATAGGGTACAAATTTAACACTTAATGATACAACATTTAATGATAGTCATAGGCTACAATTAAGCAACCAGGAAGCAATATCAGTATAAACCGTAAGGATACAAGCAACAAAGTTACAGTCATAAGTGGAAGGAGATGGTTGATGGGAATGATGAGAAGATTAATAGTAGTGCAGATTTAGTAAATAGTTTGACAGTGTTGAGGGAATTATTTGTTTAGCAGAGTGATGGTATTCGGGAAGAAACTGTTCTTGTGTCTAGTTGTTCTGTATGCAGTGCTCTACAGCGTCGTTTTGAGGGTAGGAGTTGAAACAGTTTATGTCCAAGATGTGAGGGGTCTGTAAATATTTTCACGGCCCTCTTCTTGATTCGTGCAGTATACAGGTCCTCAGTGGAAGGCAGGTTGGTAGCAATTATTTTTTCTGTAGTTCTAATTATCCTCTGAAGTCTGTGTCTTTCTTGTTGGGTTGCAGAACCAAACCAGACAGTTATAGAGGTGCAAATGACAGACTCAATAATTCCTCTGTAGAACTGGATCAGCAGCTCCTTGGGCAGTTTGAGCTTCCTGAGTTGGCGCAGAAAGAACATTCTTTGTTGTCCTTTTCTGAGGAAAACATATGCAGACAATATTCAGAAAACATGACATTCAACTACAGGTTGCCCTCCACTTGCAACCCCAATTGAGCCCAAAATTTCTGGTCCTAAGGGAGACATTTGTTAAGTAAATTTTGCCCTGTTTTACCATCTTTTTTGATACAGCTGTTAAGTGAATCATGCAGTTATTAAATTAGTATCATGGTTATTAAGTGAATCTGGCTTTCTCATTGATTTTGCTTGTCAGAAGGTTACAAAAGGTGATCACGTGATCCCCAAGACACTGCAATTATCATAAATATGAACAACTTGTCAAGCATCAGAATTTTGATCATCATGGGGCTGGTACAACAGTCACAAGTGTGAAAAATGATCATTTAGTGTCACTGTAACTTTGAGAAATTGCTGAATTAACAGTTGTAAGTCGAGGACTACCTCTTAACATGAAATGCATGTTAACAGGAAAATGAAATGCATGTTAAGAGGGATTGCAATCCATTAAGATTTCCCCACAGTAGTATTTTTCTGGATGGTTTTTCCAGAAGCTTACAACCCAGGCTTAATTCATGTTTGATAGAAAGTTTGATAGTTAAAAATGAGTCTCTTGACTTGATTTTTCACTCCTTGGGATCTTATCTCTTTGCTGTTTTCTTGGCAAAAATAAGATGTGACTTGTCATTGACTTCTCTTGACAGTTGATGGGTTTTTGCTCATTGAGCCTCTGGTGGTTCAACAGGCTAATGCAGCCTGTTATTAACAGCAACTGCTTGCAATATTGCAGGTTCAAGTCCCACCAGGCCCAAGGTTGACTCAGCCTTCCATCCTTTATAAGGTAGGTAAAATGAGGACCCAGATTGTTGGGGGGCAATAAGTTGACTTTGTATATAGTATAGAAAATGGATGAAGACTATTGCCTGACATAGTGTAAGCCGCCCTGAGTCTTTGGACTCCACTGTGCTTTTTCAAGATAAAAAAGATCAAGCTACATCCGGTCACGTACTATGTCATAAAGCTTCAGTAGAGATGCATTTACCTTTGCAGTTATATCAGGTTGTAAATACATTGATGGAATTCTGATAGTTCTAGCAACCATTTTTTTAAAATAAAATATTAATTTTCTATTTTTAAACAGTGAAAATTTGCTGTTTAAAAACGATAATCAGAAACTAGTTTTATTCAACATCATTCTTTTAGGTTAGCAAATATCTACTGGAATTTTACTAGAAACTAATTTGCCACTTAATTTTCCAAATAAAGATTATTTTCCATTGATAACTATGCATTTGTTATTACCTTGGCCTATGTTTTGATGTATAACTTCACTTTACTGCTTCTTGTTAAGAGTTTTTAAATAATATCTCACAACTTCAGAAAAACAAATCATGACAGTTGATCTGTGCTTTGATCACCAAATTAACACAATTGCAATGAACTTTTTTCTTCCACTCAATCCAGAGTGAAACAGCCAAGACGTTGCTATCATGGGTGTTCTGGTTTCTGTATTTCCTTCCCACAGCTGTGTTTTTACTGCAATATACAAGGTTTTAGGAAAGTGTAGAATGACATGCCACATAATAACATTATTGTAAAAGGAAGAAAATCTCCGCTTACATTCGCTAAAAGTAACATTTTAGTTACAGATGTAGACAGGACTAAATTATATGCTGTGCCAAATGTATGATTTATAGGGTTGTTTGTTTGTCTAGTCAATCTTTTAAGACAAAAAGGAAAAAAAATGAACCTTTGAGGCTACATGGTCAACAGAAAGTCTTCAGAATGGCTGGCATTCTTCATATCATGATCATCAATGCGAGCTCAAGAGAATATGGCAGCCCAGGACACATCGACAAATCTTCACATTAACACACATTCCCACCAATGTGAAGATTTGCATGTTTTTAACCTTTGTTTTTGAATGGATGAATAGCATTTGTGGCTGTTACACTTCCATGCCACTTTTCACCCAGTCCTGATGATCATAGTTTATATCCTCCTTTAAAAATCATAGTGTCCACCCTCAGGTCATCAGCCCTAGGGTCGGTTTACTCTGCCACAGAATACTGTGCCTCTCTATGGCTTAACAGCCGCCATACTAGTAAATTAGACACCGGACTCAACGATACTATGAGGATTATAAGGATTGCGAAACCCCTGAATGGCACTATCCTGTAATTGTGGAATGCTGCAATAGTCATAAATGTGAGGATTTGTCACAAAGCCTTTTGTTTATACCATTGTAATTTCAAGTCGTCTGCTGTTAAATGAGACAGTTGGCAAGCCAGGACTATCTGTATGGGACTGAAAAAAGCTGAACAGAAAGATCGAAGAACTGAAATGTTGTGGGGACAAAACTATATTTTTTAAATAGAGAAAGTGAATAAAAATGCAGATCTGAAGAAAGTCACCTTTTTTATTCAAAATGGACAGAAAATAACTACCTACACATTTCTTTTATTTATTTGTTTGTTTGTTAAATTTGTTTGCTGCCTATCTCCCCATGGAGCTATGCTAGATGACTATATATATTTATTATGTATATTTATATTAAGTATTTGATTTGGTTTCCTATTGTATTCAGTTCCTATTGTATAAATATAAAATACTGAGAGTAATCTTTACAGCAAGCTGTGTAAATAATACCCCCCAAAAAAATAGACTCTATTCTAATCTTCATGAAGTTTTGTATCATTTTTCCAATAATCCTTGACCTTTGTTCAGGCTACAGGGCTAAAATAAGAAAGCTGAAGGCACTGCAGAACTACTTCCTTGCTTTATCTTCCGATCACATGCAACAAACTTCTGCAGACCTGATAATCTCATTCACCACAATGCTATCCTTCCTAACCTAAATATTTTGAATCGGATGTCCCAGTGGCTCCAGCTGGAAAGAATGCAATCCTATACAACGCTGAATGTTGTCTGTTAAACAACAGTAACACTTTTTCCACAAGCATTTCAGACTTGTTAACTATTACCCTTGGAAGCAATTTTCAGCTAGAGAAGCTTATTTTACAACATTCTCCCCTGACCTTAAGCAGCGGCAAAGTGCTTAGTGGGAAGAAAATCAGTAGTGACTTTCTATTTTTTCTGCATTTCCTTTCTGCAGCTATTTTTGATTGCATACCTGCACAACTGTACAGCTGTGAATAATCACACAATCATTATTTGTAACTCTGCCTTGATGCCCAGCTGCCAAATTGTGCTAGCCGTTAAAACAAAGCAAAACGAAACTAACAACCTGACACAGCCATACAATGGCATGGAAAAGAAGCTAAAACAATGAACTCATTAAGCATTACCAGAAGTTTGACTAGAAGAAAGCTAACTTTGAAAAGCAACTGCATCAGCATTGGTGAGTTCTGGCACGACTGTGCTGTAAATGCAAAAAAATAAGGCATGTACAAGTAGTCCTCAATTTACAACAGTTCATTTAATGGCTGTTTGAAGTTGCAAAAGCAACTTTTGAAAAAAGTGACTTATGTACGGTTTTCACATTTACAACCGTTGCAGCATCCCTGTGGTCACACGATCAGAATTGAGACACTTGGCAACTGACTCGTATTTACGACAGTTGCAGTGTGCCAGGTTCATGTGATCACCTTTTGCCACCTTCTGACAAGCAAAGTTAAGGAGAAGACAGGTTCACTTAACAACCATGTTCCTAACTTAAGAACTGCAGCGATTCACTTAACATTAATTGGCACTTTCCACATTCTACCTCTTCCACCTCTCACAATACTTGACAACACAGTATCAACAGTAGAAACCTTCAAATTTCTGGGTTCTATCATATCGCAAGATCTCAAATGGACAGCTAACATCAAAAACATCATTAAAAAAGGACAGCAAAGAATGTTCTTCCTGCGCCAACTCAGGAAGCTCAAACTGCCCAAGGAGCTGCTGATCCAATTCTACAGAGGAATTATTGAGTCTGTCATTTGCACCTCTATAACTGTCTGGTTCGGTTCTGCAACCCAACAAGAAAAACACAGACTTCAGAGGATAATTAGAACTGCAGAAAAAATAATTGCTACCAACTTGCCTTCCATTGAGGACCTGTATACTGCACGAATCAAGAAGAGGGCCGTGAAAATATTTGCAGATCCCTCGCATCCTGGACATAAACTGTTTCAACTCCTACCCTCAAAACGACGCTATAGAGCACTGCACACCAGAACAACTAGACACAAGAACAGTTTTTTCCCGAAGGCCATCACTCTGCTAAACAAATAATTCCCTCAACACTGTCAGACTATTTACTGAATCTGCACTACTATTAATCGTTTCATAGTTCCCATCACCAATCTCTTTCCACTTATGACTGTATGACTATAACTTGTTGCTGGCAATCCTTATGATTTATATTGATATATTGATCATCAATTGTGTTGTAAATGTTGTACCTTGATGAACGTATCTTTTCTTTTATGTACACTGAGAGCATATGCACCAAGACAAATTCCTTGTGTGTCCAATCACACTTGGCCAATAAAATTCTATTCTATTCTATTCTATTTATGTCTTCACAATGAGAAAAGCAGGCATTGGTGTGTAGTATATAAAGATAGGGCTGATGGGCTGAATTTATTAATATTTGCTCATCTAGTAGTAATTATGTTTGCTGATTGTAGGTGTTAAGTTCGGGAAGTAACGAGGCTGGAGACCAGGGTAGTGACAACAGCTCTTTAATATAGGGTGAACCCAGCAACAGGCTGGGCGAAAACCCTCTCCTTTTATATAGTTCTGTTGGAGGTTTTGACCAATCAGCAACGTGCTGATTTCCCGCTCAAATATTTAAAGGTACAGTATTAATACATAACACTCCTCCCCTCCCAGAAAACACTTTGCCTATATTTACATAAATATTTACATGTTATTTTTCGACGTAGTCACGCAAATAACCTGGGCGTCTCCTAGTCCTTTCTGACCTGCGCGGTTCAGTTCTGGGTGGTGTTTTGAGCTGGTCGGAGGGGCTGTTTTCTCCTCCCAGCACTTTCTCTGGGCCAACGGGCTCGGATTATTAGCCGACTCTTTTCTTGGTCATCGGGCCTTGGATTACTTTTTTCAATTTCCCTGCCGTTTCCCTCGGGAACCTGATGGCGTCGCTGGAACTCAGGGACCTCAGCTAAGTCTTGCGCCTCCCCCGGGTCATTGTTGGCTGTGGAATCAAATTGGTATTGATCATGATATGTTTCATTTGGTTCAGTTTGGTCGGTTATTCGTTTCCTTAACTGATCTATGTGGCGCCTCCACACTCTGTTGTCGGGTAGCTCTACCACGTATGATTTTGGGCCAGTTACTTTAATTATTTGTCCTGTAAGCCAACTAGGGCCGTCACCATAGTTTCGAGCCCACACTGGGTCGCCTATGCTCATTTCCCTGGTCTTTTCTAGTTTTCCTTTGTAACCCTCTGGTGTGTAATGGGGATTCAAACGGTCCAGTGGGCACCGGAGTTTCCGTCCCATTAGCAATTCGGCTGGGCTTTTCCCGGTGGCCGTGCTTGGGGTTCTGTGCTGGATTGCTAGGAAAAAGTCTATTTTTGTTTGCCAGTCACCTGGCTTTAGCCTGGACAATGCCTCCTTAGCGCTCCGGACGGAACGCTCTGCAAGGCCATTCGACGCAGGGTGGAAAGGCGCAGAGAGGGCATGTCGGATGCCTTCCTCTGCCAGGTATTCTTCAAACTGGGCTGCCGTGAATTGAGGCCCATTGTCGGACACCAGAGTGTCCGGCAATCCGTGAGTTGCGAATAGGTGGCGCAGGGTTGCGATTACTGCTTCGGCGTGGTGGATTTCATGAGTATGATCTCCAACCATTTAGAAAATGCATCCACAACTATTAGGAATGTTTGGCGTGAAGAGGGCCAGCAAAATCATTGTGGATTCTTGACCAGGGCCCTTGGGGCTTTTCCGATTCTCTGACTGGGGCCGTTGGGGGTAGAGGTCTGGATTCTTGGCAAGCCTGACATTTCCCTACCCTCTCAGCAATCTCTGCGTCCATGAGTGGCCACCGTACATAGCTTCTGGCTAACCCTTCATCCTTGATCCTGGGTGACCCTCGTGGAGGAGGTCCAATACCTTTCCCTTAACTTTTCAGGAATGTGCGATCACCCCATAACAGGCACCCCTTGAGCCGAGAGCTCATCTCGTTTCTTAACAAATTCTTTGCCGCGCGGCCACCCTCTCTGTACCCAACCGAGTACAGTCCTTAACACAATGTCGGTATGATGCCCGAGCCACTTCCTTAGATGTGACTGGGCCAGAGTCCAAGAGTCAATAAGGAGGATGGTGTCCCGGAGTGGGGTCTTGATGCGCCCTGGTAGTGGGCATCGGCTTAACGTCTGCATGCCCCACTTCTTTTCCTGGTCGATGCTGCAGCTTGTAGAATGGCGGCTAAAATATAGTCCATCGGGTCAAGCGTGGCGAAAGTGCCACAGGCGTTGGCGATCGCCAGCCAGTATCCTAGTAGTCTGTGGTCAGTCACGATTTCAAAATTCCGCCCAAAGACATACTCGTGGAATTTTTGACCCCTGATACAATGGCTAGTGCTTCTTTGTCTAATTGGCTGTAGTTCCTCTCTGGGAGGACATCGTTCTAGAGTAGAACGCTATAGGGGCTTCTGTGCCGTTTGGAAGTCTATGGCTGAGTACAGCCCCCACCCCATAAGGGGAGGCATCGCAGACCAGCACTAGGGGTAATGAGTCGTGATATTGGATGAGCAGGCTATCACTTGAGAGCAGGTTCTTTACTGCTTCAAAAGCCCTATTTTCTGACTTTCCCCAAGACCAAACAGTATTTTTTCCTAAGAGCCTATGCAGCGGTTCCATAGCAGTTGCTTTGTTCTTTAAAAAGACCGCGTAAAATTAACCAATCCAGGAATGCCTGCAGCTCTGCTTTGTTTTTGGGCGCTGGAGCCTTCCTAATTGCCTTAACCTTGCTCTCAGTAGGGTGAATTCCTTTCTTGTCTATCCGTAGCCCAAGAAATCGGATTCGACCCTATCTGGCATTTGTTTGTCTTGACTTTTAATCCGGCTGTCGGAAAATGCTCAAGACCTTTCTTAACCGCTCCCCAATTCCTCCATGTTTTCCCTGAAATTAGGACATCATGTAGGAACTACCCTGGGAGCCCTTGCAGTAGTCGTTCCATCAGGTTTTGGAACAGCCCTGGTGCCACACTGACCCCAAATTGCAATCGGGTGCACTTGAAGGCCCCCTGTGCGTTACAATCGTTTGGGCTTGGCTGTGGCGTCTACTGGCAGTTGTTGGTAGGCTTGGGCCAAGTCTAACTTTGCAAAGACTTGCCCTTGCCCCAAAGAGTGCAATAAGTGTTGCACTACGGAACCGGGTGGCGCTTTTCTGTAAGGCTTTGTTAAGCGTCGCCTTGTAGTCAGCGCAAATTCTAATTGACCCGTCCGGTTTTATGGGTGACGATTGGCGTCTCCCACTGCGTGATCGACTGGCACCAAGATCCCTTGATTAATGAGCTTATCCAGCTCCTTATCAATTTTTGGTTTTAGGGCAAAAGGGACTCTCCTCGCCTTAAGCCTAATAGGGGCTACCTGGGGGTCTAAGTTGAAGGAAATAGGGGTCCCTTTGTACTTGCCCAGGCAGTCCTTGAAGACATCTTCGAACTCGTTAAAGAGAATGTCTTTCAGGTTACAGTCACTTCGGTAGATGCCAGTCACTCCCATGCCCAGGGCACGAAACCAGTCTAGCCCCAACAGGCTGGGCAGAGTTCCTTCGACGATCGTGATGGGCAGGGTCTTTTTATGTGGACCATACTCGACTCGGACGGAGGTGGTCCCTCGAACAGGGATGCGATTCCCTGGTAGTCGTGCACTCGTAGCCGCT
Organism: Ahaetulla prasina; assembly: GCF_028640845.1. Classification (NCBI taxonomy): domain Eukaryota; kingdom Metazoa; phylum Chordata; class Lepidosauria; order Squamata; family Colubridae; genus Ahaetulla; species Ahaetulla prasina. The sequence goes on along the minus strand of NC_080540.1, from coordinate 222,549,755 downwards.
GTGCTTGCAGGTGGCGCTTCGCGACGGACGGCAGCGACTTCGCCAGAGTGTCCCAGGACATGATGGTGATCGCTGATCCCGTGTCTACTTCAAGCCTGCACCGTACTCCCTCGATCTTGGGCTTTGTGAAAATCTTCTTTTCCACTTTGGTTGAGGCGCGGCCTATAATGACAGTCGTTTGGTTAGACTTGGCGCTTTCTTGTTTGAACCAATCGGGCCGCCTTTCCGGTTCAGCGCTTTGATTGGCCGATTTGAATTTTGGCGGAAGGTTGGGCCGCTCTGCAGACCTGAGCTAAGTGCCCTTTCTTCCCACACCGCCCGGCATGTTGCGTCTTTAAACCTGCAGCGTTGGCGCTGATGCTGCCCTCCGCAGCTTCCGATCGTCACGGTCCTCAAAGTCGCGTTTCTCAGTCCGGCAGACCCCTTCCTCCTCCTCGCCCTCACCGTCGGATTCGGACTGAATCTCCTCCTGGTGTACTGGCGTTGGCTTTGAGCTCGCCTTGGATTGAAGAGGCTTTTGCAGGGTCTCTGCTGCTTTAGTAGACATTTCGTGTGCTCTGGCTTCGTCCAGAGCGTTGGCTAATCAGGTTGCTCTGGCTGCCTTGGCCGCCGCCGTAGACGGATGTCCTTGACCCCTCGGACGAGTTGCTCGAGTAGCACCTCGTCTAGGTCTCGGTATCCGCAGTCCTTGGACGCTCTTCTTAAAGCGGCCATGTAGTCACCGATGGATTCGCCCTCCATCTGTCTACGTTCTCCGAATTCAAACCGCTGCACGTATTTGGACCGCGTCCCCGCGAAATGGTTCTTCAGCAAAGTCTGCAGAGTCGGCCACGATACCGATTGTATCGGCGTTGGCTCTGCCAGGGCTTCCGCAATCTCGATGACCTCCGGCCCACAATGGCTTAAGAAGTAAGCCCGTTTGCGGTTATCCGGGATCCCCTGTAGTTCGTTGGCTTCTAGAAAGCTTTCGAAACGGGTCATATACGTTCCCCATTTCTCCTTGACCGGGTTGCAGTGCGGGTGGCGTGTTTGCCATTTCCGTTTCTGCCCTGAGTTTGCTGGGTTCGGAACTATCGTGCTTCAGCTCGGTTCTGGTTCTCCTTAGCCTCGAGATCCCACCTTCGTCGCCAATGTTAAGTTCGGGAAGTAACGAGGCTGGAGACCAGGGTAGTGACAACAGCTCTTTAATATAGGGTGAACCCAGCAACAGGCTGGGCGAAAACCCTCTCCTTTTATATAGTTCTGTTGGAGGTTTTGACCAATCAGCAACGTGCTGATTTCCCGCTCAAATATTTAAAGGTACAGTATTAATACATAACAGTAGGGACAACAGGCACAACAATTCTGCAGGAAAAAAAGGGAGTCCAACGTAAATCCAAACCTGGATGAGAAACAAATGAAGACCATCTCCACTTTTCCACCTGAGTATATTCTCTGTTTTTAGACCTGCTTTTGCTTGTCAAAAGTTTATATCCGAAGTGTTATTATTCCCCTTCCCTACTCAAAATCTCTGAGTGTGAGTATTCATATCCAACCTAAAGAAGCTGCCTTAAACTGGTTCTCGGTCAGTTATTCCTAGATCAGAGGTCCCCAAACTTGGCAAGTTTAAGCCTGGTGGACTTCAACTCCCAGAATTCTGGGAGTTGAAGTCCTCCAGGCTTAAAGTTGCCAAGGTTGAGGCACCATGTCCTAGATCATGCATAGGTATACATATAGTTCCTGCTGGTATCTCATTTTAATTCCAAAGCCATGAAAACCTCACCACTTTGAACTCATTGGTCAAGAATCAAAGAAACATGCAGTTCTTTCTGTATTCCCAAGAGATTCTGGTTTCTCAAATAAGAGGCCATTATATCTTAAGTCATCCTGTTTCAGAAGTGAGGAAATCCATGGTTCGTCCCTAATGGATAATGAAAAATAATGTTTTGCATATAGCAGAAAGAAGAGGAAAACAGCAAAAACGTCTAAATAACTTTAAGCTGTAAAACAGATATTTTAACTTAGCCATTGCATTTACAGTTTTAAAATATTACTTCATTTATTTATAAATGAGTGCCAAGTTCTAAAAAGTAGCTTTAAAAAAAAGATATATGTGTTCCATTTGTTTGCTTGGATCATTTTTTTTCTCTCTCTGCTGCACCTATAAAAAAACTGAAGTTTCTTCCTCTGAATTTGGAATTCAGTATTGCAGACTTTCTTGACCTACTACTAATGTTAGAAGACATAATTGTACATCTCCAGATACTACACTGGAGAAGTATACTGTATTAATAATCAGCTGAACTTGGAATGAATTATTTTTTCTTCTCTAAATTTTTAGGGGAAACCATTAAAGCAGATTCAAACAAATTCAAGGGTTCTCTTTGTATCACACATCATGCAGTGCCTGCTTCACTAACTCATGAGTTAGAATGTTTAACAACTTATAGATTTTTTGCGTTTTATTATTATAAGCTACCCAGTGATACAACATATATGTTAAAAGGGTGGGATTTCAATTGTGTGGTTGTGACTCCCACATCCTGACTTTTTTCTATTCCTACGAAGCTGTCTTAACATGAACTGCAAGATACAACTGTCAGTCAACAGTTTACAAATGCCTTAAGAAGGCATAAGCTAGATCAATCCCTTTGAACAGGAAATAATTGAAAGTTTGCAACTGAAGTTACAGCAATGAAAAAAGTGACATGCAGCCAGTCCTCGCACTTAAAAACATCATAGCATCCCTAAGGTCATCTGATCATCATTTGCAATCTTCCCAGGGGGAATTCTAACAAGCAAACTAATGGAGCAAACCAGATGTGTTAACTCATAGTGACTGAGATTTTATTTATTTATTTATTTATTTATTTATTTTTATTGCTTTTTTCTAACAAACAAAAAAGAAAATACATTATTGCACCCTTGTGCTATACATAAAAAAAGGAAGATTTGGGTCTTTGGATATGTCCTCATGATTGCCAAAATCCATGTTCTCGAGGTACAGGTACCGAAGCGTCCAATTTTCCAAGCGCATAGTCCACGAATGGTTTCCAAGTCTTCCAGAAAATATCTTCTTTATACACACCACTTCTAATTTTAATATCACATGTCATTTTATCATTTAAGGCTAATTTCCACATTTCAGAATTCCACTCTTCTATTCTAAAAATCACATCTAATTTCCAATATCTAGCTATTATAATTCTACCTATTATAATAGTGACTGAGATTTTTAAAAAGTCATAAAATTGGATGTGACTCATGTAGGGATCATATTTCTTAACAGAACTTTTGAGTTCCAGTTGTGGTTGTAAGTTGAAGACACCATAAGACCTAAGCTTAACTCACAGAATCATCTATTATAATGTCCTTCCTGTTAAAGACTACTTCAGCTTTAATTGCAATAATACTAGAGCAACTAATAGATTTAAACTTAATGTCAACCGCTTTAATCTAGATTGCAGAAAATATGACTTCTGTAACAGAATCATCAGTGCTTGGAATACTTTACCTGACTCTGTGGTCTCTTCCCATAATCCTAAAAGTTTTATCCAAAAACTTTCTACTATTGACCTTACCCCATTCCTAAGAGCACCATAAGGAGCGTGCATAAATGCACAAACGTGCCTACCGTTCCTGTCCTATTGTTTTTCTTTTCTTCTTCCTATATATATGCTTATACCTCCTTATATTTACCCATATATGTGTTTATTTACTATATAATATTTTTGTATGATACCTACATATATTGTTGTGACAAAATAAAATAAATAAAATAAATAAATAAATATTTTTTGAAATATAAGACACACTCCCTCCCCCCCGCAAAAGTGGGTGAAAATTTTGGTGCGTCTTATAGACTGAATACGGATCCATTTTTGGGCTTCTGAACCTTCTGCGCGGCATGTTTTCACCCTCCCCAGCCCCAGCACTCTGCAGTGGTCTGCATGGCCCGTTTTTGCCAAAAATGGCCCATTTTTAGGCTCCCAAACCCTCCGTACGTCCCATTTTTTGCCTTCCTTGGCCCCCAGAAGCACTTTGCAAGCCAAAAATGGGTGCATTTTTGACAAAAATGGGATGCGTGGAGGGTTTAGGAGGCCAAAAAGGGCCTATTTTTGGTCTGCAAAGTCTGCAGGCCGGGGAGGGTGAAAACGCGATACTTAGGGGCCAAAAACTTTTATTTTGTTTGTTTTCTTCCTCTCAATCTAGGTGTGTCTTTATAGTCCGGTGCGTTTTATAATCCTAAAAATATGGTATATATAATAAATGATTTTAAAAATAAACCGGATAATCAACCTCTCATGACTTGAGATCACTATTCCCAACAAGAATAGCAATGAAGTCATAGCCCACTTCTTTCCATGATAAATGTTGTAACTCTTGGAGATACTACACTCTGGCTCCAAATGGTCTACAAAGCTGGAACCTAATCCTCACAAAAATCACTTCACATTGCATTCCCGGGTGATCCAGCTCCTGTAGTTGAGGATTCCAAATTGTAGCTTCCAAATTCTCATGTAGTAGTTTCCATTTCAACCAAGTAGTTTTAAGTAGAAAGTTCATTTGGCTTGCTGCTCCCTCTCTTAAAGAAATTGAAGGAAAATCAGCCAATTGCCTTGAATCCAAGAAGAACCCAGAGCTGTGGTCATCAAGGTTTACGAGTTGTTTCTCTTGATTATTATTTTTTTTCAATTTCAATAGGGGATATATTGAACCCAATGGAGTTGCTTTAAGGCTAGAGGGTAGATGGATAGCATATCCTGGCTTCTTCCATCAGCCAGGGGATCAAGGGCATGGAATTGCTATTTAAGAACTCTGGCAAGAGAAGACAGGTTTGGCCCAAACTAATATAAATGTCAACATAGAGTTCATCAATTTATTCTGGCTTTGAAGAACTGATTTTCCTTCTTTTCTGTTCCCTTCCATTCCACATTTCTTACGTGTCTTCTCTTTTCAGGCTGAAAACCCAAGAACAATGGTTTCTTATATTGATACAAGCTGATTTCAGAAAGGCCAGAAGTATAGATAAAGTACAGATATGAGTACTAACAATATTGTATTAAAAGGAAAATGGGAGAAAATTACTAGAAAAAAAAAGGAATCCAGTTTACACAAGACTCAAGAACAAATGCAGTTCTGTCTCAGAGTCTTATAGTGAAATTTCGTAAGACTGATTGATTAATTGTAAAGGCATGCTGGAAAGTTCAAGGGGAATATTATGGTGTAGGCTTTTTGTTCTGGTTGCTGTGGAAATACCAATGGGATATTACCATTACAGATGGTAATATCCCATATAGGCCTTGTAGATGATTAGTGTTAAAACACTGAGCTCTCCCACCATTATCAATCTTCCACTGTTTACTGCTAGTCTTCAGCAAAGTAAAGTTTTTTGAAGTCCTCTGAGTACCTCAACATTAATCCTCCAAAGAGATGTAATCTATGCATAAAAACACTTAAATCAGCATGACATTTACAACACATATTAAGTAGTTTGTTATTTATTTCAAGACTTTAATTGGCACAATATATTAACAGCGTTGTTGCCATTCCACTTAAGAGCTTCTTTTCCCAGCTTGTAATAGTTGGACCATCTTTTCCCTCTTTAAGAATCTTCTATTTTTCCACTTTTGTTGGTATCTTGAGAGGGAATTCATTAAAATATTATGAAGCAAACAGCATAATTATGCATAGCAATCTCTGCCAATGAGTAACATGTATAGAAATGTAGATAGACAAATATACTATACATATGTGCATGTGTTTGTGTGTGTGTGTGTGTGTGAATATATATATATATGTGTGTATAGGTCTTTGGTTGTTCGGGTTTTCTCCCGTGTAAGATTGGAAGTGTCTTGGCGACGTTTCGACGAAGTCTCATTCGGAGAAAACCCGAACAACCAAAGACCTATATACAAACACCCGTGAAAACCTCAGAAAACATATATGTGTGTGTGTATATATATATATATATATATATATAGGTCTTTGGTTATTCGGGTTTTCTCCCGCGTAAAATTTGAAGTGTCTTGGCGACGTTTCGACGAAGTCTCATTCGTCCTCTTCAGGCTTCATCTTCGTGCTTCTGGGAGCAATGTGTGATTGCAGCTGTTTCTTCCTTTTTAACTGCTAGTGGGGGTTTGAACTGATTGGATGGGAGCTTGGCTGTGCTCTGATTGGCTATGGGTTTTTTTGTGCTCTGATTGGCTGGGGGTGTGTCCTGTTTGGGTGGGGGCTTGGTTGTTCTCAGATTAGTCTGAGTTGCAGGGGGATTCGAGCTGGTGAGCTGCACTGCTGCTGTTTGGCTTTGTGTTTGTGGTCGTGCTACATCTTCGTAGTGGGTGTCAGTCTGCTGCATGTATGGATTGGAGGGGTTTGAAATGGCTAATGTTGCAGCTGCGGTCTGGCTTCTGGTCCTTGCTCGTGCTTCCTGATCAGTGTGGGTTTGGGTCTGCTTTCTGGGTGGATGTGTGGTGGTGACATCCTGTGTGGACCTCGTGAGTGTGGGTCTGGTGTCATTCCTCGTGTTAAGGACTCGTTTGTCAATAAGGGCGGGTTTCCAAATGGCTGGTAGGCGGGAGGTATCATCTCGTTTGTTCATGCTGTATGGGCGTTTTTCTATCTCGATGGCTTCTCTGATTATTCTGTTGTTCGGGAGAAGGGCGGTATAAAAATTGAATAAATAATAATAATAATAATAATAATACACACACACACACACAAAACACATACACATTTAAACTAACCCGTTTTACTTAGATTTTATTTTTTGTTGCAACACAACATTTTAAAAAGCATTTTGTCTAAAGCTATATGTAAGGCCAATAATTAACCCATAGAAGTTACACAGAACCGCCGTTGCAGCCATGTTGAATCGGCAGTTGTCTTATGCTAACCATTCATTGTTTAGATTCTAGTCTGCAATGAGACTGTATCTAATATCTGTTAAATAAGCCTTTCTTCTTTCATTTGAAAGAAAATCTCACTTTTCACAAGACCAGCAAAAACAGTAATATGTTCCCTACATTGTAAGCAAGATACAAACCAGAGATAAAAGAACAAGCAGGGAAGGAGACATCGTATAAAAGAGGATGATGAAAATAAATTCTGCTCCAGAAAGATGAGGTACAATGAAAAAGAAGACTCCTCCCCCAGATCGTCATCTATAGCTAAATTCTTCCTTGCCCCAAAGCTATGTTCTAACATAATGTAACATAACATAACATAACATCAGAGTTGGAAGGGACCTTGGAGGCCTTCTAGTCCAACCCCCTGCCCAGGCAGGAAACCCTACACCATCTCAGTCAGATGGTTATCCAACATTTTCTTAAAAATTTCCAGTGTTGGAGCATTCACAACTTCTGAAGGCAAGTCGTTCCACTTATTAATTGTTCTAACTGTCAGGAAATTTCTCCTTAGTTCTAAGTTGCTTCTTTCTTTGATCAGTTTCCACCCATTGCTTCTTGTTCTACCCTCAGGTGCTTTGGAGAACAGCCCGACTCCCTCTTCTTTGTGGCAGCCCCTGAGATATTGGAACACAGCTATCATGTCTCCCCTAGTCCTTCTTTTTGTTAAACTAGACATACCCAGTTCCTGCAACCGTTCTTCATATGTTTTATCCTCCAGTCTCCTAATCATCTTTGTTGCTCTTCTCTGCACTCTTTCTAGAGTCTCAACATCTTTTTTACATCGTGGCGACCAAAACTGGATGCAATATTCCAAGTGTGGCCTTACCAAGGCATTATAAAGTGGTACTAACACTTCACGTGATCTTGATTCTATCCCTCTGTTTATGCAGCCCAGAACTGTGTTGGCTTTTTTAACAGCTGCTGCACACTGCTGGCTCATATCTAAATGGTTATCCACTAGGACTCCAAGATCCCTCTCACAGGTACTACTATTGAGCAAGGTACCACATATACGGTACTGGTGCATTTTGTTTTTTTGGCCTAAATGTAGAACCTTACTTTTTTCACTGTTGAATTTCATTTTGTTAGATAGCATCCAATGTTCAAGTCTGTCAAGATCTTTCTGTAACTTGAGCCTATCTTCTAGAGTGTTGGCTATTCCTGCCAGCTTGGTGTCATCTGCAAATTTGATGAGTTCCCCATCTATCCCCTCGTCCAAGTCATTGATGAAGATGTTGAAGAGTACTGGGCCTAAAACAGAGCCTTGGGGTACTCCACTGCATACTTCCCTCCATGTGGATGTAGTTCCGTTGAGGACTACACGTTGAGTGCGGTTGGTCAGCCAGTTACGAATCCATCTGGTGGTGGTGCTGTCTAACCCACATTTTTCTACTTTATCTAGTAGTAGGCTATGGTCTACTTTATCAAATGCTTTACTGAGATCTAGATCAGGAGTGTCCAACCATGGCAACTTTAAGACCTGTGGACTTCAACTCCAGAATTCCCCAGACAACATGTTTGGCTCTGGAATTCTGGAAGGTAAAGTCCACCGGTCTTAAAGTTGCCAAGGTTGGATAGCGCCCCTGTTTTAGATACAGCATACTCTCTTAAGGAAGTAAGAACAAAGAAACATTTTCTTGGTCATAACCACTTTGAAAGTTTCTCCTTTTTCTTAACTTGTGCCACCTGTACAGAAAGAGAAAAATCAAACCTGTTAGCATTCACTTGTGCCGCTATTGATTGGAATGAACTCCTCCTATGGAATAAAGAACAAGAAAGAAACATTTTAAGAAGCAGAGAGAGCACATTTCAAGACTTAATTTGGCAACTTTTAGGAGATTAAAAAAAATGTTGCTGGGGCCTCCTCAAGGCATATTTCCCTAATCACTTCTTCTGCGCATGCGCGTTATGGCGGCGTTTTGAAACTCATGGAGGCGGCGGTCGGGAAGTCCTTGGGCCGCGATGCCGTTCAGCCGCTTGCCTAGCTGCCTGCGCTCTGGTCCCGCATTTACGATCATCTCGGCCGCCGAGAGTGAGGGCCTGGGGCCTCACTGAACTCTCGGCTGCCGAGTACGGAACCGGAGAGGTTTTGGAGCAGCGAATGGCGGCGGCCATGTTGGGGGGGGTTTGAAGAGACGCCCGGCATGATTCAGCTGATTTTCCGGCCGTTCGGGCCGTGGAAGGATATCAACGAAGGAGCATTCCGAACATCGACGGAGGGCATGGAAGGTGGTATGCTGGATACGGGTGTTTCGGATTGCTGCTAATTGTGCTTGCTGGGACGGAATTTGGAGGGTAAGAACTTGGAGGGCAGGAACATCGCCCCCTCCTCCCTCCCTCCTGCTTGGACTGGAACACGCATCTCCCCATTGCTGACTTTTGCCTTGGCTGTCAAAATGGGGGTAGGAACATCGCCCCCTCCTGCATAGACTGGAACATCGCGTTTCCCCACGGAGGTTTGATCTGTCGGCCTAGTGGGGAGGCAGGGACGGCATGAGGGCACCCGGTCGTTTTCAATTAAGGACGTAACCGGGAATGCGAGGAGACCTTTTTAGCTTGTGGTCCCACGGACTCCTATGGACTAGGACCCACATGGTTATCTATTTAAGGGTGGGTCCTGGCGATTTTTTTGAATACGACGATAACATCTCCGACGGCTAAGGATGGACACTTTTCCGCAATTGTATGGACAACTTCTCCATGAGATATTCATTTGCGAACTATTACGACTGCGAGGTTCCCTCATTGCAGGAATGGCCCTCAAGCTATCGAGGGCTTATTAACGAAGGGTCTTGGGACCCAGAGAGGTGGCATGCGCCAAGAAGAATTTGTGGGGTTTTAAATAGTTTTTAAATAAGGGTTTTTAAGGGGAGGATTTGACGGGTGGGGGAGGACCCGTCGGGAGGATCCAGCCCTGTGCTAGTTCGCGACTTTCGCCATCTTGTCTGAAGGCAGGGGAGGGCGTTCCAGGTTTAGAGGGTTGTTCGATCTGTACGGTAAGTGGGAGAGGCAGATATGGCGGGGGGGAGGGGCCGTATCGAGTTATGGGGCACGTGTTCGATGTCTGAGGCGATCACGTGCTCCGGCCTCAGTCCCCACCCGTTCCTCGGTGGCCATGATCCTCAGAGCTTGGATCTTGGCTGATGTTATGTAATGCCGGTCCGTGGTTAATAAGGCTCCCTGATTTGTGATCTTATTCAGGGGGTCCGGACCTCATGGGCATTACGGAGACCTGGTTGGGCCCTGAGGGGGTCCCCTGGTGAGATGTGCCCTCAGGTTTCGAGCATTTCATCAGCCGAGGTCCAAGGTAGGGGTGGGGGTGGCGGTTGTTATTAAGGAAGATCTAGAGCCGAGGAGACCACTGTTCCTCAGATTGCGGCTGTGAATCCCTCTGTGTGCGGTGGGGCTATAGGAATCAGTTGGGCTTGGTGATCGTGCCTGGCTCCTTGCTGCGTGACCACAGCCCTGCCCGAGCTGTTGGAGGTACTGGCTGCTGTGGCGGTTGAGACCCCCAAACTTATAGTCATGGGGGATTTCAACTTGCCATCAGTTGGCTTGTCATCGACGGCAGCTCGGGAGTTCCAGGCTTCCATGACGGCCTTGGACCTGATTCGAGTAAATGATGGCCCTACGCACACAGGGGGAGGCATGCTGGACCTGATTTATATCTCTGGACAGTGGTTAAATGATCTGGTATTAGATGATTTAGTAACAGAACCAATGTCATGGTCGGATCATTTCTCCTTCGCCTAGACTTCGAACCGCCATTCACCACCGCGGGAGGCGGAACCTATCGGTGGTTCCGTCCCAGGCGCCTGATGGACCCTGAGAGGTTCCAGACGGAGCTTGGGCCATTCCTGAGGATCTGACCCACGGCACGACTGAGGAACTGGTCGTGGCCTGGGAGCAGGCGCGGCGGGCCCTGGACCGTGTCGCGCCTTTGCGGCCTCTGACCCGGCGTAGATCTCGTCCGGCCCCTTGGTTCTCCGAGGGGCTGAGGGAGATGAAACGCCGGAGAAGACGCCTAGAGAGCACCTGGAGGTCCAGTCGCTCCGAGCTGATCGGACACTAGTTGGGACCTATTCTAGGACCTACCTAGTGGCAATGAGGAAGCGAGGCGCTCCTCGCCTCCACCCTCATTGCGTCGGCAGATAACCGCCCGGCCGCCCTGTTTGGGTGACCCGCTCTCTCCTACATCAGGAGGTGCGGGATGACCCTTTGCAGGGACGAGCCGAGGAGTTTAGTGGTTATCTATCGATAAAATCGCTCAGCTGAGGGACGGTCTGGACGAATTTGGGATGATCAAGCGAGAGAGGAGGCACGTCTTGTTGAACACGTTTGGGATGAGTTTGACCCTGTGGCTCCGAGGGCGTGGACAGGTTGTTGGGGAGGCTTCACGGCGACATGTTTACTGGACCCGTGCCCTTCCTGGCTGGTACTGGCCACTCAGGCGGTGACACGAGGCTGGCTCAGAGGATTATCAGCGCTTCTTTGTTGGAAGGGTTTTCCTGCCGCCTTGAAAGAGGCGGTGGTGAGACCCTCCTTAAGAAGCCCTCTTTGGACCCAGCTATTTTGGGTAATTATCGTCCAGTCTCCAACCTTCGCTTTGTTGCGAAGGTTGTAGAGAGTGCCGTGGCGCGACAGCTGCCCCAACACCTGGATGAAGATGTCTATCTAGACCCGTTCCAGTCCGGCTTCCGACCGGATACAGCACGGAGACAGCTTTGGTCGCATTGGTGGATGATCTCTGGAGGGCCAGGGACAGGGGATATTCCTCTGCCCTGGTCCTATTAGACCTCTCAGCGGCGTTCGATACCATCGATCATGGTATCCTGCTGCGCCGGTTGGGGGGATTGGGAGTGGGAGGCACCGTATATCGGTGGTTCTCCTCCTATCTCTCCGACCGGCCGCAGACGGTGTTGACAGGGGGGCAGAGGTCGACCGCGAGGGGCCTCACTTGTGGGGTCCCTCAGGGGTCGATTCTCTCGCCCCTGCTGTTCAACATCTACATGAAGCCGTTGGGTGAGATCATCAGTGGTTTCGGGGTGAGATACCAGCAGTACGCTGATGACACTCAGCTGTCCATTTCCAAACCGGACCACCCCCATGAAGTTTTCGAAGTGCTGTCCCGGTGTTTGGAAGCCGTACGGGTCTGGATGGGGAGAAACAGGCTCAAGCTCAATCCTCCAAGACGGAGTGGCTGTGGATGCGGCACCCGATTCAGTCAGCTGCAGCCGCGGCTGGCTGTTGGAGGCAGTTATTGGCCCCAAAGGATGGGGTGCGCAACTTGGGTGTCCTCCTGGATGATCGGCTGTCGTTTGAAGACCATTTGACGGCCGTCTCCAGGAGGGCCTTCCACCAGGTTCGCCTGGTTCGGCAGTTGCGCCCCTTCCTTGATCGGGATGCCTTATGCACAGTCACTCATGCGCTCGTTACCTCTCGCTTGGATTACTGTAATGCTCTCTACATGGGGCTCCCCTTGAAGTGCGCTCGGAGGCTTCAGTTAGTCAGAATGCAGCTGCGGGTTATAGAGGAGCTACTCGTAGCTCCCATGTAACACCGCTCCTGCGCAGACTGCACTGGCTGCCTGTGGCCTTCGGGTGCACTTTAAGGTGTTAGTTATGACCTTTAAAGCGCTCCATGGCTTAGGACCTGGGTACTTACGGGACCGCCTGCTGTTACCACACGCCTCCCACCGACCCGTCGCTCCCATAGAGAGGGACTTCTCAGGGTGCCGTCCGCCAAACAATGTCGGCTGGCCCCCAGGAAGGGCCTTCTCTGTGGGGCTCCACACTCTGGAGCAGGCTTCCCCGGGTTTCGCCAAATACCTGACCTTCGGACATTTCGTCGCGAACTCAAGACTCATCTTTTTATTCGCGCGGGGCTGGCTTAAATTGGGTTTTTAAATGTTGAATTTATTAATTTTAAACGGGGTTTTTTAGTATGGTAAATTTTAATTGCTGGGCTAATTTAATAAGTTTTTTAAATCGTATTTTAAACCTGTATATTGTATTGTCGGTTTTATTATGCCTGTACACCGCCCTGAGTCCTTCGGGAGAAGGGCGGTATAAAAATCAAATAAAATAAATAAATAAATAAATAATCACTATCACCCAGTACATAGTGAAATTTAGCTGCCACACATTTTTCAATTTATTGTTTTTCCTTTTTTTTTTGCTTCTTTGAGCTTTTCATTTTTATTGGCAGTTGCTTTAACTTTTTGTTTAATAACTTTTTTTAAAAAAAAAGCATAACATATTTTGCACAATTAATCATTAGACAGTGATCCAAAGAAGACAACAACAACAACAACAACAACTTCATTGTAGGAATGTTTCCTGTTAATTTTTTTAAAAATCAAGTGACTTCCAAAGAAGTAGCATTATGTAGATAAATCTTATTCTTTCATCTGATGGTATCATACTTAGCATGAGGGCCTTTTTTTTCCTAAACAATACTTCACGTTACCAACAAGTATTATAATATTTCAGGCAACATTCCAGATGGTCCAGTAATCCTGGAAACAAGCATGAGAAAAAAATGTTTGTGTGTTTTTCATTTGGAAAGTACAAGGGAGTGGTTTCCATGGAATTGAAAATATTCTTTATCACTCTATCTATACTAATCAGTTCATCTGTGTGTGTGTCACATCTAAAACCAATTATTGTCTATGGGTAACTTTCAGTGTGTGCACTTCATATATTTTATGTAACTATGACTTCCTTTTACTTTTCTATCCCTCTATCCCACAACCATAAATAGGTAGTTAATAGTCTTCTCTAAGTACAATAGAACAGGGGGCCACAATCCCCGGGCCACAGGCCACTACCGGGCAGTGGTCTATTCAGAATGGGGCCGTGAGAGAGGCGGACTGGCATGCACACACGTCTGCAACTCAACTCGTGCAAGTGGTGGGACAGCGCACATGGGTATGCAGCTCAACCTGCAATTGAACTGTGTGAGCATGCACATGTGTGCATGCCCGCTGCTCGTGCAGCCTGGTTCCCCTCTCCCCCCAGTCGGGCCACCAAGCCACAAAGGTTGGGGACCACTGCAATAGAATATGCACAGCTGAAGTGCACTATATCCACAGAAGCTTATTCTATAATAAATGTTTTGGACTTCAGGATACAGTACTACAAGATCCTTGATGATTTTTTACAAAGCTGCCCTTCACTGAAGAGTGATTCATTGTGCCTATACAATGTGAATAACAAAACCAAAGCAGTAAAGCACAAATCCTTTCAATATATGTGTACAATATCATGCTTCACTCATATAAAAGGCATACACAAACTTGCACATAGCACACTTTGTTCCTGCTATTGTACCACAGTGATATAACTAAGATTCACATAATTTTGTGGTTGGAATAAGGTATTTTTAGAAATGTATTCTCTTTCTCTTTCAATCTCTTTCTTGTAACCACCCAAAAGCTGCAGTATGAACAGTTTGCCAAGAATCTGACATACACCTACCCTCTCATTTAAAGCTGCTTGTCATTTCAGTTTTTAAAAATAAAATCCAGCTCAAAATAATTTGGATTCGAGAACAACCAATACAAGCGATAGTTTGCCGTTCTGGTTTAAGCTTTGAACATTCCCATGTTGTTATTGTTGTCGTTTCCACTGTAGCAGATGCTATCCTTTGGGAAGTCTTTTAGAGACTGGACCGTTCCCAGTTTTTTCTCATTTGTTTGATGGTTGTTTATAGCCATTTTGCTCTATGATTGCTACTACCTATACTTCACTTTTTAAAAAAGTTTGTAGAATAAAAAAGAGACGCCTACAGGTAATCTTACATATCTGCCATCATTCCACCAATCACGTCTCCAAAACAATTTAAAAAGCTAATTGGGGGAATAAGAGAGAAAGTATTAGCCGTTATTCATAATCATATTTTTAGAAACAAACCTTGCAGCTCTGACTTAAGTAATTTGGTATTTTTCAGCCAAGCCCAAATTTCAAACTATTTTTTTAAAAAAAAATCCCATCACCTACTTTCTTAAAAATCATCACTGGAATGCCCTCCTTGATTCAGTTGGATTAATTTTGAACCTTCAGGGTCCCACCCTCTTTTATATAACCAACTGATTTCTCCCACCTATCTGATATAGAAAAAAAGGTGAATGTACAATAGCACAAAAATAAAGGAAAATGTTGCCGTATTATGGATAGAAAGCTATAGATTGATGCCTGATTCAGAGAATTTAAGGGTCTCTTGTGGACTATGCATACTTGAAGATTATTTTGTTCTAAGCAGAAGAACTCTGTTCCCACAGTGAAACAGATAAATGCATCAGGAGGACTAACGCACAATTGACAAAAAGCCGACTACATTAGCCTCCTTCTTCCAAAATGTATAGCCTAGACCTGTCTCTGTAGCTCCCCAAAGAGCAAAATGGTTTGGCTATGCTATGAACAGCTATGGCAAACACTGCAAATCTGCACATATGGTTTTCCTTTGTGCTTTCATTCAATTCTTTTGGATTGCGGCCTAATGTCTCCTTCTGCTTGCCTCCCATTTCATCCGCTAAAAGTATAAGAATATTTCACTGCATTCTCTGAACTTCAGGCTTAGTCTCTTTGAATAAGCGGTGATATGCAGCTGATGACCAGTTTTCTGAGGAAAGATTCATTGGCCCACGAAGTACAGAGGCTCCATGACTGCTGTTTTCTAACCTCGTTACTTCATTGAATAGATGGAAAGTCAAACTATCATACAGTCAAAATACTGTAATGATAAAAACCTTATCTGTGTAGGTAAAGGTTCCCCTCGCACATATGTGCTAGTTGTTCACGACTCTAGGGGACGGTGCTCCTCTCCGTTTCAAAGCTGAAGAGCCAGCGCTGTCCGAAGACGTCTCCGTGGTCATGTGGCCGGCATGACTCAACGCCAAAGGTGCATGGAACGCTGTTACCTTCCCACCAAAGGTAGTCCCTATTTTTCTACTTGCATTTTTTACGTGCTTTCGAACTGCTAGGTTGGCAGAAGCTGGGACAAGTAACAGGAGCTCACCCCATTATGCGGCACTAGGGATTCAAACCGCTGAACTGCCGACCTTTCAATCGACAAGCTCAGCGTCTTACCCACTAAGCCACTGCATCCCTTTATCTGTGTAGACAGTAGTCCAAATGGGTGAACAATTTTTCCCCTGCAGCATAACAAAACAGAGGCTCTTACTACCTAATTTAACCCACATGAAGTCACTAGCATGTACAGAATTGTACTCTTCAAAAGCCCATT
Organism: Ahaetulla prasina; assembly: GCF_028640845.1. NCBI lineage: Eukaryota > Metazoa > Chordata > Lepidosauria > Squamata > Colubridae > Ahaetulla > Ahaetulla prasina. The sequence goes on along the minus strand of NC_080540.1, from coordinate 222,533,622 downwards.
TCCAAATCCTGTTGTCCAAAGTAAATCTGGGTTTGCTTTGCCTTTCTCCACAGTGAAACTCTATTTCCAGTCCCTATTAGATAAACAAATATATGTGTTCAAGGATGAATGTATATTCACTCAAGGAGGGAAAAACTATGGCTCATAATTCCTTCTCTCAGCCTGATCACTCTTAAGTCCTAGACTGTTAGGCTTATAAAGCGGCCTTCTCTGTAAAAGACCAAGTAGATATACTTTTTAATGTACGTGTGTGTATCTATCTATCGGATTAAATTTTGTGACCTGTCTTGTTCCCAAAGGCTGCTTGTTATTCTTTTTCAGTACCCTGCTCTGATACTAAGCGATGGCTGAATGGCAAATGTTATGTATCCGTATCAGGGATATGTACAATTTGGAGGTTGGTAGATATGTTTGGAATTTGGAGAGTATATTGTGAGTAAATGTCTATGGAGATTCTCTGTCATCCAAGTCATGGTTGTCCCAAAGCTGCTTTTTCAAGGGGCAATTGGACTTTCTGGTTTTTCTTTGAAGACATTTCATTTCTCTTCCAAGAAGCTTCTTCAGCTCTGACTGGATGGGAAGGATGATCATCCTTCCATTCCCCACCATCCAGTCAGAGCTGAAGAAGCTTCTCGGTTGAGAAGTGAAATGTCTTCAAAGAAAACCCCGAAAGTCCAGCTGCCTCTTGAAAACAGATCCCTCACATCCTGGACATAAACTGTTTCAACTCTTACCCTCAAAACGACGCTACAGAGCACTGCACACCAGAACAACTAGACACAAGAACAGTTTTTTTCCTGAAGGCCATCACTCTGCTAAACAAATAATTCCCTCAACACTGTCAAACTATTTACTAAATCTGCACTACTATTAATCTTCTCATTGTTCCCATCACCAATCTCTTTCCACTTATGACTGTATGACTGTAACTTTGTTGCTGGCAATCCTTATGATTTATATTGATATATTGACCATCATTTGTGTTGTAAGTGTTGTACCTTGATGAAGGTATCTTTTCTTTTATGTACACTGAGAGCATATGCACCAAGACAAATTCCTTGTGTGTCCAAGCACACTTGGCCAATAAAAAATTCTATTCTATTCTATTCTATTCTAATGTGAGTACTCTTACAAAAGGGCTGACCTGGGTGAGACATTCAAAGTGGGTGACACCAATCAGATGATGCCCATTGACCAGAAAGCAATAGATAAGAGTCGCCTTATAGGTGAGAGCAGTGCCATAGCAAGTAAACAAACAAACAAATAAATAAATCTACTAGCTCAAATCTCTCCTCACCGTTTTTTCCCCAGTGGGCAACCTCAGTAGACTTAGTTACATGCTTTTTCTAAATGAATGGATATACAGGTAGTCCTCGACTTACAACAGCTCGTTTAGTGACCGTTCGAAGTTAAAACAGGATTCAAAAAATGACTTATGACCATTTCTTACACTGAACCACTGTGGCATCCCCATAGTCACATGATCAAAATCCAGACACTTGGCAACTGATTCATTTATGACCATTTCAGTGCCCCGGGCCAAGCAAAGTCAATGGAGAAGCTAGATTCACTTAACTGCATGGATCCACTTAACAACTGTAGCAAGAAAAGTTATAAAATGGGGCAAAACTCGAATGTCTCACTTAACAACAGAAATTTTGGGCTCAATTGTGGTCATAAGTTTAGGACTACTTGCACTTTCAAATAAAGCACTGGGCTGCAGTCGCACACCATTTTTATTTTCTCAGAACAACTACGAAATCTATGTTGAGCCAAAAGATATTTTTAGACGTAAAAGTGAGCTGGCACCTTTTCTGCATTCCAATTTCTCACTACTATTTTTTAATTTAAAAGCAAGTTTGTAGTACTTATTTAAATAGGAGAAAATATCAGGGAACTTGGAGGTGGGGGAACAGTGGCCCATCATGATTAAAAAGAATTCCACGCTTATTAAGAGTGAATCATGTTATTTCACTGCAACAAGAAGATAGACGGTTAAGAAATATGAAATATAAGGAAATAAAAAAAAATGAGGCGTGGGGAAAGCAAGAGAGAAAAAGATAGGATTTGACTACTTTTTTAAAATTTAGAACATAAATACAATCTCTCTCCATTCCTATACCATACAATATTCTTTTAACAATAATTTAGAGGGGGAAATGTCTGGTTGGAGACCCCCTTCCCCAAAGGTAGTTAAACAGAATAGCCCTACTCTGGTCACCTCATCCCTAACACTCAGAATGGAGACACTAGATCCAGAGACTAGTTTTCTAAAATAAAATTTCTTTTTAAAATGTCTCTGACCAGGGATAACCTCTATCCTAAAGTGAAAAACAGTATAGAGAGAGCTATTGACAGCAAAACTGCCTACCTTTGGGGCATAATTAAGTCTCATAGCTTTTAATCTGGAATATGGACTAAATTGCAAAACACTTTGTGGGTGTGACCAGATTCCCTCAGAATCTATGTTAATAATACACTCCAATTGGGCAAGCTGATACATCCTGATGGTTGAGTTTTTCTCAGCTAGAGATGAAAAAATACAGAGGTAAGAGAATGAAATAGGAGTGGTTGATGAAAGCTCTGCAGACTTCCCTGTTGTTTTCATATTATGTCTATCCCCATATGACAAAATCTTATGCCACCAAAAAGCTGTAATATAGTAAATAATTTTCAGTTCAGTTCAAATTGGATGTGCTGGGCTGAGCTAATCTGATGCAACTAAAAACAGTGTGAAAAATTAACTTAGAAGAGAAGATAATGTAAGATAATATATGTGTACTCTTTTCTGTTTTCCTTTTTTTAAAAAAAAAAAATCTGCCTTTCAGAATATATGCTTGCCACTTGAAAAAATAAATTGGTCACAAACTTCTATAAACCCTAAGTTAGCAACCATCCATCCTAAAGAACTGTCGTAGCAAACAGAGTCACGTTATCTATATTCTTTATTTATTTATTTATTTATTTATTATTTATTTATTATTTAAATTTATATACCGCCCTATCTCCCAAAGGACTCAGGGCGGTTCACAGGCATATAAAACATCGATACACAAAATTAAAATAATCTTTAAAAAACTTATTCCAATGCCCTATCATTAAAAATAGAAATATAAATATTAAAATCAATTTAAAACCCCTATAAAATTTAAAATCTAAGCCAGTCCTGCACAGATGAATAAATGTGTCTTGAGCTCGCGACGGAAGGTACGAAGGTCCGAAAGTTGACGGAGTCCTGGGGGGAGCTCGTTCCAGAGGGCGGGAGCCCCCACAGAGAAGGCCCTTCCTGGGCGCCGCCAGACGACACTGCCTAGCTGACGGCACCCTGAGGAGTCCCTCCTGTGAGAGCGCACGGGTCGGTGAGAGGTATCTGGTCGCAGTAGGCGGTCCCAGAGATAACCCGGCCCTATGCCATGGAGCGCTTTAAAGGTGGTCACCAAAACCTTGAAGCGCACCCGAAGGCCACAGGTAGCCAGTGCAGCCTGCGCAGGATGGGTGTTATCACGGGAGCCACGAGGGCTCCATCTATCACCCGCAGCCGCATTCTGACTAACTGTAGCCTCCGGATGCCCTTCAAGGGAGCCCCATGTAGAGAGCGTTGCAGTAATCCAGGCGAGACGTCACGAGGGCGTGAGTGACCGTGCATAGGGCCTCCCGGTCCAGAAAGGCGCAACTGGCGCACCAGGCGAACCTGGTAGAACGCTCTCCTGGAGACGGCCACAAATGATCTTCTAGAGACAGCCGCTCATCCAGGAGGACGCTGTTGCGCACCTCTCCATCGGGGCCAGTGACTCGCCACCGATGGTCAGCCGCGATTTAGCTGACTGTACCGGGATGCCGCATCCACAGCCACTCTGTCTTGGAGGATTGAGCTTGAGCCTGTTTCTCCCCATCCAGACCCGACGGCCTCCAGACACCGGGACAGCACTTGATAACCGTTGGGGTGGTCCGAGAAAGTACAGCTGGGTGTCATCCGCATACAGCTGGTACTTCACACCGAAACCACTGATGATCTCACCCAGCGGCTTCATGTAGATAAAGAACAGAAGGCGAGAATCGACCCCGCGGCACCCCACAGGTGCGGCGCCCGGGGGCCCACCTCTGCCCCCCTGCCAACACCGACTGCGACCGGTCGGAGAGATAGGAGGAGAACCACCGATAAACGGTGCCTCCCACTCCCAATCCCTCCAATCGGCGCAGCAGGATACAATGGTCGATGGTATCGAAAGCCGCTGAGAGGTCTAATAGGACCAGGGCAGAGGAACAACCCCTATCCTGGCCCTCCAGAGATCATCCACCAACGCGACCAAAGCCGTCTCCGTGCTGTAACCGGGTCGGAAACCGGACTGAACGGGTCTAGATAGACAGTTTCATCCAGGTGCAAGGAAACTGATATGCCACCATATTTCTACAACCTTCGCCGCGAAGGTTGAGACCGGACGATAATTACCTAAAACAGCCGGGTCCAGGGAAGGCTTTGAGGAGGGCCTCACCACCGCCTCTTTCAAGGCGGCCGGAAAGACTCCTCCACCAAAGAAGCGCCAGAATCGCCTGAGCCAGCCTCGTGTCACCTCCTGCGTGGCCAGCACCAACCAGGAGGGGCACGGGTCCAGTAAACATGTGGTGGCATTTAGCCTCCCCAACAACCTGTCCATGTCCTCGGGAGCGACAGGGTGAAACTCATCCCATACAATGTCACCAAGACCGCCTCAGCCGCCTCACCAGTATCACCGCAATCTTGGTCCAAACCATCCCGGTTGAACGATTTTATCGTATAGATACCCGTAAAACTCCTCAGCACGCCCCTGCATCGGCACATCCCGCTCCCCCTGATGTAGGAGGGAGCGGGTCACCCGAAACAGGGCGGCTGGGCGGTTATCTGCCGATGCAATGAGGGAGGAGGCGTAGGTACGCCTCGCTTCCCTCATTGCCACTAGGTAAGCCCTAGTATAGGACTTCACTAGTGTCCGATCAGCTTCTGAACGGCTAGACCTCCAGGAACTCTCTAGGCGTCTTCTCCCGCGCTTCATCCTCTCAGCTCCTCGGAGAACCAAGGGGCTGGTTGGGACCCGCGCCGGGTCAGAGGTCGCAAAGGCACGACCGGTCTAAGGCCCCGCGCGGCCCGTTCCCAGGCCGCAACAAGTTCCTCAGCCGAGCCGTGTGCCAGACCCTCAGGAAATGGCCCAAGCTCCGTCCGAACCCTCCGGTCCATCAGGCGCCTGGGACGGAACCAACGTGTCGGCTCCGTCTCCCTGCGGTGATGAATGGCGGTCAGAAAGTCCAGACGAAGAAGAGAGTGATCTGACCATGACAAAGGTTCAATGACTATTTCCTTTAAGTCCAGATCTCTCAACCACTGACCAGAGACAAAAATCAAGTCCAGAGTGCCACCCCCAACGTGAGTAGGGCCATCAACTACTTGGGTCAGGTCCAAGGCCGTCATGGAAGCCATGAACTCCCGAGCTACCGTCGATGACGAGCCGGACGATGGCAAGTTAAAGTCCCCCACGACTAAAAGTCTGGGGGTCTCAACTGCCACCCCAGCAAGCACCTCCAGGAGCTCGGGCAGGGCAGCTGTCACGTAGCAAGGAGCCAGGTACGCAACCAGCAAGCCCATCTGACATCTATGACCCCATCTCACAAAGAGGATTCGCACCCGCAATCTGAGGTACAGTGGTCTCCTCGGCTCTAGACTCTCTAATCACAACCGCCACCCCACCACCCCTACCCTGGCCCCTCGGCTGATGAAATGCTCGGAAACCCGTGGGCACATCTGAACAAGGGCACGCCTTCTGGGCCCAACCAGGTCTCCGAACGCCCATAAGGTCCGCGGCACCCCTGAATAAGATCGTGAATTAGGGGCCTTATTGGCCACGGACCGTGCATTGCATAACATCAGCCAAGGCCAGGGCCCTGAGGATCCTGACCATCCGGGAACGGGAGAAGTTTGAGGCTCGGGCGCGCGATCGCCTGTAAGCATCGAGCGCGCACCCCTAACACGATATGAGCCCCACTTCCGCCATATCTGCCCCTCCCTTACCGTGGAAATAGCACCACCTCCACCAATGGAACACCGACTCCCCATGACCTCGGACCCACCAACCCCGCCACGAGCATGTGCAGGAACTGGACTCCCCGACGGGTTACCCCAACACCCACCCTTCCTCCCACCCCCAACCCAAGCCCGCCGGTTTCCTTCCCCTTAAAATCCCTTTAAAACTCCCTTAAAAATCTATTAAAACAGCCAATTAAAAACCCTAAGCCTCCTATTTTTGCATGCCACCTCTCGGGACTCCAAAGCCCGTCCTCAAGGTGGGCCCTCGATAATCTGAGGGCCAGACCATGAGAGAGGGGCATCTCGCAGGGCAAGAAGGTCAGCCGCAGTAAATGTTCGCATCACTGAGACGGTCCGGGCAAGGCCCATCCTGGGCTGGTCAAGTTGGCAGCAAAAGTCATAACAGATGATAAAATGACCATGACCAGTCTGTCCTGATGGGAAATAGTTCGAGATAATCCATGTGCGGTAGATGACAAAACCGCTGACTCAGTCAGTTCACCACCCCATACAAACGACCTGGGGTGGGCTAAGGAAGAAAGGGGAGAGGCACGATGGTAGGGATGTTATAAAGATGGTAAATAGTGGAGGGGTGTCCGCTGGACCCGCGGGTCTTCCTCCGGCGCTGTCACATATCCGCGCCACTAGGGCAAGGTCACAGCCACCCTGGGCCTATCGGGCCATCCGCCACTTCAAAGCACCGGGGCAGGCCGCCGCCGCCCACCGCCTCCGCCAGGCCATCGCCACTGGAAACGCCCCCATCGCCACCGCGAGCAGGCCACTGGAGCTCCCCTAGATGAGAGGGGGACACCCGTCGCCAAATCCGCCAGCAGACCCAGGGCTCACCAGTGACAACGCCCGACGGAGAGGAAGGGCCAGGCCGCCCGCCACCGCAGGTTGGAGGGCCCGATGGACCCCGGGCGGCCCTCCAGATCTTCATTGGGGCGCAGCCCCTCCGGGGCTCCTCCCATCGCCACCGGAGACGCCCAAACTCCAAACCTCAACTTCCACTGGCCAAGTCTTCCAGGCAGGGGTCCAGGGGGCGCTGCCAACGCCCCCCTACCCCCCCCCGCCGCCGCCGCCGCCAAACCGCCGAAAAAGGCTGGCGGCGGCTCGGCAAGCCGCTAGGCCGCCAGGATTCCCTCTGAGGCGCCGTGACTCCGCCGTGACTCCGGGGCTTCTCCCAACGCCCCGCGGAGTCGCACAGCGCCCAGCCACCCTATTTACGGGTGGCTGGATCTTCCTCCATCAGGGCGGGGGCCTATGATGGTATTAAGGCCCCCCCCAGACCCAAAAAGAGCCTGGAAAGGCCCGTCGCCGCGTCCCCGATCAGCAGGGCGGCGCCATCTTGGACATGCGCAGAAGTATATCTTTGGATTGTGTATTGCAGGTGGAAATACAATGCTAAAGTAAATATTAGATGTTATTATTAAATAGTAAAAATAAGTAACATGTTATAAAAAGTAGGTTTAAGAAAATAATCTATTAGACATGATTGTTTCAATATTTTTCTACTGGGCTGCAGCCCAAATTATAATTGCACGCAGTTAAGGAAAATTGTGTGCTATGAATTCATTTAGCAGTCCTAATAGTTATGTCCTCTTCAAGGTTTCCAAAGGTATCTTGTGCACAGTACAGAATTCAGCCGCAAGATGGAAATCTGCATTTTGATCTGTGATCTAGAGAATCTCCTTGCAGATTCTTTTTTCTCCAGACAAAAGTTATGAGAACACCTTTTGAAAGATGTGAAGAACATGAAGGAAGCAATAAGAGTTTCAAAGGCAATGTATTTTCAAAAGAAAGCACGCTAAAGCTTTTTTCAAATCAAAAGATGTGCAATACAATCCTGCGAAGGATAACTCAAAAGCAGGACCAGCTGTGTTCAAGTGACTTTATAGCGCCAAATAAGTGCAAGACTGCAAGACAAGACTGCAGCTGTAAGAATATAGATCTCTGTGTTGGATTATGGCCAAATTATGAAAGATTTACTGCTTTCTTTCAGTGCTTGACTTATGAAAAACAAAAGAAAACCCAAGCAATACTCTTATAATACATTTGTTAATCCACATAGTCTGTAATACATACTTCAAATAGTAGACATAATTCCATATTCTACTTCCATTGTAATCCTTTGAGTACTATTGTTTGCATAGTCAAAACAACACCCACACAGGGGTGAAATGCTCCTCGATCGGACCGGATCGTGCGATCTGGTAGCGATCGTGGCCAGTAGTTCAGCGATCCGGTAGTGATGGCAGAGCAAAGCTCCGCCCACCCGCCTGGTTATGTTTTTTACCTTCTGCTCATGTGCAGAAGGTTTTGCGCATGCACAGGTGTGCATGCACATGATGCACGTGTGCGTGCAAGCAAAGCACGCGTGCGGGGTGCGTGCACTTCCAAATCAGTAAGGAAGGTAAGTAGATTTCACCCCTGCACCCACACCTATTCAGGAGACAAGGTGAGTAAACAAATCAGGGAAAGTTTAAGAACAAATCCTAAAGAGAAGGAATGGAGCTCAAAGTGATTTGTAAACCTACTGACAATGAAACAATGTTGGAGGTCAAAGGGAATACAGTGATAAGAAGGAGCAGAATATTCAAAATCTAGAACACTAGCATTCCATTTGTGATCATCTGTAGTAACTGCAATGTAATACTGATCACAATTATCTAAGAGATTTTTCTTACTTATACCTAAATATGGCACAAACATGTCCTGGCAATTGTTTTAACAATATAACAATATATATTTCCTCTATGTCCTTAAGATGTTGCTTTCCTCTGATCTCCAACTCATATCTGAGACAGCCTCATGTTCTGTTTAGCTGTTCCAATGTTAAAAGTGTTTTCCTTTGTCAACAGTTTTTGTTCTGAATAAAACATGATCTGTTTCACTGAACTATCACGGGGTGGGGTGGGGATAAGTCAAAGAAAGCCATTTTTTCTCTGCCTTTTTACTGCATTGCCCCGCCCACTCCCCATCAATCAACTGTTGGTTCAATTGCTTTTGAAGATAGGTTTAGCCAATTTTCAAGAGATTGAAAAACCAGTGTATAAAAATGTTAACCTTGCGAGGCAGTCTAAACAAGAAGCCCAACCAGGAATATTAACTGTCTTTATTGTAAGGTTATATGATTAACAGAATCTTGCAAGGCTGAAAGTTTTTCTCTCATCATTTCCTTTTGCTCTTTTGGTGGAAACGAGGGAGGGTCCCTTCCCATGCCCTCCATCCTTCTGTAGGCTGAGATACCTTTTACACACCAGTTGTCCAGTCTGCTGCTCTCCTTCCTGTCTTCCAAGGTCACCTCACATATCAATCATTACAAAAAAAGAGACCAATTAACTGCTAAATTGTGAAGGAGTTCTATGATGCTGTGGGAGAGCCAGTTTCCTCAGTACCAGCTGGTATTCCATAATGCCGGTCAGCTGCTACTTGGCTTTGTATACCATTATAATGCTTTTATGAAGTGGCACTAAACCCACGTTCAGAAGAAGCTCAATTAGACCAGTGTTGGGAGGGGGTGAAGCAGCAGATGAAACCTAGCTGCCATTCTGCTGTTTCACTATGCAGTCCTTTCCTTACCGTCAGTCAGCTGGTCTAGTCATTCATCAAAATTTGCATCTTCCTCCAGCCCCACTACTAGCTCAAATTAAGGAGAGGGAGGGGTAAATATTTCCTCAGTATTTTTAGTATCATTTGGTAAAGGAGATGAACAAATCCCATTTCTTAAAGCAGGGCTGGGCAACTATGGCCCCTTTACAAACTGTGGACTTCAACTCCCAGAATTCCTGACCTGGCATGGCCAGCTCAGGAATTCTGGAAATTGAAATCCATAGGTGGTAAAGGGGCCTTAGTTGCCCATCCCTGCCTTAAAGTGTGCGGTAAACTTTAAATAAGGACAATACAATTTGGCAACAAACTTAAACAGCCAGGATAAAGATTTGTAATGGGTGAGTTAATGTTATGCCAATATAATTTCCTGGTAGGTGGATAACATTTTAGTTTGGCTATGAGGAAATGGCTCACTTTTTTGTCCAAATGTAGCTGAAATAGACCTGGCTGAATCAACAAGCTCAAGGGAATATGAAGGTTTGTAAGAAAATCCCTGAAGGGTGGCAGGAGCCCAGTGGCAACAAAATATGCTTGTTAGCTGTGGGGGAAAACAAGAGATCAGGTAGGAGAGAAAGAGGAATAATTTGGCCAGGGCAATGGTGAAATCCTCCATGTATTGCCAACACTTTGATCCATGCGTGCATGCACAGTGCACGCCAAAAGCACGCTGCACACGCATGCACACTGCACACCAAACCCATGCTTTGCGTGGAAAAAGGACGCTTGGGAAGGTAAGAAGAACAGTGAGAGGGGGAACAGCTGTGCCGCGTGATTTAGTTTTGCTAGAAAACAGGATTTCCTGCTTTCTAGTGAATATAAACCGTGCGGCACAGCTGATCGTCAGAAATTCCAATTCGGACGAACTGGTAGCTTTTTTAAACTACTGATTTACCTGAACTGGTGCAAACTGGTAGCATTTCACCCCTGGGCCAGGGATATAACAAAGGGCTTTTTTTTGAACTGCAACATGCCACTGCAGTAATGCACTTAAAATATTTATGGGTACTCATCCAATAGTCATTTTAAAGTGTTGTGAAGCTTTATTTCTAAATAAAATAATAAATAGAAATTAAACATAATCTATAAACACTGCTAGGCAAAAGTAAAGTGTTTTAAAAAGTCAATCTGTTTTTTTATGTAGCACCCAAAATATGGACATGAGTGGCTCAGCTTCTTTCTGAAAGCGCTGTAGCTAACAACTTTCCTTGGCTGTCCTTCAAATCAGGAAGGTGCTAGAAATAGTACAAGCAGTTTAGATGGAAGTAGACTGTTGTGTCCTGCGTATCAGCCAATCCGAGCACCGCTCAGTCTGATTGGCTGAGACGCAAGCAACAGAAGAAGCGGGAAGCCGGGAGCGTGGTGATTGGCTCCCCATCTGACAGTTCGCAATGTTGCGTCTTGCTGAGAGGAAAAAACGTTCGTTCCTGTCAGAGTTAGTTAGTTCTGTTCGTTGTGTTGGAGCACAGTTCGTGCCTGTTCGAGAGCATTCTAAGATTAAAGAATAGTTGTTGATTCAACGTGCCTCCGTGTTTATTGAACTCAACATAGACACCCCCTCAAAAACCTGGATCCCAATCCCTTTAAGTAAGCACTAGCATATTGAATTGGGACCCGAAGCTGGCAGATCGCCACTGAAATGTTTTGGATTTCTTCTTTCTTCAAAAACAGGAAAACAGTAAAATATCTATGAACATCAAAGGCAGTCATAATATAAAGTCAGCAGAACCAACTGACAGTACAGTCCAAAAATTAAACAAGGAAACCAAGTAAAATCGGTTAACAGACACACCACACCATTGAGCAATAAAGATGGAAGGGGAGGGGGAGGGAAGCCTTGCAAGGAAAGATTCAAACCCAGTCTCCAGGCACAAATCTTCCTACCTAGTAGCCTTTTTGTCATTTTTAGGTTTTGATATATATATAAAGGACTTTTCTGAGTCCGATACCAAGGATAAACAAATTGAGTCACTTTCACAGCCTCCTAATGGCATTTCACTTCTGATCCACTGCTGCAGATTTTTGATGTCCATTTTATGAGAAAGGCCAACGCAGCACTAACTGGACAACTACAATCTCGTCTCTAGCCATGAATTCACAAAGTAGCCTCTGTATTTTCCAGAACTTGAGACTAATAGAAAAAATGATGTGAGGATGGGAAGTTAGCTTTCTCACAAAATGGCTGCTAGAGTGACTGTTGGAATTACGTAACACCAATTTATCACATAGCAAAGTGGGGAGAGTGAATTGCTTTCTTTCACATCCTTCTCTTCTCAGATTATGTTTCTTTTTCTCTCGGCATATTGGCACATTTCCAAGCAAAGTGCTGAACTAAATAAAGATAATTCTTGCTTTTCAGTTATTTGTTCTTTTTTTTTATCCTGTTTTTTTACCTTAAAGTTAACTCAAGGCAGCAAGAATAACTAATACTCCTTCCTCCTCCTATTTTCCCCGCAACCAAAACTCTGTCAGATGGGTTAGGCTGAGAGAAAGTGACTGGCTAGCTTTCATGCTTAAGATGGCACTAGAACTCACTGTCTCCTGGTTTATAGGCCAGCACATAAACCACTACAACAAACTACACCAAAAAGCCTCTTTTAAAAAAAGTTAAAGATAAAAGGAGCAGGAGCTGATTGATCATCGGAGCATATTAGTGCCCAGGGAGAGTATGTTGCCTATGCCTGTTTTATTCTGAAGCTTTCAGTTGCAATACACCTATGTACAGAAATGCTGATCAGTCTTGTAGGATTATTGAATCATGAGCTAATGATCTCTGAATGCATAAAATGAGCTACAAAAATGCTTAACATTAACTTTCATACTGTTGAATCCTCTAACTCTCTATAAGGCATTGATACATGTAGATAATTTTAGGAAAACAACAGTTATGTGCTTTTAAAAATTAGCCTCCCTATTAAATGATTCATGAAAGTCAAGATTGAGCCTTCTAGGCGCTTGCAGATCAAGCTTTAAGATCTGCAGATTTCACAACAAGGAGACCCAAGGCTGTCAACAGCTTTGAAGAGCTAAATACACAGCACCATAAGAGAATGCAGTTATTGTATGCAATTTGTTCATTTCCCACATCAAAACCATGTCACAGTGAGTAAGTTCCCTACCGCCAAAAGGAAATGATGTGGAAGTGGATAATGTTGGCATGATGCACTGAGCCACCGCATCAGATCTGTTGAAACAAATAAGAAAGAAAGAAAGAAAAAACACAGGAAAAGGGAAAGTGATAGCCAACTGACACTGCTAGAAAGAATCATTTCTTCCAGGGGTTGTACATCTGGAATCTACAGCTGCCAAGTTTATAGTGACTGACTGGTTCTAATCTGGAGCAATCAGCAGCAAAGCGAGAGCTGCCACACAACACAGCCAATGACATTTAAAAGGTACGCGGCAAGGCTGTTTACTGCTGTGTTGTAAAGACTCCAATCTGGCATGAAATTATGCACATGTGGGACTGCACCTGTGTGGGAGAAAGAGAACTGCGAACAGATTTTTTTCCTACAACTGTGCACACTGGCATATTCTTGGGGGAAGCTGATTTCTGCTACAGGGCTAATGAGTTGGTCCCTATGCCCATTGTCTTAACCATTTGTGAATTTAGTGAAGTTAATTATTATGCGATGCTGAAATACTTTAAGTATTACTTTAAGTAATATACATTGAAATCAACATGCTTTAACTAAGTTGGTGCTTTGGAAACAGTTGCAAGCACTCATCGTGAGCAGTGTGGTAGGTTTTTGCATATTGCAGGTAGTTCTCGACTTAAACCATTTGTTTAGTGACCGTTCAAAATTACAACAGCACTGAAAAAATGACTGCTTTGGAAACTTATGACTGTTGTAGCAACCCATGGTCACATGATTAAAATTAGGACACACGGTAACTGCCATGTATTTATGACAGTTGCTGTCAGACCTGGAAGCCATCTTTGCATTAGATCTTCAGGCCTGCCACATTTCGTGCTATGGGAAACTGAGAGGGGGATTGTATGGAGTAGGGGAGGTATATAGTCATAATAACATTCCTTTCTCTGAGAGTCAAGGACATCTTGCCCTCCACCTAGAAGGGTGTGACTGGGAGGCATCTCCAGTAGGGACACTGCGTTGATGGGGCCATGTGATGGACCATATGGGTGTTGGGCAGGGATTTGGATTTTCATTTGGATGACGAAAACCTGGACGCTTTCAGATTCAGGTTTTCCCAGATGTGCCAATAAGACATCTCTAATAAAATGGGATTTTGAGGAAGTTTGAACCTCGGAGATTTCTCTCATTGGAGGTGTTACTTGGAACCCTGACAGTTGCACTGTCCTGGGGTCATGTGATCATCATTTGTAACCTTCCCAGCCAGCTTCTGACAAGCAGTCAATGGGAGAAGCCAAATTCCTTTAACAGCTGCATAATTTGCTTAATAACTGCAATGATTCACTTAACAACTGTGGCAAAAGAGTTCATAAGGCAAAACTCACTTAACAACTGCCTTGATTTGTAATGTAAATTTGGTGTTCAATTGTGGTCATAAGTCAAGGACTACCTTATATAAAATCTGGGCTTTAGGATAAACTCATGTTTGCCTGATTTCAGCACAGCATTTCTGGAATGATCAACTGTAATTTACTAAGCCATGAACTAATTCTGAATCCCATATGTTGTGTTGCCTCTTCCTGTTAAATGAAGGGTTCAATTTTTTTTGGTCCTCCCGTTAATTTCTCATCATACTTAAAATTGAGAACTGAGGTTAAGTGTCCGGTTATTAATGAACCATGGTTTAGTTTTTGTTTTAAAAGATTCCAAAATAATAATCACTACTTCAATGTGATGGTAAACTGTTATTGAAGATCTGAATCAAAACACTGCAACCAACATCCAAAGGAAGAAGTCGAGGAAAAGCAAGATGTAGGATGTGTTGGTTTAATAACACATTTATATGATCAGTTAACTCAGAACATCGTGAAAATTTTGAAGATTTCTTTCAGGCAAGCTCAACTTCTGGAGAGTTTGCACATATATAAAAGCAGTCTGCCATTGCTTCTTTCAAGATATATTGTTGACTTCCCACTTGGGATGACCTGGTGATCTTACATGTCTAAACTAACCCAATATTAACCTGCTTTGCTTGTTCAAGATGAGCCAGACTGGTTAGGTGTGGTCATCTCCTGTGACTGAAGAGAACCATTGATGGTACCCTAAGTCTTAATTGTCCAACTGTTCCAGGATTTTTCTTGAAAATTAAATTAGGAAATGAGTGTAGCCATAGTCTACAAACATCACCAGATTGATGTCTTTGAAAATCGTTTCCCCCTATTTCATATGCACCAAATAGATACCTGGATCCCAGGAACCTGTCACACAAACATCCCGCACAATTGTATCATAAAATATAACATAACAATATCCTAACACAACAGTGTGCATTGTATTATTGTAAAGTTCTGTGAATATTTCAGAATCTGTTTTCAGAATTCATGAATGATACATGAATGCAGTGGTGTTCAATGAAAACTATTTTCACGTTGCATACTCTGCCCTTTTCATATATTGATTGATACTGCATGCGTTAACAAAAGGGCAGGACTTGCATCATAATGACGTAAAGCTGCTTTCATCACTTTGATGAAAGCCTTCCAGTGCTTTGGACACTGCTACGTGACTGGTTAATAACATATTGATATAAAATCTGTCCATAAGCATCATCCCATAATCTATTTGTAATGTATTTGAATTTTAGGAGGGAAATTTGGGGCGGGAAAATGCACGTTGCTGATTGGCTGATGCCTCAGCCAAATTACTATTTTAAAGAGGGGTTTTTGGCTGTTGGCTTTTGCTGGGATCACAATAAACTAAAGAGCTGTTGTCACTTGTATCGTCTCCTGCCTCTTCATTGCCCGAACTTAACATTGGAAATGAGGATGAGATATTGAAGGCAGTGAGACCAGGAAAAGAGCTGAAGGAGCAACTTAGTTTCAACCCCAGCCAGTAGCAAGAGCGGATACATAGCGATGTCTAGCTATACGCCGCCAGCGCCATTCGACCCAGCCAAGGAGAAATGGGGGTCGTACATGGCTCGTTTCGAGTGCTTCCTTGAAGCTAACGAACTGCAAGGAGTATCGGATAATTGGAAGCGCGCTTACTTCCTGAGCCACTGTGGGCCAGAAATCTTCGATACCGCCGAATCGCTGTCGGAACCAACGCCTGTACAGTCGGTGTCATGGCAAATGCTACAGACGATGCTACGAGCACACTACACGCCAGTGCCATCGAAGTTTGTACAACGGTTCGAGTTGAGGCAAAGAGTTCAGCGAGAGGGCGAATCGATAAGCGTGTATATGGCCGCATTAAGGAAAGCCGCAACCCACTGTGAGTATAGAGACTTGGAGGACACTTTATTAGAACAACTCATTTGTGGGGTCAGGGACATCCGACTACAGAGGCGGCTGCTGTCGAAAAGCAACCTAACCCTGGCGCTAGCCCTGGATGAGGCCAGGGCACACGAGATGTCCACCAAAGCAGCGGAAACCTTACAAAAGCCGAACACGCCAAATGCCGCGGCGAAAGCAACGCCAGTCCACAGCTAAGAAATCCAGGCCGAATTGGACGGTGAAGAAGAGGAAGAGGTTTTCCACATCGGGAGGCCGGAGAGAGGCGACCGAGACGAGTGTGTGAGTTGCGGAGGCCAACACCAATGACAGAATTGCAGGTTCAAAGACGCAATTTGTCGGCGGTGTGAAAAGAAAGGACACATAGCTCAGGCCTGTCGAGCCTCCCAACCTTCCCGCCAAAAATTCAAACCTGCCAATCAAGAAGGCGCCGGATCCGCGAAGCAGCCAGGGATTGGTCAGTTCAAAAAAGGCGTGAAGTTGAATCAGACCACTGTGCGAGTGGGCCACGCATCGACACGGCTAGAAAAGAAAATATTCACCAAGACATACATCGAAGGAGTGCAGTGTAAAATGGAGGTGGATACCGGCTCATCAATCACGATTATGTCTTGGGACACAATCGCAAGGGACCTGCCAGAAGTCGCGAAATGCCAGCTGCAACCCCAAAAGCTGAGAGTGCAAGACTACCAGGGGAACCGAATCCCTGTTCGAGGAGTCACGTCCGTCAGAGTGAAGTATGGACAATTCAAGAAAACCCTGCCGATCACCATCATAGATGGAAACCTGCCCAGCTTGCTGGGTCTGGACTGGTTCTGAGCCTTGGGCATGGGAATAACCGGGGTTCACAGAATCGGCGTCAACTTGAAGGACGAATTGTTGAGAGAATTCGAGGACATTTTCCAAGACAGCCTGGGCAAGTACGTGGGGACCCCCATTTCATTCAATTTGGACCCCCAGGTGGCTCCCATTAGATTAAAAGCTAGGAGGGTCCCGTTCGCCCTCAAACCCAAGATTGACAGGGAACTAGACAAACTAGTAAGCCAGGGAATACTAGTCCCCGTCGACCATGCAAAATGGGAGACACCAATAGTGACCCCAGTCAAACCGGACGGATCAGTCCGTATTTGCGCTGACTATAAGGCAACGCTTAACAAAGCATTGCAAAAGAGTGCTTACCCCGTTCCCGTAGTGCAACATTTGTTGCACTCATTAGGGCAGGGACAGGTTTTTGCCAAACTCGACCTGGCTCAAGCCTACCAACAATTACCAGTTGACGACGAAACGGCAGAAGCGCAGATGATTGTCACGCACCGGGGTGCTTTTAAATGTACTCGACTTCAGTTCGGAGTAAGTGTAGCCCCCGGGTTATTCCAAAACCTAATGGAACGGCTCCTACAAGGTCTACCGGGAGTAGTTCCATATTTTGACGATGTACTGATATCAGCAGAAAACATGGAAGAATTAGGGGTCAAATTGCGGAAGGTTTTGGGCATTTTCAGGTCTGCAGGGCTTAAGGTTAAACTCAAAAAATGTCAGATAGGAGTTGAATCTGTAGAATTCTTGGGTTACCGGATAGATAAGGAAGGCATCCACCCAACTGAGAGCAAAGTGCGAGCCATTAGAAAGGCCCTACCCCCAAAAAACAAAACAGAATTACAAGCATTTTTGGGGCTTGTAAACTTCTATGCGGTATTTTTAAAAAATAAGGCAATGGGTAGCCAAACCATTACATAAACTGCTAGCGAAAAAATCGGTATGGACTTGGGGCAGGGTTGAGGCTAAGGCATTTGAAGGCGTTAAGAAACTTTTGTCCAGCGATAGCCTTTTAATCCAGTACAATGGGACGTTGCCACTAGTACTAGTTTGTGATGCATCACCCTACGGGGTAGGGGCTGTCCTCAGCCACAAGCTACCGAACGGTTCAGAAGCCCCTATCGCATATTTCTCCCGCACGATGTCCGCAACAGAAAGGAACTATAGCCAACTAGACCGGGAAGCGCTTGCTATAGTCTCGGGGGTTAAAAAATTCCACGAGTATCTGTTTGGGCGGCGATTTGAAATAGTCACAGACCACAGACCTTTATTGGGACTATTGGCAGGGGACCGTCCAACACCGGTTGCATTATCACCCAGGCTGACCCGTTGGACTATTTTCCTGGCAGCATATTCATACCAACTGTCTCACTGACCGGGCAAAGATTTGGGACATGCGGACGCTTTAAGTAGATGCCCATTGCCAGAGGCTATTGAAGACCCGACCCCAGGGACACCTGTCTTGTTAATTGACTCTTTGGACTCTGGCCCAGTCACATCCACGGAAGTGACTAGGGCATCCTATAAAGATATTATTGTAAGGACTGTGATCGGTTGGGTGCAGAGGGGATGGCCCGCTGCACCGGGGGATCGTTTCAAAGAGTTTACTAAGAAGCGTTCGGAACTGTCGGTACAAGGGGGCTGTCTGTTATGGGGGGATAGAGTGGTTATTCCAGAGAAATTACGAGGGCATGTGTTGGGACCTATTGCATGTGGGCCACCCAGGGATTGTGAGGATGAAAAGCCTAGCGAGAAGTTATGTGTGGTGGCCACAAATGGATAAAGACATTAGCGATCGGGTGGGGAAATGCCAAGCATGTCAAGAATCAAGGCCACTACCCCCAACAGCTCCCATCAGGGAATGGGAGAAACCCCAGGGTCCTTGGTCCAGGATCCACATAGATTTTGCCGGGCCGTTCCATGGGCAGACCTTCTTAATTGTGGTAGATGCCTACTCGAAGTGGTTAGAAATTTTACTTATGAAAACCACAACAGCGGAAGCGGTAATCACAGTCTTGAGGCATCTATTTGTGACACACGGGTTGCCCAACACTCTAGTGTCCGATAACGGCCCACAATTCACGGCCACCCAGTTTGAGGGGTACTTGGCAGGAGAGGGCATCCGACATGTCTCTCGGCACCTTTCCACCCAGCGACGAACGGACTTGCAGAACGTTTCGTACGCAGTGCCAAGGAAGCGCTATCTAGAATTAGCCCAGGAGATTGGCAATCCAAAATTGATACCTTCCTGGCAGTCCAACATAGAACACCCTGTGTGACCACCAGCCGCAGCCCATCGGAGTTATTAATGGGTAGAAGACTCCGGTGCCCCCTAGATCAGTTAAACCCGACATACTCGCCTGATGGGTACCAAAGCACAAAGGAAAAAACCAGAACAATGGCAACAGGTGACCCGGTATGGGCACATAACTATAGTGAGGGCCCAGTGTGGCTAAGGGGAACGATTGTAGGAGTGACAGGCCCAAAGTCATACTTAGTGGACATGGGGAATGGCTGAGTGTGGAGACGCCACATAGATCAATTACGAAAAAGAATACAAAACGATCCAGAAACCAAACAGCCAGACCCTGACTACCAAACATTTGAACCAACAGCTAACTCTGAGGTGATCGGAGGACTTAGCTGTGTCTGAAGAAGTCCAGCGATGCCAACCGGCTCCTCCAGAGGACAGCAAGGACGACTCTGCCAATAATCTGGGGCCGGAGGGCCCAGAGGAGGAGCTGGGAGGAACAAACAGTCCCTCCGACCAGCTCGACTCACTCCCAGGAAATAAATTGCGCAGGTCAGAAAGAGTTAGGAGACGCCCTGTCTACCTGCGTGACTACGTGGAAAAATAACATGCAAATGTTATGCAAAAATTATGTAAATATGGTAAAATGTGTTCTGGGAGGGGAGGAGTGTAATGTATTTGAATTTTAGGAGGGAAATTTGGGGCGGGAAAATGCACGTTGCTGATTGGCTGATGCCTCAGCCAAATTACTATTTAAAGAGGGGTTTTTGGCTGTTGGCTTTTGCTGGGATCACAATAAACTAAAGAGCTGTCACTTGCATCGTCTCCTGCCTCTTCATTGCCCGAACTTAACACTATTACAGAGGAAAAATACCAGACATAATATTTCAATGAATGAGTCACAGATGGTGAAGCAAAGTATGCTAAATACTATGAAATTAAATTTCACAAAAGTTGAAAATAGACAAACTAAACAATATAGATATTTACAAAGTCAAGTTCCATGAGAAAGGAAAAATGGTATAAACAAAAAGAAAAAAAATCATTACTGGGATTGTGAAATGGCTGCCAAGCATGAATCTAAAGAAAAGTTAAGATGTAAACAAGATTTCATATACTGAAAAATATGGGTAAATGACAGCATTATTTATGCTATGCTACATAAACCTAGAAGGTAAGAGAGTAGAATATTTTTGTCTAATCATTTAGTCTATTTCCTAGGAAGATTATTAAGCCTCCAGTTCTAATCAGTTTGATTGGGATGAGTCTTACTGCTGAGCAAATATATACAGGATTATACCACTTGGGGGAAATTCTTCCTCTTACTTTTATCATAGAAATTCAGATGTTTATATGTTCACCAATAATCCTCATCAAGTAAGAGTAAGGAAAACTATAAAGTGCACTGCTGCATTCCTAACACATCACAGCTCATGATAAGTGGCCAGGTAACCTATAACAATGGTTTATCAGAAAATGGCCAAACAAACACTCTAAGCCAGGGGTTTCCAACCTTTGTCCCTTTAAGACTTGTGGACTTCAACTCCCAGAGTTCCTCAGCCAACTTTGCTGGCTGAGGGCCTCTGGGAGTTGAAGTCCACAAGTCTTAAAGGGACCAGGTTGGAGACCCCTGCTCTAAGCTGCTGTTTTTTCAAATTTGGCAACTTTCAGTTGTATGAACTTCAGCTCCCAGAATTTCCTAGCCATCATGGTAGCCATGGAATTCTGGGAGTTGAAATCCACAATTCTTAAAAGTTGCCAAGTTTGAAAAGCTCTACTCTAAACTTTTACATCTGTCTCATGTGGTTTCTTTTAACTGTCCTCCCCATTTCCTTTTTTAATATGGGTAGCAGCAGTTTCTGATCAAAAAAGTTGTTTGACACCACTGATACGGAGATCTATTTTTTTCTTGCAAAACACCACAGAAGGAACATTGTGCATTTTTCTCTCATAATTTTCTTCCTTTTTCAGAATCTTCTATAGTGACTTATCAAAGTTAGGAAGAATGTGTTATGAAGAAGCTATTTTTCTAGCTTATTCTACATTTTTCTAATATATTTTAGCTGGTTAAAAAGTGAGGAAAAGGAGCTTCTTAAGATACTCACAAATTACATAAATAATTCTGCAATTATCCAAAGATCCCACAATCAACTGAACTGAAATACCTTTGTGCTACATTTTGCCACCTAGTTTACCAATGTTCATTGTTTTCTATCAAGAGATGAATGGATCTTTCTGTATTTCTCATCTTCAGACTATAGGAAGTTAGCACCCACCCCTCTCCTAGAAGAATGAGATATTTTAGAAAATATTAAAAAGGCAGAATATATTTCTCTGGATGAGAAATGGAAAAACATGTTTTAAAGACAAAGCAGCTCCCACCTTCCTGCCTCCCCACCCCCACCTTTGTCAAGGGGCCAGAGGCAGAAACTCAATTCCACCACCACCACCTTTGCCAACGGACCATCATCTGCAACACAATAGGACCCATCTAACAACAGAAACTCACCACATGGCACCTGGGAAGATTACATCAGCCAGCAAGGCTAGCTAAGACCCCCACCCCCTGGGAGTCTGACCACCAATCAGGATACTCTTCCTGTGCCCCAGGAAGTTCAAAGCTCAGAGAGGGCATAAAACCAAGGCACACTCAGCATCTTGTCCCTTTTTCTGTTCAGGAATTCAAACCATGTGATCCTGTCCGCCATTAAACCATCTTTCCAAGCAGTCTCCATGTTTTCAGTGTCTACTTAGAGTTGCCATTCAATGTGTTTTAAGCAGCCCACTGTGTTTAAGATGAGGCCAAAGTGTCAAACAGTGATTATCACTTCAGGTTTTTCTTATAAGGAAAGCTGGTTTACTTATATAGGCTGTCACTAACCAATCAAACATGCATTTATACACTAGTTGTATAATATTTGAGAAACCCTTGAACAGGCAAGACCAATAGCCAGAGAAGCATCTTTTGGACCTAGTAAACAAATTTGGAATTTCCTGGCTTTGTTGTAAAGTGCCATTTACCACAAAGAAAACGAACGAACTATTATGATTGTACCTCTATCATCCTAACCAATCTAATTCCGGGCAGGTATCCAATTTTTCAAACAAAAACCCAGATTGCAACATATAGCACGATTACCTTCTTATAATGCTTTTATATTGTAAATAAAGATCCTGAAGGAGGACATTTTGCTTTATGGTATATCAGCTTAATTTTTTTATATATATAATTAAAATCAAGTAGCCAAAGAAAGTCTAATAGAAGCCAAGAAAGTTCTCAATGGGCAAACTTGAAATCACAGTCACAATCTTGCCTATCCCAGCTCATAATATGCACTAATATAGCGTCATTCAGATATTGTCCAGAGGCCACTCATGGGGTAACAGCCAGCAGGATTTTTTTTTTTTTGTCCCTCCTGTCTATATAGTCACTGAGGCAAACTTTGAAATCGGTCTTTAATGGCACCTATGCTTGAATGTGTTCAAAGGGATCATTTAAATTTAGGAAAAACAAACATTCTTTGTGAACATAAATCTCCTCTGTCCTGTCAAAAATAATTCCCTGGAGCTATTTTAGAAAGCATAAAACCTCTTCCATTGAAGTGAACGTATATTAATAAATGTACATTAAAAAAGAAAAAAACCCAAAACCAGTTTGACTATTTATATAAGTAAATCCATCTCACGCAATGCTTGGAGCAATTTAGATGGAAAGATTTGTCTGAAAAGGCCATGTCATTTCAGAGAGCTAATTAGTAACTAGTCAGAAAAATTGCTTCTCTGTCTATCAGAAGCTTTCTCTAAAGTCAGCATTTTCTACGGGATTCTGTCCATCTTTGCTCGCATTACGTTTTCAGCACATGTTATGCTAAGGGCGGGATGATGCTTGGCCCTATTAGTGACAGCTTTTTCCTCCAGGCAAAACTGTTAGATGAATGTTTCCCTCCAAGTTGTGGTGATATTACACCCTGTTGCTTCACCATTTGGGCCTCAACTGGAAAAAAAAATGGGGGAAATATAAGAGACCTCTCCGTAAGTAAGGTAGGATTGAGCACATACAATACTTTGCTTTTGTTTGTTTTTTTAAAAAAGGTGAGCTCTTGTTGACAGTTCAAAGACATGAAGAAGATGAACTGAAAATGCCAACAAGAGGTAACGTATTACAAGCACTCACTCTATCTTGTTTGGGAGAGGAGAGTAAGTGGTAGGCATCATTGCATAAACTGTAATTACTTAATTCATGTTTTCCCACAATAATTTCCCTTAATGTCTTCTTTCCACAAGCCAATTCCTGCTATTTCCTTTTACTGGAGGCAGAGGAAATGTTCAAAAAATATGTATTCTTGCCACTATGGTTGCCATTCAGGGTGTATCCTTTCATGGCAGAGTCAAAAAAAGGATATGGCGCAAAAAGGCTGACTTTTCCTGCTGTAACTGGCTACTGACAACCATTAACATACAGCATAGTTTCCCAACTTTGGCCATTTCTAGGTATATGGACTTCAACTCCCAGAATTCCCACAGTCAACATAGCTATTGCTGAGAATTCTGGGAGTTGAAGTCCACACACCTTCAATTTGGAACACTGATATGTAGACTGTAGAGAGGATTCTATATATAGCACTGGTGGTTAAAATGCAGTATTGCAGGCAAACTCTGCCCACAGCCTTGAGTTCAATCCTGACAGGTTGACTTAGCCTTCCATCCTTCCAAGGATGGTAAAATGAGGACCCAGGCTGTTGGGGGTAATATGCTGACATTGTGAACCAACCAGAGAGTGCTGTAAAGCACTATGCGGTGGTATATAAGCCTAAGTGCTATTGCTATTTGATTCTAAGTTATATTCCCTAGCTAACAATTCCATTCTACTGGTAGCATCTGGGTACTATTATCTCATTTCTGGTTTACAAACATTAACCTTCAGGGATTGCTTCTTTTAAATTTACACCAGCAGTCACTATTTTGCTTGAGTTGGCTCCTGCTGTTAGAGACAACTGCTTGTTTTTGATGTAGAAAAGTGGCACAGAAGTAATAGGCAAGTCACTCTTTTTTTTTGTTCCTGCCTGTTTTGCCATTTTTATTCTTGTTCATTCTCGTGTACTTGCAATTTTTAATGCTTTTTTTAAACTTGTGAATACCTCAGAGTAGTTGGGAGTCAGATAATATATAAATTTAATAAATAAATAAAGTAAAGAATGCATTAATTACTTTGGGGAGTACTAGCACTGCAGAAGATGACTGTTGCAGACTCTTAGTTATTACTCCTATTTATTTTCTCAGTGTTTTCCCAATGTAATTTGTTGCTTTAGGTTTGATGGAAGATAGTGTTGGATCCAATTAGCTTCAATATGTGAAATGGGAAGGAAAAAAGAGTTTGTCTTTCATCTCTGGAATGAAAATTATCTTTTTCCAGTCCTAAAAACAACCATTTGTATTTCAGCAAAAACCATTATTATTATCAATAGTTTAGAGAAGTGATTTTGATCAGGACTATAACAGGAAGGGAATTAAATTTCCTGAGTGTCCTTCTTCAAGCTTTGCTTGCTTCTATTTATATTTTTATATTGTCACATCTAATTTGGCCTTTTGTAGAACTAAATTTAGTTCTACACTAGATTTAAAAATTGAACTTTGGCAAAAATGGAAAGCTTTTTCTAAACACCATCTTCTTGGTTAACGATGTTTTTACTAATGTGTAAATTTATTATTAAAAACAACATGGTGGCATTACTCTCCATGGTATACCCCAAATGGGAAATAAGGTTTAGTGATAAAAAATAAAAAATGTTCAAATAGAAAGTTCAAGGTAATACCATATTGCCTTCTTGCTAGAAAGGTTCAGTGATCTAAAAATGTAGAAATATTTTATTAACAGTTTAGAAGTTGCAATGTCTCCATTCAGAATATCCTTCCCAGCAGCAAATGCAACCTTTAAAAAGGTCCAAAGTAATAACATCTGGGAAATATTTCTGCTCACTGCTTGGTACCTCCCTTTCTTATCAAAGACAGGATTTAATTTCATTCTCTCTACTTCCAAACATAGAGTTAGCATTCAACATGCAATAAATTAGCAGAATCCAAACTATGGTATAAATGTCCATTACAAAAAAACAACAAAAAACAACCCCAAAGCTGCACAAATGTGCAGTCAACTTCAGATTAATAGGCTCAGACTCAACAAACACTTCATAGCCAATCTACTATTTCCACTGAGTTTTTCCCTGCTTGCTGTAGCATTATTTAAAGTTAATGAGCTTTTTCAATTTAAGCATCAGATAGTTAGGCTTTGGATAACATTTAGAGGAGCCAGAGTGTATCTAATTATGGGTGAATTCTTAAGAGGCTCAGCGTCTACTTCATTCAGAGCAAGCACATTTTAAGTTGCAGACACGTACTGGACATCATTCCAAAATTAATGCAAATCACCCTTGTGA
The DNA here is from genome assembly GCF_028640845.1 of Ahaetulla prasina. Taxonomy (NCBI): domain Eukaryota; kingdom Metazoa; phylum Chordata; class Lepidosauria; order Squamata; family Colubridae; genus Ahaetulla; species Ahaetulla prasina. Next base: position 222,508,069 of record NC_080540.1, on the reverse strand, counting down.
AAACAGCATTACTGGCAGGTCTGAGAGTTCAAGAAATGACTGCACTAACAAACACATTTGAGAGTACGTCTAACTTCGGCTATTCAACTGGTGTTGCCATTAAGTCTAAACTTAAGGAAGGAAAAGCTGACTGGACAAACTCAAAGGACACCATCTAACTTGGACATAACATGCTTGAATAGAACCGTGAAAAATATCCCCCTTGTTTTCCTTATAAAAATAACACAAGCACTGAGGCCAATTAAAGATTAAAATGGAAAGACATGCCGTTTTTACAAGCTCACAGGATGGGGATTCGGCGGGGGGGGGAATGGGATTCAAGCCCTTGGCTTTCCCCTCAACCGTTCCTGTGATTCAAACTTGTGTCACTCACTTTTTGTGCCCATTTCCCCTTTGTAGGAAAGGAATTATAATATTCCATTTCACCACAACGATGATGTCAACAGGACAGAATTAATCATCAGGCTAAGTTTAGTAATGAGCAGGTTGGCCAATAAGTTTTTATTGCAAATCCCAAGCTGGATTCTCCATTAACAATGTGAGCAAATAGGAAGGAAATATTACGTGCCACTCAATATAGTTTGATCTATCTTTTTTCCCCTGCATTTATACAAAAGCTACCACTTTCCCTAACATATGGAGACTCTGTGTAAAAAGCTTTCTAACTTATGCAATTTTTAATAAATTCCCATCCAAGTGCTTTTAAAACAAATCTCCCTCAAGGTGTTTTCTTAGTCTGGCTATAAAGGTTTTAAGATAAATGTGTCTGATTTTAGCTCTCTTTTTTATGTAATTTTAAGACATGTGTATTCTTTTTCAGGTACATTTCTAGAAACAAATTTCTTTTGGAAAAGAAACAGAAGAAGAGTCCATTTAGGGTTGCTGGGGGTGCCTGGAAGAGCTCATTTTGGCAGATCTCACAAATGTTTTTAGAAATCCGTGACAGATTTGTTTCATAAGTCCAAAGATCTGTATCATAACCTTCTTTCAAATATTCTAATAATGTAATATTGCCATTCATTCCCATTTCATTCAGAAAGGGTAGCAAAATATTTTTTCTTTTAACTTTCATACTTTTACTGATACATTTCCTTTATATTCCAAAGTATTCAGTAGTGAATTGAAAATATAGGATTCAGCATTTTGACTAGGGAAATCAAATGCAAAATATGCTTCAACACATCTTTCTGGTCTTTGCCAGTCACCAAAATAAAATTATTTAATACAAAGAATTGCGAGTTAATATTGTTATGAAATAAGGTCACTGTTCCTAATATTATTTAAGGATCAAAATACGCTCCAACAGCCTTAGTACCAAGGAGCCTAAACACATACTTCATAACAATTAATAGTACAGCTTATCACATAACTAGAAATGTAAAGTTTTTCAAAGAAGTATATAAGAATCAGAACAAAATGTTCCCGTTTCTATTCAAGAACATGACTTTCCTTGGGGGAAAAAGGAAAATTGTAGACCAAACAACAGGCTATTTTTCTTAGGAAGTAATTCAGTATTTTCTCAAGAACATAAAATAGCTCCTGACTCAAGGTCGGGGTTTTCTTTCTATGAAAAGTCCCTTGGATTAGATGTAAAGCATTAAAAAAAATACCTTATGGAAGCCACAAGAATGTTGAGTGAATATTTTCCACACAGTAACACACCTCAAACCAACATATATCTCTTTTCACCTCAACCTCACCCTCTACTCAAGTTTTTTTCTTTTTCAGTGACCATTGTATAGTATCTGCATATATAATAAAGTATGTCGAAAGAACATTTTATTTTTCAATACCTTACTTATATCATCCTATATTTTTATTTGGACTTTTATCCCTAGGGTTATTTCAATATAACAGTTCAGCTATTATTATAGTTGAAGAAACAAGTAAGTTATAACTGAATATTTAAAAAAAAAAACAGTTTGGGATTTAAAAGTTGTGGGTCACATTCCAGGCACCTAGTTTAACCTCAAGCCTAACAACTTCTACTTGTTAGAAGAAATAAGGGAGGAGGAAGATGAGGAGAGTACTTTTGAAGGAAAAGGGCTTAACTCAGACCCTTGGGACCTTATCTGAGCATCAGGTAATGCAACGTAGTTAAAAAAATAAGACATACACCTACTACTAAAAATGCAATGATATGCCATTTTAGCAAGAATAGTTCTCTAGTAACCCATGAATGTTCATTTTCTGACATTTGGTGAGATTTATTGCTTTTATGGAACTTCTTGGCCTCCTCTGAGTAGGAATCACACAAGCTAAACTGCAAAGCACAACAGGAGAGGGGTTTTTTTTGGGGGGGGGTGTTAAACACCCTGGAAAGGTGCTTTAGGAACTTACTTTTGTCATTCTTATTTTGGGCTTGTATCCCAATGACTTCAGCCTAAAAGCATTAAAATTAGTTTCTTATACAGGCACTGCAGGTGAGGGTTTAAAAAAAAAAGATTTAATTTGCTGTTTGATTCGCCCCGGGATTTTCAGGTGTTGCACGAGGGAGTAAAGAACAGAAAGTTCTCGGTTGTCAGCTGTTGGATGATGGCCATAGCATTATTAAATCAGCCAAGCACGCTGGGTCTCAACCACAGAATTTAATTTTCCGTACTGCAGGGGCTAATCAACTACTATAGGCTCTAAGTCTTGAGAAGACTAATTTTGTCTGTATGCGTGAATACACACACACAAAAACACACACACATGTATATAAACTTTCAAAGTTACAGTAAAGTTAATTTTATAGCTTTGCCTATCCTCAGGGTTTTAGTGACAGCACTTTAATTTGTTGGGAGTTGGATAATCCTGGAATTAATGCTTAGGCCAGGATGTAAGTTGAACAAAGATGAAGGTTCTGAGAGCAGGATAAAATGGCCTCATTTCTTCCATCTAACCAAGAGAGCCCATGTACATCAAATAAGACCACACAGCCACCGCTGCTCCCTCTATACAATTGGGTGCCAAGCCTTTCTGTAAAACAATAATCCGTCTATGAAACAGCAGCCTGTGATGAAATGCCAGATTAGTTGCTATGCACTAGTTTATTGAATTCTGGCCCCTCCAAGTGGGTCCTGTTCCCTCGCCATCCTGTTACTATTCAAAAAGGCTCTCTATATTGGGTTTACATCCAGAGTCTGCAATTTAATTGGTTACTGTCAAAAATCTCCCTTTCTATTAATATGTTTCCCCATATTAGTAACTGAACCACGAGGATTTATTTGTAGAAAGCAGTAGATTGGAAAAGATGGGGCAAAAGGGGAGAAGAGGAAGAGGGAGGGGTGTGAAAGAAAAGAAGTAAACGGATACCACAGCTCAACACTACTGCAATATTAATCTGCATTGTTTTCAATCATAGGAGCTATTTCTTGGACTTCTCCCAAGTGGAAAGAAGCAACCGCAATGAAATAATGATACCTTAAATCGTAGCAGTACGAGTGATAACGGCTGCATTACACATCAGAGAAATTTATTTATTTTTTTAAAAAAAGTGGCTGCAGCCACAATTCGCATGAGCAAGAAAAGATTCTGGAAAAAAACATCTCCCACAGATTTATAAGAAACAGTTGTTTGAAAAGCAATTGGGATATGGAAGGCAGAATCCACTGGAGAAAACAATTATGAATAATCTTAATTATATGGAAATAATTTGTCATACAAAACTAGTGGGAAGGAAGGAAGGAAGGAAGGAAGGAAGGAAGGAAGGAAGGAAGGAAGGAAAAAAAGAAAGAAAGAAAGAAAGAAAGAAAGAAAGAAAGAAAGAAAGAAAGAAAGAAAGAAAGAAAGAAAGAAAGAAAGAAAGAAAGAAAAAGAGGGAGGGAAGGAGAAAGAAAGAGAAAGAGAAAGAAAGAAAGTTTCATAATCCCTGAAATCATTTTTTTAAAAAATCAGTCTTTTTAATTGAAAATGGAAATAAATTGGATTTCTTCAATCTGATCCCATCCAAAATATTTCAGTGCACATATCTGCTACCCAGATCTGATGGAAATCCTGGCCTTCTACATCTGGGGAGAGCCAGTTTGGGAAAGACTGGAGTAAACTTCCCTTTAATCATTGCTTATTCTCCTCCTCCCCTCCATTGCCTTTTTGGCCTTCCAGTTTTCTATTCTTCTTTTGTTCAGAAGTGGGTGGGGGTGGGGGAGAGAGAAAGGCACGGAGGGAGGTACTGTATAAATTTTTTGGGAAGATTCCGTAACTGCGCTTGGTCTATTTTATGATTTCCAAGCTCTGTTCCAAGCACTGCTACAATTATAATTGTACTACTCTCTTTATAATATATATAAATGATCTTTGTATTGATATTTCAAGTAACTGTGTTCTCTTTGCTGATGATGTCAAACTTTTCAACACCACTGACAATGCATCCACAATTCAAAAGGACCTTGATCATCTATCTGCCTGGTCTAAAATTTGGCAACTACAAATTTCAACCAGTAAATGCTCAGTCTTGCACATTGGAAGAAAGAACCCAATCACAAAGTACATGCTTGATGGACATTGCCTCAGATGACCCCACCCTGTCAAAGACCTTGGAGTTTTTACATCTAACGATTTAAGTTCCAAAGCCCACTGCAACTACATAGCTAAGAAGGCTCTAAGAGTTGTCAACTTAATTTTACGTAGCTTCTTTTCAAAAAACACCATGCTACTGACCAGAGCATATAAAACATTTGTTAGGCCAATTCTTGATTACTGCTCTCCTGTCTGGAACCCTTACCATATATCTGACATCAACACAGTTGAGCGTGTCCAAAGGTATTTTACGAGAAGAATTCTCCATTCCTCTGAAACTAATAAAATACCTTATTCCACCAGACTTGATATCTTGGGTCTAGAAAACTTGGAACTTCGTCGCCTTGACTGGATCTGGGTTTAGCATATAAAATCATCCGTTGTAATGTCCTTCCTGTCAATGACTTTTTAGTTTCAATAACAATATCACAAGAGCTACAAACAGATTCAAACTCAATGTCAACGTTCCAGTTTAGATTGCAGAAAACACGATTTCTGTAACAGAATTGTATATACTTGGAATGCATTACCTGACTCTGTGGTTTCTTCTCATAACCCCAAAGGTTTCACTCAAAAACTGTCCACGGTTGACCTCACCACTTTCCTAAGAGGACTCTAAAGGGGCGTGCATAAGAGCACAAACGTGCCTACCGTTCCTGTCCTACTGTTTCTTTCCCTATGTATATACACGTTTTTAGTACCTCATTTCTCCTCATATATACGTTCATATATTTATAACCTTTTATGTAACGCTTGTATATATTGTTATGACAAATAAATAAATAAATAAATAAATAAATAAATAAATAAAAATAAATAAATAAATAAATTACATTTAAACATAGAGAATAATGGCCTATTGACATGTATATGGTTTTAGAAAATATGAGGCCTCTTTTGCTCCACTGGAATTTCTGCCACAGTTTACATTTACATTGCATTAGGGATGCTTTTTTTAAAAGCAGCATCCCATACATTCAGACGTTTTGACGTTATCTGGGTCAGAGGTAACGCCTCAGAGCTATAGGCCCTGGGTCTCCCGGAAATCTCTCAGAGGCAGACACAATGCATTAATGAAAACGAGAAAAATACCACGAGGATTTTTTTTCCACGTTATGTAGTCATGCTTTATGACATACCTGCTGCTCCAACATTTATCTACCGGAGACAAATTGTCATGGTCATGCTCTTTTGCTCCATCCTAACTGCATTATATACATTACCAAAATTGAAATCTGCATTGTTTCTCCCCCAACTCATCCCACAGTCTCATGTACAGATCGACGTGACTTTACAAGAAAGGGCAAGGCGCATGAAGGCACCCCTGTTCGTCCTGCAAAGTTTTCTCCATGCATTTAGCAGTGCACCGAGCAGCTGGCGGCTTTTATTTGTAGTTTGACAAGAGGCGGGGGAGGGGGGAATGGTGTACGTGTGTGTGTGTGTGTGTGTGTGTGTGTGTGTGTGATTATTCCTGGCTCCTTTGCCGAATCTTAACCAGCTTGTCAGGGTTCAGAACTGCACAGCTTGGGCCAGGTATGTAAGCAACTCAGCACCTTTCTTGTTTCCAGCAGTGCCCAAGACATAATTGAAGTGGAATGCAGAAATATTCCACCTGTGAGAATGGAGAAAGAAAGGGCTCTTTGTCATCCTCCAAGAATAGGTCAGTTGTAAACAGCAGCTGCTCAAGGAGTCTGGAGGCTTGAAATGAATAGCAAGCCCTATAAAAGTAGGGCAGGGCCTATCCCAAATCAAGTATGCAGCCTAACGTCTCCTTACTAGAATGCCAGCAAGAAGAGGGGCATTTAGCACAAAATTCTCAGAGACTGAGATAGAAGTCCCTGCCCTATTTTCCACTGTTAAACGCCATTTTCTAAGAGCAGCACTTTCTAATGCTTACAGATGTACAGTGTATTTTTAATGGGTTGTTTTATTATTCTAAAAATGCATCCAATTTAGTTTCATGGGACCAGAAGTAAATAATTTCTCCTTCTGCTTTGCCCTTTTTACCTTTTCTCATTGTAAATGCTCCTTTTTCTAGAAAACAGTCAGGCATGGTGAAATATCCCTCACTGTGCACCTTGCCTCTTTTTAAGGCCGAATTGTAGAGTCACTAGAATTGCCTTATGTAATTATGGCATTGGGTTGTCCCACTTCTGAATTCAGTGTGGGTGGGGAGAATTTGGGGTTTGTCACCCAATGTTTAGACAGAGAATTAGCAGGTCAACAGAAAGTGTCCTTCTGAGGCTGATGTTTCCCCTGACTTCATTCCATCTGTTATAGCATTTAATTTAAACAAACATGCCTTAACCTTCACTTCTCTCTCTGCAGTGCCATTTATATAGGAAAGCCAGCCCAATTCTGTCTGTTCTAGCACCATAAATAGTGAATGAAGATGAGATGGTTTGGAGTGATTGAGAGTGGGTCTTTCAGCCGCTGAAGTTGCCATTCCGCTGAAATTGGTAACTGCATAATAAAGCAAACACCGAATTACATTTATTTAGCAAAGGTTGCAAAGCTTTGTAAACTGTGAAGTGAAAAAGGAAATGAGGTATATAATGGGATTACTGAAGTTCATAGGAATGCAGTTTGTCAGGAACCATCAGGTAGTGTCTTATTTAGCTATCAAATTGACATACGATTACCAGGGTGACTATGGAAAGAAGTATGATATACGTTAGTCAATTGTTCCTAATAAATTTTAATTTGAAACGTTATTTTATTTTGAGAAAAGCAACCCTCGATGGCAATTCCACCAACCTTTATTCTCAGTAACTTTTCCAATCTTTCTATTCTAAAAGAAAGCATGCAAATTTTGATCTGTGAATTATGCTGATTTTATTTCAGTGGGCCTGCATACTTGTCATAGGTAACATGATATGCAGTTTTCTTACATGGAAACTTTTTAATTTATTTAGATTCATGTTGCCTTGAACGAATGGGAACAACAAGGCCTTGTTCCAAAACATAGACCACAGAAGGTGTAAGTCATCTTCCCTAAAGTGGGCCTCTCCATTCATACTGAGACTAAAATTCCTTGCGCATTCTTGCATAGTTGTTAGAAATTCTGTTCCTGGATATCTAGAGGACACTGGTACAGAATCTTGTTCTGAACAGCCACACCAAGACCAGACTAAAGACTGCAGAGGATTATTTTTTAGCTTCCTCACATCTTATTGATGCCTGGACTCCCTGACTGGGAACCTTATCAGCTGTGTCTTCAAGACAAAGGACTGCATCTAAAGAGAATAATTTATAAAACAATGCAGCAACTTTACACATCGATTAATAAAGAAGGAGTTTGCCTCTAGGTGATTTTTATGGCTACGCAAAGTTTTAATAAGGCATACCCAGAAAGATAGTAGGCCATATCTATTTTATGTCTTGAATGACTGGTATTAGAACCGTCACTCAAACCCAGGGCAATTCCTACCGGTTTAGATTCCAGAGCTCTCAGCAAAAGTCGGGCCTTCAGCCCTACAAAAACTCAATTTGTCTGAATGACAGGTTTATGAAGATATATTTAGTGTCAGTGATAGCAAAGATTGACGGCCTTTAGACAGCATTATAACATTAAGGGTTCCCGCAAGGTTAACTGGGTTCTAGATGCCACCCATATTTATATTCAGAACATGCCTGATATTGCATCACTCCAGAACTTTATATGCATTCTTAAATAATTTGTATCAGAGTTCCAGTTGTGCGAAGTCTATGAGCAGAATCACTGATTCTGGGTAGGGGAATGGATCATATCTAAAGCACAAAAAAAACACCACCTTGTATAATGGGCACTAAAACAGAAACCATATATGCAGGGGTAAAAAAAAGGTTTCAAAAGAAACTCTTTGGTTTATGCTAAAATTGGGATAACCAAACTACAAACACGCTATAAAAATTCTATATCAGGGGCCTCCAAGCTGGCTGGGGAACTCTGGGAGTTGAAGTCCCCAAGGCTTAAAGTTGCCAATGTGGGAGACCCCTGTTCTATATGACATATACAAATAGATGGGCATGACATCAGAAGACAATAGGAGCACAGTATCCTGGGCCTACAGTATGTGAAGCAGCTCCAATTTCCTTCACGGATCACTTTATTCTGATTCCTAGAGTGATCTTCTCTTAAATGTCCCTCAACATGAAAAAGTGAGATGCTATTCCTCCATGCCACAAGACGAGCTGTTTCATTTTTTTCTGGCTGCTTTACTTTGCTGGAAGTGCAGTCAGAAATTTACAGATTCTATGCTCGGGCATAGAAAATTACAAAAGGACAATGAAGGAGCTTCTTTGTTAATGCTCTGATAGGCTGAGCCTCTGGCAATTTCCAATCATGACATTTCACAGTGCAGCCTCAAAGGGGCACTTTAATCAAGGTTTCAAGTTGAATCCACCTCCACATAGTCATCTTTCTTCCTGGAAGGGCTTAAAATCTCAAAATAGTTGAAAATTAGTATAATAAGGTCTCAAATTTAGTTGATAGATATGTAAAGTATGTACTATTCAATGGTGCCATTCATCACCATTTCCTTCCTACATCCCATTAATAATATTCACTCAATTAACATCAACTTGAGAGGCATATTTCACTTCTTAACCATGCTATAATCAGTCTTTGCACCAAAACAATAACTGTGGTAATTTTCTGAATTGTAAATCTAAAACATGCCCTGTCAGAAACCTGTTAAGTTTACAATGAATTTGTCAGAAATATTCCAGCCAGAACTACTTTAATGCACAAAATGCCTGCCTTGTTAACACTACTGCTTTTTCTGTTAAATATATAACAGAGAAAAATATAAATGAACCCTTGAGATGAATATAAGTAGTTCACAGTATGCTCCTTTCCCTTTTAAATTTCTCCTTTCCACTCTATTTTTTTTTCCTGCTTACATGGTTATGTGTTTGCACAAACAAACTCAGAATCTATGTGTGAAGATATGGAAGTGAGGAGACGGTTGAGGTTATCTCTGATTTTGAAATATTGCTTAATAAATTCTTTCCACCCAATATGCCTGTCGAGGCAGAGCAATGTGGTTGCCAAAGAGGCATTCTAAGGCATGAAGTTTGCATAGAATGCCACACATATTTGTTGCCACAGAAATATTCAGAGTGCAATCAAGCACAATGGTTCTCAGCCCACCAGGAAACATGCTGCAGATGGGACTCAGATGTACTTTACGTGAGATTCATTGGTCTTTAAAATTTTAACTTGTAGAATTCACCAGAAATATAAAAATATCAGAATGCTGTAACCATAGTTTCTCTTTTTTTAAGGCAGACATTTTGCATCTCTCACAAGTCAGCATAGTGTTTGTTAAAATGTAAGGTGCAAAAGGCTTAGCTTGTGGTCAAAAAAAATGTAAACAGTGGCCAAGGCTGGCTGATCAAAGTTTCACCAGTTTTTTATATGTCATGGCTGCCATTTTGACTTTTTTGACTACACACTGCAGATATTCTATGAACTACTGGTGATGTGTGTGTGTGTGTGTGTGTGTGTGTGCGCACAGATTTTGGTATGTTCGGGTCTTTTCCCGTGTAAGATTGAAAGTATATAGGCAACGTTTCGATGAGATCTCACTCATCATCTTCAGGCTGGAGATTTTTGGCTTTGTTCTTATGTGAGCATATATATATATATATCTCCAAGGAAGTCCTTGGTTAATAACAGTAATTGATGTAAATGAGACCAAAATTTCTATTATTAAGTGATGCAGTCTTAAAGCATGATGTTATATGACCACATTGCTTAGCAACTGCAATCTTGTCACTCGCTATTGCCATTCTTAACCAAAGATTGTGAGTAATTCAGCAAGTCCCAGATGGTTCACAAGCAGACCAGCAGGCAAGTGAGGGGCAGTCTGGGGAGTAACTTTGCCAAGTGCGAAAGGGTGCACGAGTAGCACAATTGTGGCGGGTGGCTGCTACCGGCCGGGGGAGGGTGAAAGTGACTAACAGGAGTGACTTGCAACCTTCCCTGCCAGATTCCTCACTGGCTTTGCTTGTAGGAAGCCAACAGGAAAGGTTGCAAATAGCGATCAAGTATCCATGGGACAATGCAACCATTGTAAGTGCAAGTCAGTTGTCATTTACCCAGATCACAATCATGTGATCGCAAATATGCTGGGATGGCCAGAACTTTGAGGACTGCTCATAAGTCTTTTTCGGCATAGTCATAATTTTTGCTACCTGTAGATGAATATTTTGGAATATTCTGGCAAATTTTAAGGAAACCTCTTTGATAGGAATATTATTGATAGAATTTCTTTCACCACTGATGAGTACTTAAATGTGTTTTTTTTTTTAATTTGCATTTATATCCCGCCCTTCTCCGAAGACTCAGGGCGGCTTACACTATGTTAGCAATAGTCTTCATCCATTTGTATGTTATATACAAAGTCAACTTATTGCCCCCAACAATCTGGGTCCTCATTTTACCTACCTTATAAAGGATGGAAGGCTGAGTCAGCCTTGGGCCTGGTGGGACTAGAACCTGCAGTAATTGCAAGCAGCTGTGTTAATAACAGACTGTCTTAGCAGCCTGAGCCACCAGAGGGCCCAATGTTGCTTGTTTGCCTTTTCTATCTACTCTTCTGCCAAGAAAGGATGCTTATGGAGAAAGGATATCTCTGTCTGATAGAGCTACTAAATGCCTTAGAGACCCCTATCATCAAACAGGCCTAGGGAGTTAGTTTGGGCTAGGAGTTTAAAATGACCTCCATTGCTTTGCTGGTAAAGATTTTAATCTAACTGTCTATCTGTCTGATTATCTATCTATGTCATCTATCACTCTACTGGAGAAAGAAGGTGGCATATTGTTTATACCAGTGTTTCTCAACCTTAGCAACATTAAGGTGTGTGGACTTGCCAAGATTGAGAAATATTGGTTTATATCACAATTCATTCACATGATGTATTTATTCTCCTTAATTCGCTGGCAAAGCAAAAGAAAATACAAAAAGAGAATGAAAGAATAGCAGAAAGCCTTGCTAGGTGGCAATATCTATCTAAATTTAGATGAACTTGAAAAATCTAACCAAGGTCAGATGGGAGACCACCAGAACATCTGAGAACTATGGGTTAGACTTGGAAGTTGAAAAAACTTCTGAGAAGAAGGCATGCCTGCTGGCAAGCCACTGCCATATCAGTGGCAAGAAAAGTACATTTCCATAGCCGTGAATTATCTGAGACTCAAAAGAGACTTATCTTGATCTAGGGATCTGACGGATTCTATTCCCTTATTCTTCGAATCTGTTTACTTCTTCATTGTGTCACCGAGGCCATTAGTATATTTGTTTCTGCTATATTTGAGAAATGGTCTTGCAAAACAAAAATCAATTGATAAGGTATCTTTCTGTTTGCCTATTATTAAGCAATGATACTCATGGTTGCAAAAATAGTCTGCCAAGTCTCCACTTGATATTGTTAATTGAACTCTATGAAACAACAATACTAATTAATCAGCTCAACCTACTGGTAGAAGTTTCTGTCACTCCCATGTGCATCCTGAGACTTCCAACTTTATTTTATTTTATTTATTTTTATTCATTTATTTTTGTCGCACAGTATATATAAGCATAAGCATGAAACAACTATACAACACATAAGCATATATATAAGTATGAGTATGTAATAACTATATTATTTATAGTTATTTATTAAATTTATAATTTAATAAATAATAATAATAATATTAATTGGATATAACAAAGGAAAACAATAGGACAGGAACGATAGGCACGTTTGTGCTCTTATGCACGCCCCTTACAGACCTCTTAGGAATGCTTCGTTCTGCTGGATGTCTGTGCCTGGGATACTGAAAATCACACACCAGATATACATCCACCAATAGGAAATGCTTCTGTGGTGGGTTGCCCCTGGTTCGGACCAGTTCTATAGATCCGGTAGTAAAACTGGCGGGAGGCTCCACCCTCTGACTCAAACGTCATCAAAACTCTTCTGTACATGCGCAGAAGAGCGTGCACGTGTGTGAGTGGAGCGAGCATGCGCGCGTGCGGGCATGTTGCAAACTGGTAGTAAAGATAAGTAGAACCCACTCCTGAAATGCTTATTAATATTGTGAAAAAGCATAATTACTATAGCATTAGGTTAAAAAATAATCAGGGCAAGTAAATTATGATCAGTAAATTTCTGATCAAGTGGCTAGGGATACTGCACCTATTAAATATCTTCCTGAAAATCTATCCTAGTGCAGAGTTTACCCACTATATTAACTGCATTTAAGCAAGGTACAAGCATCTTAATTTGCAAAGCTACTTAGGATGCATTACACGAGAGAACAAAATCATTTTAAAAATACAGATTATATAATTTATACTCCAATTTAAATCCAGATCATAATTCGTACTCCAATATCATGGGCTTTGGAAGCACAGGTAAAAGCGAAAGCCATTTTCAGAAAGTCAAAAAAAAACAAAGTTGAGAAGCAGACGAAAGTTTTATTATGATTACTGTTGTTGTCCATGATCCTTTGCAACTGATGCTCTTACAATAACAACGGTTGAAAGCACCATGATTGGCAGATTGAGCATTTTACATCTATTATTCTATTATTACTAGTCCAGAATAGACACAGAAATAAAGTAGCTTCTTTTTCCACTTGTCCCACTGGAAAGGAAGCCTAGAAGAAGATTCATAGATTAAAATAAAGGAAACAATGGAGAGAAGCCGTCCACCCCACCAAATTGTCATTGTGAATTTATGCTCACTTACCTGAGAGCAAGCTCCACAGAATTCATTCTTCCAAGTGAATGTTGTTGGGAATCGGTATTGTGTTACTGTTTTATTTTTGCAGTGCATTTATGTTCGGCTCTTTTGCTCTTTGCTCAGAGTTCAATACTGAGTATCTTGGAGTTTCCTTTCATTTTATTCTCAACACAACAACTCCATAAGATGAACTGAGAGGTGATGAGTAGAAAACTATCCACAAAATTTCCACAAGGTTAAATGTGGATTTGAACCATTATATATCCCTCTAATATTTTAACCATTATACTACATTTGCTTTAAAATTTGAATGAAGTGATAGGTTTAGAAAGAGAACATACCTGATAATGCCCAAATATGCAGTTTGGCCAGGGGTGAAATCCAGCAGGTTCTGGAGAACCAGTAGTGGAAATTTTGAGTAGTTCAGAGAACTGGCAAATACCACCTCTGGCTGGCTCCAGAGTGGGGTAGGAATGGGGAGTTTGTAGTATCCTTCCCCTGCCATGCCCACCAAGACACGCCCACAGAACCGGTAGGGAAAAAAATTGAATTTCACCCCTCAGAAGTAATCCATCCATCCATCCATCCATCCACTTCCTTCCTTCCTTCCTTCCTTCCTTCCTTCCTTCCTTCCTTCCTTCCTTCCTTCCTTTACTTATCTATTTATTTATCTCCCACCTTTATTATTTTTTATAAATCAGTTAAGGTGGCGAACACATCTATTACTCCTTTCTCCTCCTATTTTCCCTACGACAACAATTCTATGAAGTAAGTTGGACTGAGAGAGAGTGACTGGCCCAAAGACACCCAACTAGCTTTCTTGCCTAAGATGGGGCTAGAACTCACAGTCTCCTGGTTTCTAGACTGCTGCCTTAACTACTAGATTAAACTGGTTCCTTTATGCACTAAAAAAGAGGGCAGACTTTTTTAGATGTAGCATGAACTGAACATTTTGTAGTATTTGCTCTGTTAGGAAAATGCATTGTTTGCAGGAATAAACAGAAATAATTTTTTATAAAATAATATCTGAAGGTTCCCCTCGCATATATGTGCTAGTCGTTCCCGACTCTAGGGGGCGGTGCTCATCTCCGTTTCAAAGCTAAAGAGCCAGCGCTGTCCGAAGACATCTCCATGGTCCTGTGGCCAGCATGACTAATTGCCAAAGGCTCAAGGAACGCTGTTACCTTCCCAGCAAGGTGGTCCCTATTTTTCTACTTGCATTTTTTACATGCTTTTGAATTGCTAGGTTGGCAGAAGCTGTGACAAGTAATGGGAGCTCACCCCATTACATGGCACTAGGGATTCGAACCACTGAACTGCCGACCTTTCAATCGACAAGCTCAGCATCTTAGCCACTGAGCCACCGCATCCCTATCTGAAGGTAGTAATAGCTAAAATAATTCACTGAAAGAGCCTGCTTTATTAAGTCTGAGTTCCTAAATGACTGAAAGCAGGTTAACTTTCATTTTAATTAGAAGGCTTAGTAACTTCTTCAGAACTGACTTCTTTCTCTTTGACTGTAGCAAATGTCCGGCCCATTTCAGCACATGTGAATAAAATTCGCATCTCTGATATAGCTGCTGTCATAGAATTTTATGAAATTCATTTTCTTCCTCCCATTTAACAGAGAACAGACTTGTGACCTCAGTGAAGCAATAACATCTCCTGCTCCACTAATCGAATGAGAGTACTTCATGAGTTTTCAATCTTTTATGCTGGCCCTGTCATCAGAATGTTTTAATAATGTTGTCTCTCTGTAATAATTTTCACATGTTTGGCCTGCCACTGGCATATGTCTTTAGAAGCTTCTGGTTGAAGCTGTAAATGGAACAGAAGATAGCCATCAATTATATATCAGAGTTTGTAAAATAATGCACTTGGACAGCCAAAATAGAATTCCAACAGAGATTTCAAGAATTATTAACAATTATTAATTTTTAAATGTTATGGATCCCATGTTACATTCTGTTTCCACAAGACGGTTCCTAATTCTTAATTAGCATCATTGGGATCTTGTATTGTATTTTTTGGAGTATAAGACGCTCCGGACTATAAGATGCACCTACCTTTTTTGGTGAGGAAAACAAGAAAAAGAAATCTGCCTCTGCCTCTTCCTCTGCCTCCCAGCAATTTTGCCTCATTGCACCAAACAGCCAATAGCCTGCTTTACTTTCATTTTCGTTTTTAGCATAGCTTGGTTAGCACAAGAAAAAAAAATCTGCTCCCAGCAATTTACCTCCTTACAGCAAGCAGCAGAAGCCAGCGCAGCAATAGGCAATCCCTGCAGCCTAAAACTGCTGAGAGTCGGGAGGCCAATCCAACAGACAATCAACTTGTGCTAATTAGGCTGTGCTGAAGCTGAAATGGGCTTTAAATTGCTGGGAGGGAGAGGCCAAAGGGTGAGAGCTAGTGGATGGGTGGGGCTACATTCGGTGTATAAGACGCACCCAAATTTTCATCCCCTTTTAGGCGGGAAAAAGGTGTGACTTATACTCCAAAAAATATAGTATGTTGCTCAGCAAATATAAATCATAAGGATACAAGCAACAAAGTTACAGTCATGCAGTCTTAAGTGGGAGGAGATGGGTGATAGGAACAATGAGAAGACTAATAGTAATAGTAATGCAGACTTAGTAAATAGTTTGACAGTGTTGAGGGAATTATTTGTTTAGCAGAGTAATGGCATTTGGGGAAAAACTGTTCTTGTGTCTAGTTGTCTTGGTGTGCAGTGCTCTATAGCCTTGCTTGGAGAGTAGGAGTTCAAACAATTTATGTCCAGGATGTGAGGGGTCTGTAAATATTTTCACATCCCTCTTTTTGACTTGTGCAGTATACAGGTCCTCAATTATTTTTTCTGCAGTTCTAATTATCCCCTGAAGTCTGTGTCTGTCTTGTTGGGCTGCAGAACCAAACCAGACAGTTATAGAGGTGCAGATGACAGATTCAATAATTCTTCTGTAGAACAGTTCTTGGGCTTCCAAGTTTGAGTTTCCTGAGTTGGCGCAGAAAGAACATTTTTTATTGTGCTTTTTTGATGACATTTTTGATGTTAGGTGTCCATTTTAGGTCTTGTGATGTGATAGAACCTAGAAATTTGAACCTAGAAATCTTAGGACTATTGTTATTGTTATTTTTGGTCACAACAGTCAGCCAGATGTTTAGACTGGATTTGACATTGTTATCCATCTTTGGAATCCCAAGGCCCTGAAATAGGCAGATGTTTCTGTTTAATATTATTAAAGGTAACATCACAGGATATAAGAATTGACTTATGATGATTTTGATTATTGTTATTGTATACACAATAATGTGAAATCACAGCTGCCAGTTCTTTAGCTGGTGTTGTCTTTCATATGCATTGAGTTCTTTCTAAAAATTAAGGATGTTGTATGATATCAGCATAATATTATTTAAATTTAAATCCCAGTGACTCTTTGTGTGGTCCTAACAGAATCGTTAGGTGTCCTCTTTGCTGGAAACAAATTGCTTTTATAATGGAGGTGTTGAATGCTCATCAGTAAACAGAGTGAAGCCGAAGAAAGAAAGGCTTCACTCAGGTCCGCCATCCAGCCAGGAAGAATAGTTTGAACTGATTGGTCAATTCGTCTGGCAGTCCCTATAAAGGGGCAAGCTGCCAGACAGGCTTTGCAGGAGGTTCCTTGTAGCAATAAAGAGCTGAAGTCACACTTGCGCGTCTGCCTCTTCACTCCACCCACTACACAACAGGAGGATTATTTTTTTTTAAGAAAACAAGTAAATTCATAATTACTTTATAGATCCAGTATTGACTGTGTCATTAAAGTAGCATCAGTAAGAGATAATTATAAATGTTCATTTTGTACTACTTCTTATAATAATGTATATGCATTAGCTTTTACATACTATCCAGAATCAGCCTTTATCTTCCTTTCAATTTATAATGTCATTCTTGATTAACTTCTTTCATTTAAGTGGATACACTTTCAGCCTATGTTGATTGGATATAATTACATGTCCCTTATTAATACATACACTTGTCCCAACAGGGTCCTTATTATATGTGCTTCATGTATAATTAGTATTAGTGATTGTACCATGGAGAATTTTTTTCAAAAAAGACTAAATTTATCAGTGCAATTTTGGGACGGCAAAGAAAACTGGAAAATATACTTTAGGGAACAAACTTCAGAAATGCTATATTGTTACTTTAGTTACTAAATCAGGATAAGATGCAAATTTTCTATATCTGGAAAAACATTTTTAGTGTAAAGCACTAATAGGAATTAACTCTGTTTTTGTTAAAGACAAATTATTGCATTAATTGCATTCCTCATTTCATTGTATCATCCTTAATTCTCTTCGTCTATTTTTAAAAAAAAAATAAAGGAAAAATGAAGAGGATATGAAAAGATTAATAAAAATGGTGAATCATTGAACATCTTTGGATGTTACAAATACAAAGGCAAAAAGAGAACTATGACATATAAATAATAGAATTTTAATAAGCATAGGTGAGGTTCAAATTGTCCATTAATTTGGGGTGACATATGGTAGATTTGAGCGGGTTCAGAAGTATTTCACGAGAAAAGTCTTGCACTCTTCTGTACATAATAAAATTCCCTATGCTATGAGGCTCGAAATTTTCGGTTTGGATAAGTTAGAACTGCGTCGCTTGTGGTCAGACCTAGGTATTGCATACAAAATTATATGTAGTAATGTTTTACTGGTAAATGACTTTTTTTAATTGCAATAATGGGCGCGCTAACAAGCGCTTTAAACTCAATGTAAATCGTTCTAAACTTTCTGTAATAGAGTTGTCAAAGTCTGGAATGGTCTACCTGATTCAGTTGTTTCAGCTACAAATTTTCACAATTTCAGTCACAAATTGACTTCTGTGGATCTTACTTCATATTTAAGTGGTTAGTAGAGGGGACATGCATAAGTGCACTGACGTTCCTATCGTCCCTGTCATTGTATTTTTATTCTTTTATTCTTGTTTTTGTTTGACAAATTCTAATAAATAAATAAATAAATTTCTAAAGAACGTGTTTAAGTATGAAAAACAAAGAAAAACAGGAAGTTCATCTTCCTGTTTCCCTTTAATCAAAGGAAGGAAGGAAGGATAAGAACCAATAAAATATATTAGAAAAGGAAGTGAAGGAGGGGTAAAGAAAATAAACCAAACTGAATATAATTCAATAAAATAGGCTGTTATTATTGAAAATTCAAAATATTTATTGAAACCATTCTAAATTTGGCATTCAATTTTTAAAGTTTATTATATCAAATGAATTAAAGAAAGAAAAAATATATCCACAATAATATAAAAAATGTTCTGACAAGACTCCTATAGTGGGTTTCAAAAATTTTTACTACCGGTTCTGTGGGTGTGGCTTGGTGGGCGTGGCATGGCTTGGTGGGTGTGGCAGGGGAAAGATACTGTAAAATCTCCATTCCCTCCCCAATCCAGGGAAAGGTTACTGCAAAATCCCCATTTCCTCCCGATCAGCTGGAACTTGGGAGGCAGAGAATAGGGTAGGCCCAATCAGAATTTTTACTACCAATTCTCCGAACTATTCAAAATTTCCGCTATCGGTTCTTCAGAACTGTTAAAACCCACCTCTGCAACACTCATAATAAAAATGCAAAAGAAAAAAATGCCCTTGAAATTAAATTAAAAACAGAAAAATGTTTTACAATCATACTGGTTGAAAACCTTCTCTCCTGTCTCTTTCCTGAAAAATTCTTCATTCAACTGTGCAGTTATTGATGTCTTGATAGATTCAAAATAACAGGGATATAGCCAAGAAGAACATATATCCTTTGGTCTATCCAGGGTCTTTATAAATTACAAAAGTCTGAAATATGAAAACAGTAAGACAAGTCCAAATCTTATAAGCAGATATTCCAGCCAGAATAAGATTTCATATTACTTAAAGTAACCCTGCACTAATTTACTTGGACAGTAAATTCAAGTGTTGTAGAGGAACTCAGATATGACCTTGGGAAAAGTATGGAGATTGAAGGTAGTATGAGAAAGAAACTGAAAATAACTCTGCTGTAATTTTGTCCCTTACAAGATGGGACAAAGATTTTGTAATTTTGTTACTAAGCCCTATACAGAAAAAGCATTTCTGAAATCCTGCACTGTCTGTTTCTTAGCATGACCTATTCCGAAGGACTGATATCAAGTTTGAAAGAGTTTCTCTACCCATTTTATACTAAAAAAATCAAGATGTGGTTATTTTGAGTTTCTTTCACATGCGTGCTGCTGACTGTGTAATTGCTTCACTAAGTCCTTCTCTAATGATTCGTTCCTTTCCTATCTTAATAGCGCTTTCATATTTGCTCCAAAGTCATATCTAAATTCCATTTTAACCACATATTTCAAAGATCATGAAAATAACATGACAAACTACCACCTGGCAATTCAGGCTGTGGCAGGATATACATGTAATAAGCAAATAAATACATTCTTATTTTTAAAAAGATGAACTTGCTTAAGAAACACAATTTAGTTCCTCCGTCACTTCCAAAAACACAATAGGTTCTGGTGAAAAAAGATGGAATAACAAAAGTGGAGAATAATAAACTACCAAGAAGTATTCTGAGGGAAATAAAACCTTTAAAAAATTATGTAAAAGATTTTTAAATTATTTCTTTAGAATTGAGTTGATCCTAGGTAATAATATTGTGAGAACCCCAATTTCCTCAAAAACAGATCAGATTGAAAGCCAAATACCATCAATAAATAGAAAATATTAAAAGTTACTTTCAACTTTCCCAACAGATAATTAATTATAATTGTACAATAAAAACACCACAACATTTTATTGCTATGAGAAAATTATTAAATATCCTGGAAATTCATTTTAAAATGAATTTAACAAAATGTGATGAAATAAATAGAGGAAGTTTGTCAAAATGTAAATCAACCAAGGAGTTAAACTCATCTTAATCAATATTATAAGGAATTCTATGTTTCTCAATCATATTTCACGTACCTTGAAATGGGATTATTTCAAATTTGCCCATTGTGAAAAATTCCTGAGATTTCAGAATAAATAAGCACAGAACCTAAACTTCCAACTCCTGTAAAAAATTTTCATATGGACTAATGACATCAACTCTAATTAATTCTAATTATAGAATAATCAGACCGGATACCAAACTTATTTATTCATTAGCTATGATTAAGCATAGAAATTTATGGTCTATTTATAAACTATAACATCTGTGTACAATAAAAATCTATGCTGAGGGTCCCTGCTATAATTCTGTCAATGTTTTCGAATTTCTGTCTGTACACTTAAGTTTTCTAAAGCCAATTTAAATTTATGTATTAACTTGACATAAATTTAATACTGGAGAAAAAAATATTCATTATTTAATCTTAAATGAATAGATTTAAATAGATTTTTTCCCATTCTCCAAATTTGAAATCCATTATCCATAATGCAAAGCAGAATCATCCGTTAATTCTGGTTTCAAATCTGGGTTTATATTTATGAGAAAATAAAAATACAGGTTCAAAGTTAAGGATAAAATTTCATTGACCATTTTGTTCACAACATTTATATTTTTTCATTAAAATAAAGGCAAGGAAATAGAAATGCAGAGAACAAGATGAGATGGCTCCATTGCTGAGATAGCCATTTTTATCATCTTTTTTCATAAGGGTTTATATATTTATTTTTATACTATATTCTAAATGTAGATTTTTACATTTTATATATATATGCCATTTTTATATTTGTATTTTTATCCATTTTATCCAATTGTTGTGTGTTATGCCCAATAGTCATTTTTTGTAAGAGGGAGTCTATATAAATTTAATTAACATATTAAAAAGTATCCAATGGAGTATTTTTAGATAAACCAAATTGTATTTTGTTCATTTCAAATCAACACTTCTTATTTAATGGAGAGTTTGAGAAGCTTTCCCAGGTTTTAAGCCTCCAAGTGACTTGCTTGTTGTTGTTTGGGTCTTATTAAAATAAAATATGAATGAAATTGGTTTGGACAGCCTTTTTGTGGCTAAAGAAGAGCCAAAAACAATTCTGGATTGGACAGTACTTGGAACCATTACTGAATCATTTTCAGTATTAAAAAGGGAAAATTTAGTTCTTTTCTGAAATGAGACATATTGCTGGCTTTTAAGTGAATACGGATTAAGTCATCAGTGCTGACAGCTCTTGTTTTAAGTAATTTGAATTTACCATTGTGATAATATCAGTACTAGAAAACTCCAAAATAAAATGTCTACTTTTAATTTGAATTAGAGGAATTATAAAAGGTTAACTTCAATGAGAGATGATGCATCATTCTGTAGTTCATAGCCCTACAAGATTCATATCAGTTTCAACACTGTATAAAATTCTGCATATTATTAAGTCTGTAGGTTTAATATACTAACCAGTTAAATTACAGGAGGATTTTGGCCTTCTGTCAAAGTTTGACAAAACACTGCGTATGATGCAAATGTGAAACACATACGTTTCAAGTCCTTGATTGGATCTGCCTCTCTAAATACTTCTAATTTTTATTTGATTAATATAGAATGCAATGAATACTGTTATTCACCAATTTATTTCTTTATTGAGCCAGTCTATAGAAGTATTGTGTTTATATATTGGAAAAGATGGGCACTTTATAAGAGACAATTTTCACTCAGGACCAGCCACTGCTATCAGTATAAACTGGTTTGAAACATACCATTAATTGTCTTTTTTACTGCTAGATTCAGTTTGCTGAGAACAGGTAGGAAAAATCACGAACTAATTAAGACTCCCTCTAGCTGACCAGTAGGAGAATTCAAACAATGGGGGAGGGGTGTCAAATCTAAATTTTCCCCTTTCCTGAAAAAATCAATTTTTTTCTGTAAGTCATTTTCTTAACCTTCTCACCTTTCAGCTTTCCACCTACATCAATGTTGTAATGATTTATTTGATTTGTTATTAAAAATTTGAAGGGGAAAATGGCTACCAAAAGAAAAAGAGAAAGAGAAACATAGCAGGTGAAATAGTAAAATATCAGTAAACAAACGGCATTAACAATGTTTATTGCAGTTCAGATTGTAATGAAGTAATTGTATAAAACTATATTCATTGTAGTTTTAAAAAAATTAGAAATCTTTATAAAAGTCTGAATAATATTAACATCTCCACTACTTAGTTGGTGAAAATGATTGAATTTGCTGAGATGGCTAAACTGTCTTCCTTGATTAGACAATTTTTATTGTCATTGGTGACTGGAAACTCCTTGTAAGTTTTTTTTGTGTGAAACAGGAAAAAATGAATTTATGACTGTTTTGATTAAGAAAAAAAATGATAAGAGAAAAAACAGAGTTTGTTTTTGTAACCACAAAGTAAGAGGTAATTTTGTATTTGTAATTGTAATTATATTTGCTATGAAGGAAATCAAAAGCAGCTTCTTTTTATTTCTATCTTTTCTTTCTGAACTTTTGATTTTGTTTTTGGTCTTTCTCTTTTCCCTGTTACTTTGTATTAGTTCTTCTTAGCTTTTAGCTTCTATTTAATGTCTTAATCATTTATACACACACAAAGTGAATTGCATGCAAGCAAATACATTGGTGCTAAAATTTTAGTCTGCAGCTACCAAATTGGGATTGACACTTATTTTGAAGTCCAAACCTTTGATTTATGCTTGTAGTAAGGATCCTATGACAACATCCTGTGCATGTTATAACCACACATACTACCTCTCATTAATCAAAAGCCAGAATCTTTTGAAAAACAAAAGTTACTGCAAACTTATATGAGAGTATACACTATGGGTTTACATTAGCTTAAAGTTTTTGTATATATAACAATAGAGTTATGAAACCTTTTTTGACATAGCCACTTTCATTAATGGAATGTTCCGATATAGCGTTTAGAAAATTCCTTTTGGCCTCTTTTCTATTGAAAAATGACTCCACTTCTATATAACTTTGCTAACAGAAAATTATGGCTTTAGAATTTACACGTCCTGTTTGCATTCTTTTGCTTTGGCCGTAGCATTTCTGTTTGCTACAAAATATACCTTGGGTTCTATTCTCCTCGCCCCAATAGATTTTTTTAAAACAAATATTATGAACAAACACCAGATCTTGATGAAATTCTACAATGTGAGAACAGAAATAAATCAGCTTTTCAACATACATAAAGGTAAAAAAGAAATATTTTTTCAGAATATTTGACGTGCAAAATTAGCAAGTCTCGTTGTACAAAATGTACAAAATTAAAGCCATATTATCTTTTGGTAGGAAGCCAAAGTAAAAGCACAGAAATGGAAAAAGAACTTTTATATTGCGTTACATTGTCTCAGTAAGTATAAAATCCGACTCTCAGCAAAGTTTCTTTCTTTTGTCTAGTATTTTGAGTAATGCACAATCAGACATTTGTTCAATTATTAACATTAGGAAATGGGAAAACATTTCTTGTCCTTCCTGGTTGTAAGAAAGGAAGGATAAAAAACATTGTCCCATTTCCTAATGTTAATATTTTTCATGATTATAGGTGATTCACATCTATATGTGAAAGCATAGATGAATATAAGAGCAGGTACAAAATGAAGTGGGTTAAACCTCTTTGGAGAAACCATTTCTGACAAAAGGAGGAAAACTGAGCTACAGAGCAAAGTGTTTAGTGAGGCAGTCATCTTTCTTTCTTTTTTATTCATCTCCAGACATTATGCTCTGTTGCAATTGCTGGCATCTATTTATTTATGTAAAATATTTATATAGCCACCAATCTTATAATCAACTCTGGGTGGCATGTCTAAGGATCATAAAGCTGGCCAGGGAATTCTGGAAGTTGAAGTCCATACATCTTAAAGTTGCTGAGATTTAGAAACCCTGGCCAAGAGGATTGGAACTCCATTGCCACGTCAAGATATTTTCTGTCGTTGCTTCTTTTTGTTTTTCTTTTTTTTAAATACAACTTAAACTCTTCCCCTCAGATATATAAAATGTATTTCCTCAAAAGAAATTTGGGCTCCAGATACCAAATTATTTCTTTCATCACGCCCCACCCCATGACAAAAAAAAAGGAAACCAAATATTTTTCCTGTATACATACAAAGAGATACACAGGCTAAGGATAACATTTCAGGCACCTCCTTAAAAATCAGTTGTGACCTAGGGAAGTCAATCTGTTTCTGCTGAGGTTAATCTAATTGTATTATATTTAATTAATATAATAGTAGTTAATATAATTCCCTTGAAAGTAATGCGGAAAAGAGGGAAATGGTATTTGTCAAAGCTCAGATGAAATCATTAGGATATTCATTCTCTTTCTCTTTCTGACATATTTTCAAAAAAAAATGAGGAGATAGAGAGATATGTGAAATCAAATTTAAAACTATGTGAAAATAGCCTTTGGATTATTTAGCTACAGTTGCCAAGTGCTATCCATAATACGTTTGCTAGCTTTTAAGATGTCATAAGGCTTTGGTTTGAATAGATAAATGCAGTTAATCCTCCCATAACAATAATCCACCATAGACTGCTAAAGAACATTGTTCTTTTGTTAAGATTCCTTATTAGGTATTGCTTTGACAATAACACACAGTAAAGTTAATACTTTGCTCATATCATATATTTCCTATATTTCCTAGCACCTCAAAAGGGAATGGAAACATTCTACCATCAAAGGGATTGTCTTTAAGTAAACGTGCATTCTCTCTTATAATGCATGGATGCACACACACACACAAACAAACTTTAGTGAAGAATTAGGAAATAGTGCCTACACAAGAAATATAATAATGAGAGTTAAAGATATGATGATTAAGGTTACTAATGCTTGGTTGCAATTAGTTGGATTAGAGCTTTATATATATTAATCATCTTCTACTGCAACATGCATACAAAGAGAGATAGAGAGATGAGATATGATGGAATACATGAACATCCAGTGCAAAGCATATTGATGACTGATAATTATGCAACTGACTATTCGGTCACTAGTTAGGTTCACATGCTGTGTTAAGCTAATTGTACAAAATCTGCCAGTCTTACCTGCATGGGCGTGCCAAAATATGACCTACTATTCTTTCCTAACCATATTACAAATTAAGCAAGTTTAATGCTACCTTACGATAAAAGGCAGTGGCATCTCTTGAAAAGGTGGGGAAATATAATAAAGTCACTGAAGTACAACGCAAACATTTTAAGAAAACCAGGTTTGTGTAAAATAAATGGACACTAGGCTTTTTATGCATTCTTAGTTGAGTGTAAGATGCACAATTCCTTT
The DNA here is from genome assembly GCF_028640845.1 of Ahaetulla prasina. Lineage (NCBI taxonomy): Eukaryota > Metazoa > Chordata > Lepidosauria > Squamata > Colubridae > Ahaetulla > Ahaetulla prasina. The sequence goes on along the minus strand of NC_080540.1, from coordinate 222,482,615 downwards.
CAAAGAATAGTGCAAAATGATTCCCATTCAAGAAAAGAACAAACTGAAGTTTCATTTGTCCAAACATTTTTTTTTTAGCTAAAGGGTCTTTGACACTATTATTTAAAAGTTTCTTCACAAGCAGCAAACAATATTTGGTAGATATACAGTAGAAACTAGGTCTTTAAGACTATAAGGTCGGTGATGGAAAAGCTACTTCTTCCTCATCATTACAATAGATGATTCTGTTTGCTTAATGTTTGAATGAACAAAATTCATTTTTAATTAATTTTTATTGAAGACTTTTTTTATAAAATAAAAACAATAATATTTTTAAATAAAGAATTTAATAAAAAATGATAAGAAGAAACAAAAGAGACAGAAGAAAGAAATATATATATATATATAAAGGACCAGCTCCCAATCCTCTTTACAGCAGTTGTAATTTATAAAATAAAATGTATAAAATTCAGAGTTTGGTGACATAAGTCTTCTGCATCAAAGGTTTCATTTAATAGGACCCGGCTATGTTACCTTTTTAAAAATAACTATATTATTTTCTTTCTTATTAATATGTTTGATAGACAGTTCATTTGTAGAAAACCTATCCCATTAGCAGTTTCATTATTATATTGCTGGTTCTCGTACTTTGCTGATACATAGTGTTGGAAGCTTCATTGTCCGGAGCTTTTAACCACTTGCATCCATCCACAGACAAAAATACACCCTGGCAAATTGCTTAGTATTTCAAATGCTTTCCGGTGCCATGAAATAAAATCAGATGAATTATGGCAGCACTAGAGCAGTGATCACGAATGATAGCATTGAAAGGGAACACATCCCATTTGCTGACAAGGATATGGATTAAACACTGAATATGGAGTGCCTCGTAGTCTTTTAGAACTCTGTCATTCAGCCAAAAACGTTTACCTTGAAGCAATGTTAAAAGAAATATCATTAGACAAAACCTATTCTTACTCCTATTTCTGCTTGATAGTAGGATTCAGTGGCAAAAAGAAATAGAATTATTTCTCATTCTAACATCATGTAAGGAGACAGAAAAACCAAAGTAAGAAAATTCATTTTTTTCAGGGAAACTGTTGTAATTCTAAATACGATAAATTCTTTTAAAAGCCTAATGTCTCAGACTTGGTTCTAGAGCTTGTCTCAAGATCTGATAAAGGCTTCCCGTATATCCTGACAAAAATACAAGTCAACACAGATTGGAAACATAATCATTAAGCTGTTAACACCAACCAGCCTTAAGCCATCATTGATTCCGCCCTTAAACCAAAAGAGGGCAGATCAAAACAAGGGAACCACAGTTGATAAATAAGATTTTGAAAAGTATTTCCTTATATGAAGAAGACAAGCAGACATTTACCTACCGTACCTCTCAAGCCTTGGTCTTTTGAAAAGGGCCTCTGAAAAGTTGCACATTACTGTATGTGTGACCTTCAGTTGTGGACAGTTATAAGGGTGATAATATTTTTCTTTTAAACAGTAATCAATGCTATAACCAACATATTTTTATTTTTTTTAAAAAAGTGATTTTAAGTTAAAAATCTTCTCTGCCCTCCCAAGTGGTAAACAATTTCCTTTTTTTTTTCATTTTTATAATTCAACATTCTTTCCCATCTGTTACTATTCTGTTTGTGGTAAATACTCTATTGTTAAACACTTGACATGTTGAAGAATACAAAAAGGAGAAGAAACCTTTGCATTTCAAAACAAGGTTTCCAGCTTCTACAGTAGTGGCCAAAATTGTGGAAATCTTTTGGGAAAAGTATGTTTTCTAAAACTAGCTAATAACACCACTTTTTTGGAGCAGTACCATAAAATTATATATCAGTGGAAAGATAATTTAATCAAGAATGCAATGCAATAACTTTTATGAAGGATTTGCTATTAGAATAGCAGTTACAATATAAAGAAGAAAAGTGAAATGTAGAAAAAATGAGATATACAAAAATCATGAGATATACAAAAATTCTCCTGTCAGTAAATACTTAGTTGGGTAACCTTTAGCATGAATTATGCTAAAGCATAATAGCCTTACCACATCTTCCCATGGAGTGAACCAAGTCTTTTAGTTCTGCAGCTGTTATGTGAAACCAAGATTGAATGATTGCTTCTATTAACTGGGTTTTATTGCTGGATCGCTTCTGACTAACAAGTTTCTTTAGTCAGCTCCATAGATTTTCAATTGGGTTAAGGTCTGACTATTCCCAGGCCATTCCAGCAGTGGAATATGATTATCTCGAAACTCCTCCCCCCCAAAAAAGTGGTGTTATTAGCCATTAAACCACAAAAATATACTTTCCCCAAAAGGTTTCCACAATTTTGGCCACTACTGTAACTATGTCAAAAAGACACAAGTATTTCCTCCCAACCAATGGACTCAGATGGTGGTAGCTACAATAATGGGAGGAATTGTTTCTTTCACTGTTCTTCAAATCAGGATTTTACTACTCCTTATGGAACTCAAAGTTCTTGTGTGAGGTGTAGTCAGAATGGCCCCACACATTATAAACATATGAAGTGCTTAATCACCAAAAGGGAAGTCTCTCTTCATTCAGTTATCAAAATCAAGACTCTGGATACAGAGACCAGCAGATCTAATGGCCATTGAAGAAGTGTAGAGGGCAGAGGGAATGACCTTAAAGGATTTGAGGAAGAGTAGCTACCATGATTATGTCAGATAAAAGAGAGCTCAATTCTGGACAGAAAAAAACGTAATATTGGCCTACATCATCTGGTCTACCTTGAAAGGTTAATAAGAAGCATCTGCTAAATAACAGTGATTAAATGACCAGAAGAGTGACTGATGATCATTTATGTAGAATATGTGAAGTATTAGTTCTACTTTATAAATCCTTAGTAAGACCACACCTGGAATACCGCATCCAGTTTTGGTCACTACATTACAAAAAAGATGTTGAAGCTTTGGAAGAAGTGCAGAGAAGAGCAACTAAGATGATTAAAGGCCTGGAGATAAACCATATGAGGAATTGGGTATGGCCAGTCTAGAGAAAAGGGGTGACCTGATAGCAGTATTCCAGTATTTGAGGGACTGCCACACAGAAGAAGAGGTCAACTTATTTTCCAAAGCACGGCACCGAAAGGCAGGACAAGAAACAATGGATGGAAACTAAACAGGGAGAGAAGCAACTTGGAATTAAGGAGAAACTTCCTAACAGTAAGAACAATTAATCAGTGATACAGCTTGCCTTCAGAAGTTGTAAGTGCTTCATGGGGGGGGGGTGGGGGGGGGTTTAAAGAAAAGATTGGACAGCCACTTGTCTGAAATGGTATAGGGCAGGGGTGTCCAAACTTGGTCCCTTTAAGACTTTTGGACTTCAACTCCCAGAGTCCCTCAGCCAGCAAAGCTGGCTGAGGAACTCTGGGAGTTGAAGTCCAAAAGTCTTAAAGGGACCAAGTTTGGACACCCCTGGTATAGGGACCTGCTTGAACAGGGGTTGTACTAGAAGACCTGCAAGTGGTGGAATTCATTTTTTTATTACCGGTTCTGTGGGTGTGGCTTGGTGGGCATGGCAGGGGAAGGATACTGCAAAATCTCCATTCCCACCCAACTCCAGGGGGAGGATACTCCAAAATCCCTATTCCCTTCCCACCCCTGGGGGAAAGATTTTTGCAAAATCTCCATTCCCACCCCAACTCTGGGGCCAGTCAGAGGTGGTATTTGCCGGTTCTCTGAACTACTCAAAATTTCCACTACCGGTTCTCCAGAACCTGCTGAATAGCACTCCTTCTCCAAGGTCCATTCCAGCTCTATTCTTATTGATTGTAATCAAATCCCTTGGATGGATGCAGTTTGGAGATAGTGGCATTTCCTCAAAGTACTATACATTTTCAGCAAATTTAACATCTCAAATTCTGTAGATCTGAATGCCTAGGAAAGAGACATTAACAGACTCAAGACTACCATACATCCTATTGCCCTATTCAAACGTTAAGATATATGGCAGATGCACTTGGCTTTATATTTTTCCCTGGGGGTGGGGGTTAGCTTTTGCAGCCCACTGGGAGCAAGCTTTACAGAACTACAAATAAGCTTTGTGAAGGAAACTTGACACAGAACAACCCCACAGATCATGCTGCTGAAGACTGGATGTGATTAGTGCCCACTGAATATGGCTGCCAGAGGTGAGATGTGGGTTCAATAAACTAATCTGGAGGAAGGCAGCCGCACCATAAATCGTATTGCAACACTGGTTTCCAGGTCCCAGGTGTCCCTGACTTTTTATGAGTAGGCTCGCTCTACCTGTCCTTTCTTCCTTCCCTGAATAGGTGCCATTTTAGCAGAGGGTAAAAGCAGGCAGAGAAGCCTTTTGGCTGCAGCTCATTTGAGTGGCTGAGGGGAATGTAAATTCTTGGCATTACTGATGCTTCCCTTCTGCTTTATCAGGAAGCAGCATACTACAATGCCTGAACTGGTGACATGGCACGGGAAAGAGGATGAACTCGTTGGGGAAGAGGCTCATTTCCCAGGCCCTGGGCTGAGGGAGGTGGATGTTTCCAAATAATGGTTTGATGGTGGGGGATGATGGGAGCCCATTAAGAAGCAGATGCTCTCTGCCTCCAAAGCAAAGCTGTTATAATAATCAGCAGACCACATTCTGTTAGGCAGTCCGCAGCTCTTGGGGTGGAGGGAGGGGCAAGGATTTCAGTCCAGGGGGATAAATGCAATTGATTGTCAGATTGGGTTTGTTGCAGTGGTCTATCAGACGAGAAATATTCTCCACGTTTAAAATAAACCATTGTTTCAACCTTAATGAAGGCCACAGGATTTTAACAAACAAACTTCTGTTCTTGTTCTTTTCTTCCTTCCACCCCAACCCACACCTCCCCCCCCCTTCACCCGGCCACATTCAGTTCCTCTAGCCTTGCACCTGCTTCCAGTTTTTGCTTCTTGGCAATGGAGCTTAGAGAGACATCAGCTGGCAGGAGTGAGCAGCTAAACGCTTCCCTGCAATGCAGCTTTGAAAGTGCCAAGCGTTTATCCGCTGGCACATCCAAGCTCAACACAAGGACTTTCTCCCGATCGCTCACATTTGCCTTCGAAAATGATAGTAAATTGCTCAAATTGTGGCTTAGCCTAAGACGCGGTCATTTCTGCTCCCGGGAATCGTAGTGTTCTGGGGCTTGGCGTTCTTTTATTATTCAAATGGCAGTACCAAGGCCCATAAAATGATAATGCCGTTTCTCCCTGGTAGCTGGGGAGCTTCACGTTTTCTCAGCAGATGGCAGGCCAAGTGAAGCCTTCTGCATTAAAGGGGCTTCTTTTCTGTTTAGACTCTTTAGAAGCTGGGCACTCTTAGAATAGCAAAGGCAAATGTCGGGCCATTCAAAAGGACTGTTCAAAAACTCGAGGAGGCACTTTTTAAACCTGTATTTTCATAACTCATTTAAATTCCCAAGCACTGACATGAAGAGCTAAACTGCAGGATAAAATAGAAGAAGAAAAGTAACCGATGATAAACAAAAAGCATTAGTTTCGGTGATGAAATTAATTAAGATAAGCATAGTGGCAATAAGTATTTAAAGACAACCCGCTCCCCACCCCAGGACCCGAGGTTTATATGGTCCTGACACTTTAAGGATTTCATAAAATTGTAAAAACTTGGCTCTTCCCGCAGGGCCTGGAGTAAGTGGTTAGGTCCCTGGTAGCTTATTCCTGATCGTTATCATTTTTCTTTAGTTGATTACCCTTTCCGATCCATGGTTTGTTTATGTGTCCATTTTGTCATTTTTATGACTTGTATGCTTGTTTTAATCTCATCATGTAGGTTGCCTAGAGTTACCTTGGTGATTGAGATGGCATGCAAATGAGTCAGGAAGTAAATTAAGGCCATTTCAACAGCCTTAGTGAAGTCAGTATTATTATTCCCTATCCCCAATATTGCACACAGCTGGTTAAGAAAACAGCTTAGTCGAGTTGCTTGGTGACTTCCTGGCAGAAGAATAGAATAGAATAGAATAGAATTTTTATTGGCCAAGTGTGATTGGACACACAAGGAATTTGTCTTGGTGCATATGCTCTCAGTGTACATAAAAGAAAAGATACGTTCATCAAGGTATAAAGTGAAACTTATATACGAGAACTCCCAATTTCCACTACAATATTTAAGACATTAGCTTGTTCCAGAGACAAGGTGCGAAATTGATAAGTATCTTCTAATACGAAGGGAACAAAATGAATGTTGAGAGTCAAGAATAATCAATAAACAATAAACAAACAAACAAACAAATACTCTTGGCTTATCCAAATAAACGATGCTTCTTCAATTGGATGTATTTTTAATAGAAGTTTCTAGAAGTTGTTTAATTTCCATACGATAGGTTTAAATCGGCTCCCAATATGTTGTAAGAAAATTCAACGATCCTTTTATACAGATGTCCCCAAATTCATCTGCACGATGAAGAACTACAGGATTAATAGCAAGGGTATGGTTATTGGGAAGGAATTTGCCTGGCAATTGGTGAGCTCAGTTCTCAAAATCTTGGATCCAGTTGGGTGCAGGTGATATTAGGTCATGTCTGAGTCCCATTATACTTAGCCAAAGGACATAACATTATGACAGAATCTATAGAATAAGCAAGGACTGGCATTATATTTCATTATGTAGTCCAAATATGTGAGTTTCACACAATATCTAGGCTGCAATCTTAATATTTTTTTCAGTTTTTCAGGTAATTTTTCATTATTTTTTCAATGAACATATAGTTTCTGGCAAAAACAAAATAAAACATTGGGCTCATGGTCATGTGATCATAGGATTACAAATGTCTGTAAATGTCCAAGCATGCAAAATACAATCAGAGACCATAGGGGAGGCAGATGGCCACTGAAACTTCAAAGACTGGTCAGTCATAAGTAACTCTGGGGAGATCCGTCATAACTTTGAATGATCACTAAGCAACCAGTCATAAGTTAAGGACTATATTTGTAATCATTTTCTTCCCTCCTATTCTGTTGTCCAATAGCCTAATCCAACATTCTACTTATATTAATTGAAGGAGTTTAGCTGGCCAATAAAGTCTGTATAATATTATATATTGGATAATATCTCCTACTAAAGACAATCGGGAGATATTATACAATATATGTTATCTTGTTTGATATTTAAAAGCTTTGGGGGGGACAACTATGTACATTTGAAGTTTGAAAACATCCCAGAGTTCTACCATGATGGTAAGAATTGCTTAATTATAAAATAGCTGTCATGGTGGTTATGGCAACACAGAAAGCACATACAGGTAGTCCTCAACTTGCAATAGTTCATTTAGTGACCATTCAAAGTTACAATAGCACAAAAAAAAGTGATTTATGACTATTTTTTAAACTTTTGAATGTTGCAGCATTCCTATGGTCACGCGATAAAAAATTGGATGCTTGGCAACTGGTTCATATTTATGACTGTTGCAGTGTCCCGGGGTCATGTAGTCACTGTTTGCAACCTTTTGACAACCAAAGTCAATGGGGAAGCCAGGTTCACTTAACAACCATATTATTAAGTTAACAATTACAATGATTCACTTAATCATTTTTCAAAGATAGTAAAATGGGCAGAACTCACTTAACAACTGTCTCACTCAGCAAGAGAAATTTGGGGCTCAATTGTGGCCGTAAGTCAAAGACTACCTGTAGTAAGGATCAGGGGTGAAATCCAGTAGGTTCTGACAGGTTCTGGAGAACCGGCAGCAGAAAATTTGATTAGTTCAGAGAACTGGCAAATACCACCTCTGGCAGGACCCAGATTGGGGTGGGAATGGAGATTTTGCAATATCCTTCCCCTGGAGTGGGATGGGAATGGAGATTTTGCAGTATCCTTCCCCTGCCACGCCCACCAAGTCACATCCACCAAGCCACGCCCATATAACCGGTAGTAAAAAAAGATCGGATTTCACCACTGGTAAGGATGCTCAATATCAGTCTTTCTCAACCTCATAAACTAATATGTGTACTTTAACTTCCAGAATTCTCCAACAAGGATTTGGGAAATTGAAGTCCACACATTGTGAAGTTATTAAGAGAGAGAAGACTGCTCTACACTATCACATTTAACTCAACTATTCTAATTTACCTTAAAGGTTCCCCCCACCCTCACTTCCTTCAGTGAAGCAGTAGAATATATTTCCAAATTTAGCCCTGAGTTACTCAGTTCACTACTTTATTTTCTAAGCGTACCTATGAGGCTTACATGGCCCAAAGGCATTCTAGAAATAAAGACATTTCACATTTAACCCATGCAGTCTTTCAAAAGCTACATAATGGACTCTTGTTCTTGCTTGCGTATAAAAATGTATAGTAATTATTTGATCTTAGCCAAAAGGCCAAGAATTGAATTATAATTTGAAATATTTTTTAAAATAAAATGTTGCATCAGTGGTATTTAACTTTTCAAAGATGCATAAAGATATATCAAATAAGTGTTGGATATGTGATCAACATGAAGATAGCTTTTAACCTATTTCATGGACAAGTAAAAAGACCAAGAGATATTGCAATCAGATATATGGCTTAATTCTTAAAATATTAAAAATGGATGTAAAATTGAAAACGGAAACTTTTCTTCTGAGCATCATAGATAAACAGATTGAAAGAAAACATGGGACTTTTGTTCTTATATATGACAAATGGCAATGAGATTTTTATATGCAAAGGGGTGGAAAGATAGACAAATCCCCAGAAATGAAGATTTGATTGTGACATCAATGTCACTGGCAGAGGTAGCATAATTGGCTACTTTGAAAGATATAAGTTTATCTACCTTTGTTTCTACATGGAGATCACTTCTGGACTTCTTGCTTGAAAAAGATAAAAATGAAAATCTGATTTTAGAATGTGATCATTAGACTTGTCATGATTATAGAAATATTGTGGTTTTTATTATTTTATTATTATTAATATATATCGTACATTCTTAAATTTAAAATAAATTGTTATTTTGTTATATAATTTTGGAAGGGTTGAATAGCTTAGTTTGCATGATGTTTTGCTTTGATTTAGAGTAAGAGGTTACTTTATTATATATTGTACCTATACTGAAGAAAGTTGGAAGGCAAAAAAATCAGGGGTTTCCACAAAGAAGAGGGAGTCAAACTATTCTCCAAAGCAGCTGAGGCCAGGACAAGAAGCAATGGGTGGAAACTAATCAAGAAGAGAAGCAACCTAGAACTAAGGAGAAATTTTCTGACAGAACAATTAATCAATGGAATGACTTGCCCCTAGAAGTTGTGGATGTTTTTAAGAAGAGACTGGACAACCATTTGTCTGAAATTATATAGGGCTTCCTGCCTGAGCAGGGGGTTGGACTAGAAGACATCCAAGGTCCCTTCCAATACTATTATTCTGTTCCATTATTCAGTCTTTATGGATTTTTATATTTCTTTCTTTTCTTTTTCTTTCTTTTTGGCACTTTTTAACAAATGGTTGTTGAATCTTTTCTTGAAAATCTCCAGGGATGAAGAACTCCAACTCCGGGAGCTGATTAATCTTTCTCCCTGTCAGGAAATTCTTCCTTATTTCCACATTGACTCTTCCTCTGATGAGCTTCCACCCAATCCTTCTTGTCTTGATTGCATTGCAAATGTCTTATGGGCTCTTCTCTAACTAAACTCTAACTAAAGAGTTTGTTTGTCCTCCAGTAACTCTTAGCTACTTGAGTGTTTGTTGTGCCTGCTGAGGTGAGGCTTTGACCACTGAATAAAAACATGGCCTGCTGTCACTCTCTTATCCCTTCTATTAGAAGGAAAATATTTATCTGTGCATCAGAGCATTCCTGGAAATGGGAATCTAAGCAATGATTAGTGACTGTTTCACAGCTAGTTAATTTGGACCACTTCATATGCCTTACAGATTGTGATGGTATCACTTGAGAATTTTTCCAATGATGTTCCAAGCCTTTCCATTGAACACCTGGTTGGATTCTGGAACCAGTAGGCTACAACAGCACTTATAATGACTATATCCAAATTATTGTTTGTTTGTTTTTGTTTGTTTGTTTGTTTTCTGAGTCCAAGAGGTCCCTTGTTTTGTTTTGTTTGTTTGTTTGTTTTCTGAGTCCAAGAGGTCCCTTGTTTTGTTTTGTTTTTTATTTGCATTTATATCCTGCCCTTCTCCGAAGACTCAGGGCGGCTTACACTATGTCAAGCAATAGTCTTCATCCATTTGTATATTATATACAAAGTCAACTTATTGCCCCCAACAATAAGTTGGAGTTGTATTCAGTTGCTTGGTAGTTGAAGCAACAGACGAGAGATCTGGAACATTAGTTCAAAAAAAAGAAAAATGAATAGGATAGGATAGAATAGAATAGAATAGAATAGAATAGAATAGAATAGAATAGAATAGAATAGAATAGAATAGAATAGAATAGAATAGAATAGAATTTTTTATTGGCCAAGTGTGATTGGACACACAAGGAATTTGTCGTGGTACATATGCTCTCAGTGTACATAAAGGAAAAGATACCTTCATCAAGGTACAACACTTACAACACTAAATGATAGTCATAGGGTACAAATTTAATGATACAACACTTAATGATAGTCATAGGCTACAATTAAGCAATCAGGAATTTGAGTATAGATAAGAGCCTAGATTCAGGCCTATTCTATGGTGATAAAGTTAGTAAAGTGCCAATTCTTCTCTGTGCTTATGTCAACCAGCAATCATGTTGGAAATGATTCGCGCTCACTTTAGGAAAAGAAGAATGATGGGGAAAAACCGCCATGCCGACACTATTCACATGTTTGCACAATAGATCATCAGTAAATCCACGCAGATTTGATTCTGAAGTGATGACTGTTGTGGGGTCTTGCATTCATATTGAATTCATATTAGTGGACTAGTGGCCAGAGTTCTGTGGCTCCCACCAAATGGAAGACCCTGTCCCCAAGGATTCAGACTGCACCCATGCTGGACATGTAGAAGGACCTTAAGAATAGAGCTTCTCCCTTTGAGCATTTAGGTAAGGTAAGAATTGTGTAGTTTTTGGTTTTTGGTTTTTATTTCTCAGTGGTATACTATAAGACAAGTAATATGTTAAAAACAATTTACAATCTAGGCAATTTAATTTTTTTATGCAGAATATTTTTTTTACACAGTGCACAATTACATTTTGGAATTCGCTACCCCATTCATGGACTTTGGACATTGTGGACCAGTTCATGGAAGTCAGTGGCTACATGTGTTCCTTGACTTACAAACCGTACATTTAGCAACCTATCTTAGTTACAACAGTGCTGAAAGAAGTGACTTAAAAAACAGTCCTCACATTTATGAGCCTCCTTGGCAACTGGCTTGCATTTATATGGTTGCACCATCCAAGGGTCATTTTCATATGGTTTCTGAGAAGCAAAGTAAACATGAAAAGCTAGATTTGCTTAACGACCATGGCAAAAAAAAAAAGATTGCAAAAACACAATGAGTACTTAACTGTATTGCTTAGCAACAGAAGTTCGAGTGCCAATTGTGGTCATAATTCAAGGACTACTTTCATTAGCCTTGATGGCTGCAAGAAGGCTATCTGCTGGAACTCTAGTGTACAACTGCCACTGTGGGAATAGACTGCTGGACTAGATTGGCCAGTTGCACGGTTTATGTTCCTGCTACTCAGAGGTAAGTGTGAAGAAGCAAAGAATCATTCTGGACTTTAGCCCATCTTCAATTTAGTCCTGATGTAGAGATTTTATTTCTACTCTTCTGGTTCTATTCTTACTTGGGAACAAACTTTCTTTCGAGAAAATATGGACAGAGGGAAATAAATATGAATACTACAGGAACATTACACTAAAGACAAGACAAAAAAGATCCTTTTTCCATATTTGGTAGTCCCCTCACTTCCCCAGAAATAAATCATTGCCAAGTTTTATTTTTATTTACACAGCCCATCCTCATTTAAAATTATGCTGTATTTTTTTTTTAAAAATGGGAAATCAAAGGCAGTTCTCAATTGTGCACTCTGGTTAACATGGATACAAAGTATAAAGTACACATGTACAAAGTATACATGTTTACTGGACCCGTGCCCCTCCTGGCTGGTGCTGGCCACTCAGGATGTGACACGAGGCTGGCTCCGGGGTATTATAAATGCTTCTTTGATGGAGGGGGTCTTTCCCGCCGCCTTGAAAGAGGCGGTGGTGAGACCCCTCCGCAAGAAGCCTTCCTTGGACCCAGCTATTTTGGGTAATTATCGTCCAGTCTCCAACCTTCGCTTTGTAGCGAAGGTTGTAGAGAGTGTGGTGGCACGGCAGTTCCCTCAGTACCTGGAGGAAGCTGTCTATCTAGACCCGTTCCAGTCTGGCTTCCGGCCCGGGTATAGCACAGAGACAGCTTTGGTCGCGTTGGTGGATGACCTCTGGAGGGCCAGGTATAGGGGTTGTTCCTCTGCCCTGGTCCTGTTGGATCTCTCATCGGCTTTTGATACCATCGACCATGGTATCCTGCTGCGCCGGTTGGAGGGGTTGGGAGTGGGAGGCACCGTTTATCGGTGGTTCTCCTCCTACCTCTCCGACCGGTCGCAGACGGTGTTGACAGGGGGCAGAGATCGGCGCAGGCGCCTCACTTGTGGGGTGCCGCGGGGGTCGATTCTCTCGCCTCTCCTGTTCAACATCTACATGAACCGTTGGGCGAGGTCATCAGTGGCTTTGGGGTGAGTTATCATCTGTCGCTGATGATACTCAGCTGTACTTTTCACCCAGGCCACCCCAGCGAAGCTGTCGAAGTGCTGTCCCGTTGTTTGGAGGCCGTGCGGGTCTGGATGGGGAGAAACAGACTCAGACTCAATCCATCCAAGGCGGAGTGGCTGTGGATGCGGCATCCCGGTACAGTCAGCTGCAACCGCGGCTGACTGTTGGAAGCAGTCACTGGCCCCAACGGAAGGGTCGCAACTTGGCGTTCTCCTGGATGAGCGGCTGTCGTTTGAAGATCACTTGACGGCCGTCTCCAGGAGAGCTTTTACCAGGTCCGCCTGGTCCGCCAGTTCGCCCTTTCTTGACCGGGATGCCTTATGCACGGTCACTCATGCTCGTCACTTCTCGACTGGATTATTGCAATGCTCTCTACATGGGGCTACCCTGAAGTGTACCGGAGACTGCAGTTAGTCAGAATGCAGCTGCGCGGGTGATTGAGGAGCACGCGTTGCTCCCGGTAACACCACTCCTGCGCAGTCTGCACTGGCTACCTGTGGTCTTCGGGTGCGCTTCAAGGTTTTGGTTACCACCTTCAAAGCGCTCCATGGCTTAGGGCCGGGTACTTACGGGACCGCCTGCTGTTCCACATGCCTCCCACCGACCCGTGCGCTCTCACAGAGGGTCTTCTCAGTGCCGTCCGCCAAGCAGTGCACTCTGGTTAACATGGATACAAAATATAAATTAGATCCATTTATTTGCCGTTTGTATTAGCTGGAAATTCTGCATAGCCTAGCAAGCCCTTCTGTTCAACTGTAAAAAATGAAAACTTGTCTTGAAACAATGCACGTCTTCCTGAGAAACATATTGATTTTCACAAGTGCTTTGAAAAAAAGAGGGATATATATATATATATATATATATATATATATATATATATATATATATATATATATATATATATATATATATATATATATATATATATATTTTAACCGCACATTATATTTTACATTTTGGAGCCAGTTGCAAATAGTTACCATTTGGAGAAATAAAAATTAACATAGCAACTTTCAGAATAATACTGTACACTCAGATGAATAAATAGCCTTTTTGAGAGGAAGTCAGGATGTTATTGAGGCAGGATATTGGAGAACACTGAAATTTACAAGCATGCAGGAAACCCGGACAAAGTATGACAGACAGTGAGCATAAATCCATCACTGTGCATCTCTTATGTGGGAAACCAAATGCTATGAAGCACATCACACCTGCGAGACAGTAGAACCAAAATAAATCTGCAATTTCTTGAACGATACAAGACCACGCTTGTTTTCAGTTGCTCTTTTTACAATCACCATATTTCAAATTTTAACTGCTTTATGACGGTGTTGAAATAAGTCCATCTCTTCCTCCCCCCCACCTCCTGCCCACCCCCACCCGCCAAACTTCCTTCTGTAAAATCTGGTAAAAGAGTTAAAAACAGAGTTTTTTCCACAGATTGGTGGCTGAAAGTATGCACTTGTTCTTTCCATTTCATCTTTTGTTTCGTTAGAAAAGCATGGGAAAGGCAGGATGCTGTGAAACTTATCAGGAGCTTGGAGAAATGGAGCATGTCCAACGGCCCACAAAAATTCTAAGGGATCTACACAGCAGTAGGTTTCACATTATCTTACTACCGGTTTGCCCCGTGCATGTACGCTCGCTTCGTGCACATGCGCGCCTAGTTCACGCGCATGCCTGCCTTCCACACATGCACCTGGCCTTCTGCACACACACGTGTGCTTTGCTAATGCGTGCAACTTCCACGCATGCGCCCGGCCTCAAAAACATGCCTAAATAGGATGGCATAGAGCTGGAGCGGGTGGGCAGGATCACCCGTGATTTCTGCTACCAGTTTGGCCGAACCGGTTCGAACCAACTGAATACCACCTCTGGATCCACATCTCTTAAAGTATCCATGAATATTAGGCTGGAGAGAGCAGATGTGGACAGGTTTCCCACATGGACAGGTTTTTGCAGGATCATGAGGACCTTTCTAAAGCCTGTTTGGTCAGAGGTAATTGGAGATGAAATAATATAGGAAAAAAAGCAACAGTGCAGACATTAAATCAGCTTCATTTCTTTGGCTTCTACTGCACCCCAAGAAAAAACAACATCTGAACCAAGAGACACATCCCTGGCATTCTGTAATCCACCTGCAAAGCAGAAATGGCTTGAAGAAGCATGCCAAAAATTCTGGATGCTGATCATGGCCAGAGAAACAGCTGTTAAAGAATAACAGTATAACAGAGTTAGAAGGGGCCTTGGATGTCTTCTAGTCTAGGGGTCTCCATCCTTGGTCCCTTTAAGACTTGTGGACTTCAACTCCCACAAGTCTTAAAGCTTTGCTGGCTGAGGGACTCTGGAAGTTGAAGTCCACAAGTCTTAAAGGGATCAAGGATGGAGACCCCTGTTCTAGTCCAACCCCTACTCAAGCAGGAAACCCTGTACCATTTCAGGCAAATGGTTGTCAAATCTCTTCTTAAAACCTCCAGTGCTGGAGCACCCACAACTTCTAGAGGCAAGTTGTTCTACTGGTTAATTGTTCTCAGTATTGGGAATTTTCTCCTTAGTTCTAGGTTGGTTCTCTCCTTGATTAGTTTCCATCTATTGCTTTTTGTCCTGCCTTCAGGTGCTTTGGAGAATTGGTTGACTCAACATCCTCTTCTCTGTGGAACCCTGCTATCATATCACCCCTAGTCTTTCTTTTCATTAAACTAGACAGAGGCAATTCCTACAACCGGTCTTCATATGCTTTAGCCTCCAGTCCAAGCTGTCGCTGCTTTCCATGACATCTAGCACAAAAGGATTTTTTTTTAAATTTACATTTATATCCCGCCCTTCTCCGAAGACTCAGGGCGGCTTACACTATGTTAGCAATAGTCTTCATCCTATTTGTATATTTATATACAAAGTCAACTTATTGCCCCCAACAATCTGGGTCCTCATTTTACCTACCTTATAAAGGATGGAAGGCTGAGTCAACCTTGGGCCTGGTGGGACTAGAACCTGCAGTAATTGCAAGCAGCTGTATTAATAACAGACTGTCTTAACAGTCTGAGCCACAAGAGGCCCTCTTGTCCTCTGCTGTTGTGTTTTTATTTGTAGAAGCAGCTGTAAGCAAACAGGTTAAGAAAATACAAACCTGCATACAGAACAATGGGGAAAAATAAGAAAGGAGAATTTTTCTCCCTGATTTCTGAGCCCTCTTTGTCCTCCCCATCTTCTACACACACACACACACACACACACACACACACACACACACACACATACACGGTTATATACTGCAAATTCAACAGGTTGAAACTGGCAAAGCTGTTTGAAAACCAGATGCATATTTCTAGCCAGAGTTCGGTTACAACAAAACCGCTTCAAATGATTATGTTTAAACCATTACAATCCCTAGCTTTGATTCATGCCATGCTACTGTGTTGTGCGTCTGGATTGTTGACCAAGTTGATTTACTGGTTCTAGACAAGCTTGTAAAAAGTTGAAGTCCAACACCTTTGTAATGGTTTTGCATTATTTTTTTCCTTACATTTTTTTCTATGATTTCCAGTATACATACTTAGAAATGACTACTCACCCAGTGTTCCAAGAAGAACCTTATACTTAAATAAAGTGAGCTAACTAACCTGGGGACAGTTGTTGGCAGCCTTTTCTTTTTATGATTTGTTCTAAAATTGAAACAAAATTTAAAAAAGGAAAGAGAAGATCACAAAGGAAAAGGTGTGGGGGGGAAAACACAGCAGAAGGAAAAAGGAACAATTTATTCGGTTCTATGGAAGAACTCATTCAACCTAGTTTTTAAGCAAATCATTAAAACACATTCTTAGAAAATGCCTTTTTTCATTATGTCAGAAAGGAGCCATCTCCATTTTGTAGTTCAGGATTGCAAATCTAGATTCATACAGGCTTTCTAACACTGAGAACCAAACGACTTTGCAATCCCCTATGCTCAGTCAAACTGTAATTGTTCATATAATGATAAGTTTCCAAGTTTTGGATAAATAGCACATTACACTGTCAGCATAGAACGGTTTCTCCTCCCTTTCATTTCCTGTAATACCTGAACTATCCTCAGTTTGCTTAATAAGGATAAACAAATGGTTCCAACATGAAGTTAAAAGTAAGAGGAAATAAAGGTTATCCCTTGATGCATTCCATGGGATATTTGAAGAGTTAATTCAATTTGAAATAACCCCTTAAAGAGTGGGGAGGGTCTAACCCTGGCAACTTTAAGACTTGTGAACTTCAATTCCCAGAATCCCCAAGCCAGCAACATTCAGTTGTTTGACTTGAGCAGCCTAAATTTATTTGCTGTGTTCTCAGGGTAAGGAGCAGTAGTGGGTTTCAAAACCCGTTGCTACTGGTTCACTCGTGGGTGCGCATGCGCAGAAGCGTCCGGGCAGATGGGCGGAGCCTCCCGCCTCCACCGCTACCAGTTCGCCTGATCCGGGTCAAACCGGTAGCAAACCACCACTGGTAAGGAGCCATTGACCTGGCCTCCACTTTTAAGATTCGAAGCACATTATTTAACTAATGCAATCCTGCTTATTTTATTTCAGAGACAATTTATGTTTATTCCGATCCCTACTGAAACTGTACACAGATAGTCCTCGAGTTAAGACCCTAATGGAGCCCAAAATTTCTGTTGCTAAGTGAGACAATTGTTAAGTGAGTTTTGCTCCATTTCATGACTTTTCTAGCCACAGTTGTTAAGTGAATCACTGTACTTGTTAAGTTAGTAACACGGTTGTTAAGTGAATCTGATTTCCCCATTGACTTTCCTTGTCAGAAGGTTGCAGAAAGAGATCCAATGACCCCGGGCACTACAACATCATAAATATGAATCAGTTCTCAAGCATCTAAATTTTGATCATGCGGATGCTACAACATATGAAAAATGGTCATAAGTGAGAGTTTTTTCAGTGATGCTGTAACTCCGAACAGTCACTAAACAAACTGTTGTAACTCAAGAATTACCTATACAGGTAGTCCTTGACTGAGAAGTTGAGCAACTGTTTGAAATTGTTCAGCAGCTTTTTGAAATTATGATAGCACTGAATGATGGTTATAAGCAGTCTTTGGAATTAATTTTCTTCCCAACCAACGCCTCTTGCACATTCTTGCTTTAGGACCGTATCACTTAGCAATGGAAATTGTGGTCTCAATTGCCATTGAGGGCTACCTGTAGAAACCAGCAATTTATCACAATAATTTTGTCCTGCTTTTTCATCCGTAGAAAACAATCCCCCCTTTAAGCTTTAACCTTCTACCTTGTGGCTTCATTTCTGTTTTCTACTACATTGGTATTAGTTTAAAAAAAGAAAAAATAATAATTCCCCATCCAAAATGATGCATGGAGAAAGTTTTCAGAATGGAAGATAGTCAGAGAAAAATAGCTGAACTCTCCTAATCCAAATCACGACTCTGCAGTGTTTCTTTAATTCAAATTAAGAGGCTTGGAGGCATGCTATACTGTATGTGCTTATGCTTTAATTCTAGATATTAAGCTTTCTCTTTTTTAGTGTCCTGTGCTTCTTAAAAATGTGCCCCCAAATTTTGGGGAACTATCAAGAGGTGACCACAGAGGACAAAAGAAGAAAGAAAGGAAAAATCTCACAATCCCAAATGGAAGTTTGCTTCTATAATGTTGAATCTCATCACAGGTGAATGTTAAAATCTGTTTCTGCAAAGCTTGAGATCTGGCAACTTGTTACTTTTTCTTTTTTTACTTGGCAGCAATCTAAGAAGGGTTTTGCCACTGCCTTCTTCTAGGATGTTTTTATACTTTCTAAGCTAACCTGTAGGCACAGGGTTTTGGGTGGTCTTTCCTCCAACTATGATTAGGGATGCGGTGACTCAGTGGCTAAGACGCTGAGCTTGTTGATCAAAAGGTCGGCAGTTCAGCAGTTCGAATCCCTAGTGCCACATAACGGAGTGAGCTCCCATTACTTGTCCTAGATTCTGTCAACTTAGCAGTTCGAAAGCATGTAAAAAATGCAAGTAGAAAAATAGGGACCACTTTGATGGGAAGGTAACAGTGTTCCGTGCGCTTTTGGCATTTAGTCATGCTGGCCACATGACCACGGAGACATCTTCGGACAGCACTGGCTCTTTGGCTTAGAAACAGAGATGAGCACCGCCCCAGAGCCGTAAATGACTAGCACACATTTGTGGGGGAACCTCTATCTTACCTTACCTCCCACTATTGAGCAAGTCCAACCCTCCTTGGCTTTTCAAGTTCAGCTAAGGTAGGCCTGCACGTACCCAGAATAATTTCATCCCAAATGTATTTCCTATAATTCATACCAAAATTTTATATTTCCAATATAAAATGTCAGAATCTGTTCATTTCTGCCTAAGAGTTCACATCTTTCTTAGCCCTTGCTTAAAGTCAGCACCAGGAATTATGCGTTGGCAGATAGTCTTTGAATCAAATCTGTCTTCCTCTTTTACAGTATAGCAGCTGCATGGTTGGCTCATGAATTCTGGGAGTTGAAGTCTTAAGAGTTTTTATTTTATTTATTTATTTATTTATTTGATTTTTATACCGCCCTTCTCCCGAAGGACTCAGGGCGGTGTACAGGCAAAATAAAACAAACAATACAAAGTACAATATAAAATGCAATTTAAAAAACTTATTTAAATTAGCCTGAAAATTTAAAAATTTACCATACACTAAAAAACCCCATTTAAAATTAATAAAAATTTGACATTTAAAATTCAATTCAAGCCAGCCCCGCGCGGATAAAAAGGTGTGTCTTCAGTTCGCGGCGGAAAGTCCGAAGGTCAGGTATTTGGCGTAAACCTGGGGGAAGCTCGTTCCAGAGTGTGGGAGCCCCCACAGAGAAGGCCCTTCCCCTGGGGGCCACCAGCCGACATTGTTTGGCGGACGGCACCCTGAGAAGTCCCTCTCTGTGAGAGCGTACGGGTCGGTGGGAGGCATGTGGTAACAGCAGGCGGTCCCGTAGGTACCCAGGCCCTAAGCCATGGAGTGCTTTAAAGGTCGTAACCAACACCTTAAAGTGCACTCGAAAGGCCACAGGTAGCCAGTGCAGTCTGCGCAGGAGCGGTGTTATATTGCCAAGGTTGGGAAACACTGTCCTAAAGGCAGGGGTGAAATTCAATTTTTTCCCTACCGGTTTTGTGGGCGTGGCTTGGTGGCAGTGGTGGGATTCATTTTTTTTTTACTACCGGTTGTGTGGGGATGGTTTGGTGGGCGTGAAATGGCTTGGTGGTCATGGCAAGGGAAGAGTACTATAAAATCTCCATTCCCATCCCACTCCAGGGGAAGGTTACTGCAAAATCCCCATTTCTTCCCAATCAGCTGGGACTCAGGAGGCAGAGAATAGATGGGGGCAAGGCCAGTTAGAGGTGGTATTTACCAGTTCTCTGAACTACTCAAAATTTCCACTACCGGTTCTCCAGAACTGGTCAGAACCTGTTGAATATCACCTCTGCTTGGTGGGCATGACAGAGGAAGGATATTGCAAAATCTCTATTCCCACCCCACTCTGGGGCCAGCCAGAGGTGGTATTCTCCGAACTACTTAAAATTTCCACTACCGGTTCTCCAGAACCTGTTAGAACTTGCTGGCTTTCACCCCTGCCTATAGGTACTACTAACAGTATCTCTAGGAGTAGCAGGGATGGAGTAGACACTCTCCGGAAGCTCTTTCAGCTGCATCTTTGTGGCAACTCCATGAGATTTCCAAAGGAAGCTTTAATTTAGATTCTCACCTAGTTTTATTGACTCCCATCCTTAAGGATTTTTTTTTTGTCAGATAACAGAGTCATTTTGGTAATGTTGCTTCCAGGTAACATTAAAATGACTCTGGTAGACTATTCAAATAAATTCCATTTTCTAAGCCCACTAATGGATGAACAATATTTTTTTTCCAAAAGTAAATATATGTAAAGTTGGAAAAATAGATATCAGCATGGGTGTGTGGAAGAAGAGAGCAGCTCTTTTTTGGGAGCGGGGGGTATGATTCTGAAACAGTCTGTTTTTATATCTGAATATCAAGTTCAAGAAACATTTATTTTAAAAAGGCTGTAGATATCCAGTATTTTAAAATCAATCAGAGAAAAATCTGCAGTAACCTCTCACTTAACACTACTGTAATATCTCAAGACAGTTTGGATTTTCTTCTGGTTTTTTCCGTTTCCCTATAGGAATCTAAGACTGGAAACAACTAATTTTAATTACTCCTGAATTGGCAGAGAAAGTTGGTTTTAACATTTTTTTAAAGAAAATTTATTTTGCTCCTTGTAAGGATGCAAGAATCTTTCTTCTTGATTTGTATTTAGGACTATCACATCTGGGTTGCAAATGTACAAAACACCACAAGAGAACACCTGTTGTATGCAAGCAACCAGTACCACTCATGAATAACAAGTCAATAACTTTACTGTCTATTACCTATATTACAAGAACCTTACCAGATTGCTTGCCTTCCCCTGGGAATGACCATGATAAGACTTCGTGGCTCTTGGGAGAGCTCAGATTTATGATGCCTGCAAATGCACAAGGACTCCAAGCTAAGCTCTTCTTTGACCTCTCCATCCAGCTTAGCTGGCAGTTTCCCCACAACAGCAAAGAAGTACCAAAACTCTGAGCTGTTATCTTAGGGTCATTTAGATTTTTGCAAATGAGATAAGCAGCTTTACGCAAGCTGGAGATAAAGATTTTCACTTTTCCTAGGCTGGAATTGTCTTCTCTTTTTAAATTTACCAATGTGTCAGCATTAGTCATTTAAGATACAAACAAGTTTATCATCACACACAGTTTAAAGAAAAACATACTAACATACTTTACCTAACTAATGCCCATTATAAACAAAAGTGTGTGCAATTCTCTAATCCCATCCTTGACTTTTATAGTCAATTTGCAAAATCCAATGCTTGCCACACTTCTTATTTGGTGTAGCTCTTCTTACAAGCAATAAGTCTGCCATCTCTAAATCCACAGTTCCCCTGTTGTCATTGCAAAGATCGCAGACTTATCATATGGCACCCCACTGGTACAGTGGAAAAAGCTTATGGGGACACAGTGTTTTATTCTTTATTCCAGGCAAGATGGATCAGACAAAGCTGATTAAGAGTGTAGTTGGAGTTACAAGATTCTTCCTTCAAGGGTAATCTTATGTAGCAGAAGTAGTACTTCTGATTCTCATTTTAACATGTATATAATAGAGTATTGCGTAAGCTGACAGTACTAGATGACATTTGTTATCTCTATCCTAAAGTTCTAGTTTTATTGGGAAGAAAATATTATGAATCAACAAAAAATAGGATAAAACACATTGTAGTAATTTAGCTATTTATTATTTAGCCTCCCTTTTAAAAACTCCCTATTTTAATATATCTAGGCTAGGAGCTGGGGGTAAAGTGAATTTGACTTTCCTCTCTAGTCCTAATCCTAAATTTTATTTAGCATAAAAAAGGAGGAAAAACATCATTAGTTTCACCCTCCTTCTCCACTATTAAAGCTTTGGACTTCATTTAATTGGCATTTCCTTTTATATATTACTATAAAGCACTTTGCCCCCAAATGCCTGCTAACCTGCATAGGAGTTCAAAACCTTTACTCTATCCTGTCCAGCAAAGACTGACAACTCATTTCAGAACCATAGAATTGTAGAGTTGGAAATGACCAGAGGGATTGTCCAGTCAAGTATTTCTCAATCTTGAAATCTTAAGAAATATGGATTTCAATTCCCCAGCCAGCATGCTAGTTGGGAATTCTGGGAGTTGAAGTTCACATTTCTTACAACTGCCAAAGTTGAGAAAGACTGGTCAAGTTCAATCCTATGGAATGTTCAAGAAAACCAATTAAATGAACTTTGAATGGCTGTCTTGTCTCTTCTTAAAAACTTCCTACAGACCCAATGGTGAACTGCTCCACTGATGTACAGGTCTTATCTACAGAAAATAATCTTTGTACTTAAAGTAAATCTAAAGGTAAAGGTTCCCCTCGCACATATGTGCTAGTCGTTCCCAACTCTAGGGGGTGATGCTCATCTCTGTTTCAAAGCCAAAGAGTCAGAACTGTCCAAAGACATCTCCAAGTTCATGTGGCCAGCATGACTAGATGCTAAAGGCACATGGAATGCTGTTACCTTCCCACCAAAGGTGGTCCCTATTTTTCTACTTGCATTTTTTACATGCTTTCGAACTGCTAGGTTGGCAGAGGCTGGGACAGTAACAGGAGCTCACCCCATTACATGGCACGAGGGATTCGAATCGCTGAACTGCTGACCTTTCGATCGACAAGCTCAGCATCTTAGCCACTGAGCCACCGCGTCCCTTAAAAAGTAAATCTAGTAAGCAGCAAATTATATCCATTTTTTCTGGCCCTAATTTTTGGGACCACCGAAAAGAATTCTTGGTTGTCTTCCCTATATGCACGTGAACTTGCAATCATGGCTGTCCCAAATCATCTTTTCTTCAGACGAAGTATTCCAGATTCCTTCTTCAGTCTGTCCTCATAAGAGCATATTCCCATGTTCTTGAATCACCTTCACTGACCTCCTCTGAACCTTTTTTAACCTGTTAATAGCCTTCTGGGAAGGTGGTGCCCAGAATTGTACATAGTACCCCAGGTGCAATCTCACCAATGCCAATCAGAGAGAAATAATAGCTTCAGCTGTCTTTGATATGGTGCTTCTTATTTTATTACATCCCAGTATTATGTGAACCCTTCTAGCAACTGACTCATGTTCAGCTTGGGGGCAAAGTCCACACCCAAGCTGTTCTCAGATGTAATTTCCCAAGTCATGAATCTCCTACTTCATATGTGTGTCCTACATTTTACGTCCATAACTGTAATAACCTACATTTGCTCTTGTTAAAAGACATATTGTTCTTTCAACCTCAATTTCTTATCCTAGATATTGATCACACCTTCCAGTGTTGTATTATTTGCTATTTGACAAGCAGCTATCAATCCCATCATCCAGATCATTAATAAAAATATTAAATAAGATAACGTTACATACCTCTGATCCCAAGACTGGCCTACAGAGTCCCATCCCATTCATTACCGCTCTTCAGTTTGAGTTATTTATGCTGAGTAGGCGTCGTCAGCCAGTTGTGCACTCACCTTAGTGTAGTGTCATCTAAATCACGCTTCAGCAGCTTGTCAATAAGAGCAACATGTAAGCTTCCCTTTGTATATCCACGGCACTCTTCAAGAAGTCTTCAGAATGAACAATGAAATAGAATCCTGGTAATCTGACTTCCTTTAAAACCATTGCTACTGTTGTGTCTCGTCCAATCTCACCTCAGCCGGGGTCTTCTTATCTGCTTCCGAACACGGACGAAGAAATACCTCCAGCCCCCAGCCCTGGCTCCATGCCCAGACAGACTGAAGAAGAAGAAATACCTCCAACCCCCAGCTCTGGCTCCATGCCCAGGCAAACGGAGCAACTAGACCCCTCCCCCTCCTCCACAGCATGTGAGCCTGAGGAAGGTTTATTACCAACAGCTGCCGACTGGAGTGACCCTCGCATCAGAAGACTTGATAGGCGGAGGCAACAGAAGAAAGGGAGGGGCAGGCCTGGATAAGTGCTGAGTCATGGAGCCACACCCCATGGCCTATATAAAGGATCTGCTTTTTGGCATTCTCTGAGTCAGGCAAAATCTAAACATATCTTGCTGAAGTCACTTTCTGGTCTCCTGCCTGCCTTGAGGACTTTGCTAGGAATTTAGCAGAGCTGCAGAGGCACACCTGATTCAGATTTCCCTGACCCGGCCGTCAGCGGAGGAGTGGGACACGACAGCTACCTCATACTTGAAGCAAATGAAATCCATTTGGTTTCTGACAGAAGGCAACAGCAATAGCACTTAGACTCATATCCTGCTTCACAGTGCTTTTCAGCCTTCTCTAAGCGGTTTGCAGAGTCAGCATATTGCCCCCAACAATTGCCCCCTCATTTTACTGACCATGGAAGGATGAGTCAATTTTTGAAGGGTTCACAAGACATGTTTGCTACCAGGAATTGCAGAACCTCCTCTCTGGATATACCTTATCCTACAACCAGTGGTGAAATCCAAATTTTTTTACTACCGGTTCTGTGGCCGTGGCTTGATGGGCGTGGTGTGACTTGATGGGTGTGACTTGATGGGTGTGACTTGATGGGTGTGGCAGGGGAACGATACTGCAAAATCTCCATTCTCACCCTGCTCTGGGGCTAACCAGAGGTGGCATTTACTGGTTCTCCAAACTACTCAAAATTTCCGCTACCGGTTCTACAGAACCTGTCAGAACCTGCTGGATTTCACTCCTGCCTAGACCCTTTTGCAGGGAGGGGGGAGGGAGGCAGTTACAACTTGATTGATTCATTATGTGCAAGCAAGACACAGATTTTCATAGATTTTTTCCCAATACATCCCTAGCCTGTTTTTTTAAGTCCGCCCCCCTCCCCCAGTGCATTCATCACCATTGTACTTGAGCCCAGCTCCTTTGTTCTTGGTCTTTCTCTTCTCTTCCTTCTTTCTCAGCATTTAGAACCTTTTCCAAAATCCAGAGTCATAATAGAGCTGGCAGCTTTGTAACTTATGTGCTATCCACTTGAGCTCTTCAGGAAACCTCCCAACTTTCCTAATAAGATTTTTTGAGTACCTGAGTTGACTTCTGACAGACATAACCGTTTTTATTCACCTCATTGTAGAAGTACAACTGCCTTTCTGCTAAAATAACAAGTGGGGAAAAACCATACATTGTCATTAGCTACAAAGATAGCATTCATACCGCAGCTCAATGCTTTAACTTTATATAAGGTTGTCCCAACAATCCTTTTTTTCAGGAAGCAACTAGACTTTGTTTTTTCTTTCAAAAATGTTTCACCTCTAATCTAAGAAGCTATGACCTATAACCTTTTATATAAGGTTATGTTACATGAAATACTCAAGCCAATTTCTTACTTTCTAAAGTAATAATATGTATCACACAACCTATATACTGCCTAAGCTTTAGGTTGAACAGCCAGGCAAAATCCAACCTCTTTCGCCATCAGTGTGACCTCAGCTCAGTTCTGGGAATATACCAAGAATATGTAAATTATCTCTAAGAGTTGCTTCTCAGATGGCTATTTTGAGTTAATAGAAAAGTCCAACATGCATACCTAACAGCTTTTCTTCTCACTTCCCAGAATACATCATGAGTATGTAAATAACCCAAACTGGCCACTTAAATCCTCACCCCTGTGTTGATTAGATGAAACTGGAAGGATTGTGTTTCTAGGAGTTTCCCAGAGTGCTTTGTATGGAATAGCCATCCTGGAATCCTCCATTACTGACTTATTATTGCCAAGAATCAGCAGCTAAACTATAGCTTCCTTTTATTCTAGAGTTGCTTCCTGTTTTACCATCTCTTGGCCCAGCGGCATCTATTCCTAATCACAAGTCATGTTCACCAAGACTCGAAATGCCAGTCCTGGCCTTTTATAGGTCCATTGTGAGCTTGCAAAGTACAAAAGAGTTATGATTCATGGCTGAAATGTTTTTGGTTCTGAGAATGGGTTGTTTTTCTCTGAAGCCATCTGCAGCTGGTGTGACCTGAAATGATTTGTAGACCTGTTGCCTTATAAGTTAAAACATCTCAAATTTGTTTGTCGTGTCACACAATATTTATTATAGACATTAAGAAAACCTGGATGCTATAGAACTTTCAGGCTGCCTGATGAATGCCATTGCAGATTCGTATCGCTTGCAAATTGGAATGCAAGGAATTTTAACTTCCAGGAAGGATCTTCCATGGTAACTTGAAATCACAAGAAGAATAGCTTCAGCGGTGGTTTGCAAATAAGATAAAGGAAAATCAGTGTTAGTTTTGGCAACCAGATTGCCTAACCCAGGGGTCTCCAATCTTGGCAACTTTAAGACTTTTGGACTTCAACTCGCAGAGTTCCTCAGCCAGCTTTGCAAAGCTGGCTGAGGAACTCTGGGAGCTGAAGTCCACAAGTCTTAAAGTTGCCAAGATTGGAGACCCCTGGCCTAACCCTAACCCAATGTTACTGCAAAAGAGTTGAGATTTTCTATTAAGAGGTGATATTAGTGAAACAATGATGGAATTGTAGGAGTTGCTCTCCCAACATTACATTCCTTGTTCCGCTGCTTTTTCAGGTGCCTTAGACTTGATGCTTTCCACTTGCAATAGCCACGGCATCCATCTTCTTAGAAGCATCCGATTACGATGCCCACAGCCCAGGCTCCTATCAAACCGTCCTAATGGTGAGAAACTCTTAAGTTAGATAAATTATTGAATGGGAAGAAGCCATAAAACCTGCATAAAGCATTATGCAAAATACATTAACGGCTTGGTCTCCAGCTGTAGCATAATGATCTGTAGATGTCTGCACAATGTTCCCGGATGGGAGCTTCCTTTAAAATCCTTTTAAAAATCTGAGGAAGAAAAATGATGACAATGGAAATAATCTGGGTGGGGGAGGGAAGAAAGAAGGTGGTGTATATGTGCGTGTGTGTGAGTGAGTGTGAGTGTGAGTGTGTGTGTGTGTTAAAAGGCAGGAGCTGTCCAGGCAAGGTGAGCCAAGGACACTGTGCAGGGCTGAGCAATTCATGAGTAACATTTGGATGGACGCCAAAGCATTCCACGGTGGCACATTTGCCTTTAGGTACTCTTTATATTTTTCCTGCTTTTACTAAGCCTTTCCCTTCTCCTAACTGGAACCAAGTATATTTTCTCTCTTTCTTTCCTGCACGGTGCAATTAACTACCTCGAGCGAATCCTGCTCTGGGAGTGTCATGGTAGGCAGATGTCTTCCACCCACACCCCACAGGAACTAACTTTCTGTTTTACCCATTTTTCAGCTTGCATGGGTGCTATATAGGGCCTCCCTTGAAAAACAGAGCAAACTTTTGATAGCCGAAACCCAGGCTGGAGACTCGTCTCTGATCTTGCCCGCACAAAATGGACTCTTGTAAACAAGGAAGAGGCTGTTGCCCTAGAAAGATAAAGGCCTTGATTTCTCTTGTTCTCTCTCTACCACTCCCTCTCTGTCCTCCTCCCACTTCTTCCCCCTTCTGTGTTTCCCACAGCTAGAAATTGCCTCCAGGACTCGGCAGCAGCTCCACGTTGGCAGAACTCCTTGTTGTGGTGCAGGTGTGCTGGAGACTTCATCCGTGTGGTCGCCACAGCAACCCGCCTGTCTAATCTGTTGAATATATAGAGAAAAAGAAGAAACAGATAGACAAAAGCTATCCACCCCCTTCTGCTCCATCTTTGAGGCCTAAAAGAAGACTCCCGTCTCCAAGCATTCCTCATAATCCCCCTGCCATTGCCTGGGCAACAGGCATAAGGAGCCGGCAGGCCCTGTGATACAATAGCTTCTCCTGTCTCTGACTTGTTTCCCCAATAAATACCTCCTCCCTCACGCCTCCCCAGCCTTCATTCCTTCTTGCCTTGATTTATCAGATCGGTGGACCTGAACAAATTAATGGAAGCGGGTTTGACTTTGACCGAGTCATCACACACCTTTCCTGTTAGAGACTCCGGACCGGCCTGTCCAATTTGGCAAAAGCTTCAGATCTCAAGGGTAGCAGACCCTTCAAGAGCTCTTACGGCAGCTTGAGTCATTACTTTCTACCTGAAATTATTAAAAACAGTGGTAGCTTACTTAATCTTGACTTACAGCACCTTTAAAAGGAAAGAGGAAATTTAGGATATTTGTTATTATGAGAATAATATTAAATTTAGGATATTTGTTATTATGAAAACAAATAATACCGAATCCATAGGTCACACCCTGTACGATGGCAGAGTCAAAGTAAAAATAAAGGTATGCTTGCCTTTGAGTAAATGAAGAGAATGTTTTAAACAAACACATGTGGCCCAATTACCATTTTCACAATCCTATGGATTTAAAAATAAAGGTAGTTCTCTGCTCACAACTATTCAAAGTTATGACAAACTTGAAAAAAGTGACTTACAACCTAGCACGTATGACCATCCTAGCATTCCCATGGTCATGTGATAAAAATTCAGGTCCTTGGCAAGTAACATAGTCCCATGTGATCATGTGATTTCCATTTGCAATCTTCCAGCCAGCTTCTGACAAGCAAAATCAATGGGGAGAGCTAGATTTACTTAACATGGTTCACTTAACAACTGGAGGATTTGCTTAACAACCATGGCACAAAAGGCTGTAAAATTGGGCATGACTCACTTATAACCAGTGGTTGGTTTCAAAAATTTTTACTACCGGTTCTATAGATGTGGCTTGGTGGACGTGGCTTGGTGGGTATGGCATGGGAAGGATACTGTAAAATCTCCATTCCCACCCCACTCCAGGGGAAGGATACTGCAAAATCCCCATTTCCTCCTGAATAGCTGGAACTTGGGAGGCAGAGAATAGATGGGGGCGGGGCCAGTCAGAATTTTTACTACCCGTTCTCCGGACTACTCGAAATTTCCACTACCAGTTCTCCAGAACTGGTCAGAACCTGCTGAAACCCATCTCTGTTTATAACCACCTTCCTCTGCAACCGTCGTAAATCAAGGACTACCTGTAAAACATGTTAGGTTTCCAGGAGGGAACTTCTTACTTTCAAACAGGCATGGGGAACCTATGGCTCTTCCAAAATTTGCTAAACTGTATTGCCAACGTCTACCTACCATGCCAGAGTGGTGACTGTTGGGACTTGCAGTTCAGCAAAATCTGAGGACAGAAGGTGCCCACCTTAGGACATGCAGATGCTCTGAACAGCATTTGAAGATGAGGTTTGGGGCTACAGTAGTAAGCTCCAGCATGGCAGCTAGGAATGCAGCCAGAAAAAAAAAGGAAGCCGCCAGTGATTCAATTCCCAGCTACCTCGCCAATGAACGATGTATGGCCGCAAAAGTGTTTATATGCTGCAAGAAAAGGCGAGAGAGAGAAAAATCCTCCTTATCAAAAGGGGTCCTTTAAGAGGCAGTCCCTGGTAGTTTCAGTTATGACAGCTGTTTCGGGAATATGGAGCGGCTTTTCAGCACGGTGGGCTCTCCCTCTTCCCCATATCCAGCAGTGAAAGCTCTCATTTGTCTTCTCGCCATCATGTTGATGCAGCTGGGGCTGACACTGCTTACCTCAGCAATTTTGTTGTTGTTGTTGTTAAAAGACAGAAGGCTTCCTTGTGATCCCAGCCTTTTCCTATCAAATGACACTCAGCCAGGGTTTGGTGACTTATTTACTGGCAGCGGACCAGTCAAAGCAAAGCAAAAAAACAAATATATATCTCAATATATATTCACATTTAATAAATCCTTGGACAGAGATAGCTTCAGCTAGAAAGACAATATCGTGTGAAGCTGGTAGGAGCCTAAGATAGCGGTTGCACGTAGAACTGGGATCCCTGTCTGGGATCAGTACAGAAGAGAGATCTTTTTCTTCTCCTCAATAATTTGGCTCTCAACAGGCAAAACATTTCTGATATTTTGACACTCAGAATATTGGAAAAAGAAGGTTCTCTTACAAGCTATTCACCGGGTTGCTTATTGTCCCTCCTTCTACTTGCCCTTAACGGAGTGTTGGTATCTCAGGAACTCTTCCAAATTGGTCTCACATTGTCCAAGAGGCAATTTTGAGTAAGAGCAGCTGAAACAAAACAAAAAAAATCACAGCTTGCCTCACTCAGCTAACAGACAGAGTTTTAAAGAGGATATCACACCAAGTTAAGTTTATCTAACCAAATTGTAAGCTGCCCAGGCCACAGCGCTTCCCACAGAGAGCTCCCTGATAACTTGCTCAAGCATTGTGTTCTGTCATACACATCCTGAGAGCATCCAGGATGAAAGAATAATAGTTCTGTTGGATTTAGGAAGTGAAATATGTTGTATGTTGTGTTTATTTTCTTTTTAAATGTCCAGGAATTTTATGTAATTCCTGGAAGTTCTCACTGGGGGGACTGGGACATGATGATGATCTCACTTCTCCAAAATACCAGGAAACCTATTATTATTATTATTATTATTATTATTATTATTATTATTATTATTATTATTATTATTATTATTATTATTATTATTATTATTATTTTATTTACACAAAATGACAGTATACACAGCAAACGAGATAACTATGCTGGATTTTGTATCACAGATCATTAGTCGAACACTTCCCAAGCATTTCGGACTGCGTGATGTATCGGCAAATTATGCGAGCAGATCCCAGTAAGGCAGCCTTCTGCAGCTGACCAATGGTGATCTTATCAGCACCAATTGTTTTTAAGTGCTTGCCTAGGTCTTTAGGCACAGCTCCCAGTGTGCCAAGTACCACTGGAACCACCTGCACTGGTTTATGCCAGAGTCTCTGCAATTCAATTCTCAAATCTTGATATCTGGTGACTTTTTCAAGTTGTTTCTTGTCGATTCTGCTGTCACCAGCTATAGCAATGTCGACTATCCACACTTTTTTCTTTTCCACAATCATGATATCTGGGGTATTGTTGTTGTTGTTGTTAATATTATTATTATCATCATTTCTTTTATTCATTAAACATGAAATTCAGTCAACTGAACATTTAAAGATGTGCCATAAATACTACTGACTTGTGCTAATGGTTGATACGAGTTGCTGACAGCGTCCTAGGTATCAACCAAGTGTCTTCTTAAAATATATGATGTTCTGAGTAGCAGTTTTTTGCAGTTCTCCTGGTGTTATTGCAGGAAGCTGCAATTTCTTGATGTGTTTTGTAAAATTCTTGGATATGGTACCAAGTGCCCCGATGACAATGGGTATTTATTTATTTATTTATTTTTATTTATTATTTAAATTTTTATACCGCCCTTCTCCCGAAGGACTCAGGGCGGTTCACAGCCTGATAAAAAATACAAAATAATACAATATAAATACGATTAAAATATAATTAAAAAACTTATTAAATTGGCCACGGTTAAAATTTAGAATAAAAACCCATTAAAAACCCATAAGTTTAAAAACTAACCCAGTCCAGCGCAGATGAATAGGTGAGTTTTAAGCTCGCGACGAAAGGTTCGGAGGTCCGGAAGTTGACGGAGTCCTGGGGGAGTTCATTCCAGAGGGCGGGAGCCCCCACAGAGAAGGCCCTTCCCCTGGGCGTCGCCAGACGACACTGTCGCGCCGATGGCACCCTGAGGAGTCCCTCTCTGTGAGAGCGCACGGGTCGGTGAGAGGTATTCGGTAGCAGCAGGCGGTCCCGTAGATAGCCCGGCCCTATGCCATGGAGCGCTTTGAAGACGTTCACCAACACCTTGAAGCGCACCCGGAAGGCCACAGGTAGCCAGTGCAGCCTGCGCAGGATAGGTGTCACGTGGGAGCCACGAGGGGCTCCCTCTATCACCCGCGCAGCTGCATTCTGGACTAACTGAAGCCTCCGGATGCCCCTCAAGGGGAGCCCCATGTAGAGAGCATTGCAGTAATCCAGACGAGACGTCACAAGGGCGTGAGTGACTGTGCATAAGGCATCCCGGTCTAGAAAGGCGCAGCTGGCGCACCAGGCGAACCTGGTGGAAAGCTCTCCTGGAGACGGCCGTCAGGTGGTCTTCAAAGACAGCCGTTCATCCAGGAGAACGCCCAAGTTGCGCACCCTCTCCATCGGGGCCAATGACTCGCTCCCAACAGTCAGCCGAGGACTCAGCTGACTGTACCGGGATGCCGGCATCCACCGCCCCCCCGGCTTGGAGGGGTTGCGCTTGAGCCTGTTTCTCCCCATCCAGACCCATACAGCTTCCAGACACCGGGACAGCACTTGATAGCTTCATTGGGGTGGCCCGTGGAAAAGTACAGCTGGGTGTCATCAGCGTACAGCTGGTACCTCACACGAAGCCACTGATGATCTCACCCAGCGGCTTCATGTAGATGTTGAACAGAAGGCGAGAGAATCGACCCTGCGGCACCCACAAGTGAGGCGCCGGGCCGACCTCTGCCCCCGCCAACACCGTCTGCGACGGTCGGAGAGATAGGAGGAGAACCACCGATAAACGGTGCCTCTCACTCCCAATCCTCCAGCCGGCGCAGCAGGATACCATGGTCGATGGTATCGAAAGCCGCTGAGAGGTCTAATAGGACCAGGGCAGAGGAACAACCTCATCCCTGGCCCTCCAGAGATCATCCACCAACGCGACCAAAGCCGCCTCAGTGCTGTAACCGGGCCGGAAGCCGGACTGGAACGGGTCTAGATAGACAGTTTCCTCCAGGTGCAGGGGAAACTGATATGCCACCATATTTCTACAACCTTCGCCCGAGCGGGTTGGAGACCGGACGATAATTACCTAAAACAGCCGGGTCCAGGGAAGGCTTCTTGAGGAGGGCCTCACCACCGCCTCTTTCAAGGCGGCCGGAAAGACTCCTCCAACAAGGAAGCGCTCGTAATCCCTGGAGCCAGCCTCGTGTCACCTCCTGAGTGGCCAGCACCAGCCAGGAGGGGCACGGGTCCAGTAAACACGTGGTGGCATTCAATCTACCCAGCAACCTGTCCATGTCCTCGGAGCCACAGGGTCAAACTCATCCCAAACAATATCACCAAGACCGCCTCAGACGCCCGTCCGAATCGCCACAATTTTGGTCCAGACCGTCCCGAAGCTGAGCGATTTTATCGTATAGATAACCGTTAAACTCCTCAGCACGTCCTGCAGCGGGTCATCCCGCTCCCCTGGTGAAGGAGGAGCGGGCCACCCGAAACAGGGCAGCTGGGCGGTTATCTGCCGACGCAATGAGGGAGGAGGCGTAGCAACGCCTCGCTTCCCTCAGTGCCACTAGGTAGGTCCTAGTATAGGATCTAACTAGTGTCCGATCAGCCTCTGAACGGCTGGACCTCCAAGAACTCTCTAGGCGTCTTCTCCGGCTCTCACTGTCACATGTTTCATCCATAGCCATGTAGTTTTGATGGCCAGGTCGCAATATTTTGTAATTTTTTCCCAGTTCTTTTTCTTCGACTCCGGCATCTCCTGGTACAGCGATATCAATAAACTGTACACTTCAGCCATAAAAAACCATGTTATCTGACGTGTTGTGTTCCAAATGATGATCCGTCTGTATTCGAAAATCCCACAAGATCTTCACCGTCTCATTTTCTGTAACTTTTTCCACTTTGTGCTCCCATGACTTTTCAGTTACAGATATGTTGTATTTTTTACTTAATGACCAGTGGACTAATTTAGCAACTTGATCATGTCTAGCTTTGTAATCCGTTTGCACGATTTTGCTGTACTCACATAGGCAATAGGCGAGGCAATGTCGTCTGGCGACGCC
This sequence comes from Ahaetulla prasina, assembly GCF_028640845.1. Taxonomy (NCBI): domain Eukaryota; kingdom Metazoa; phylum Chordata; class Lepidosauria; order Squamata; family Colubridae; genus Ahaetulla; species Ahaetulla prasina. The sequence goes on along the minus strand of NC_080540.1, from coordinate 222,448,702 downwards.
CAGGGGAAGGGCCTTCTCTGTGGGGGCTCCCACCCTCTGGAATGAACTGCCCCCAGGACTTCGTCAGCTTCCGGACCTTCGGACCTTCTGCCGCGAGCTTAAAACATACCTATTTAACTGCGCAGGACTGAGTTAGATTTTAGTTTGTGGGTTTTAACTTGGGTTTTAATTTTTTTATATTTTTAATTATTAGGCTTTTGAATAAGTTTTTTAATTGTTTTTAGATTGTATTTATTGCTTTTAAATGCCTGTAAACCGCCCTGAGTCCTTTGGGAGATAGGGCGGTATATAAATATAAACAATATAAACAATAAATTAAGTGTGAAACAGTTTCAACTTTGTCATTGCAAAGTTGGCAGTTTAGATTGTCAGTGGATTTTTGTATCTTCGTTTTCATGGCATTAGTTTGTAATGCTTGATCTTGAACAGCAAGTATTAAACCTTCCGTTTCTTTCTTGATGGTTCCTCTCTTAAGCCATGCCCATGTCAAGTTGTTGTTGTTGTTGTTGTTGTTGTTGTTGTTAGCCAAGTTTCATTTCTCATACATTAATCTGCCCACAAATGTGACAAGGTGTAAGTTGCCTCCCATTTTTATGGTGTATTTAAAATTAAGGTGATTTTACAAAAACAGCAAATAGCATTTTTTGAGATGAGAGATTGTCCTGCTCTAAAGAATGTAGAAGACTTTTCAATTCTATATGAAATGTTTGTGTCTGAACAAGAGTTCTGTGTAACTCCAAGAAATGATGTTTACAACTAAACTTTGTAATTAATTCTTTAATATTCACTACTGTTAGTATGGCTATATGGTGGAAAGCCTCCATATTTTAACAGTGTTATTTGTAGTATACAATTCTTAAATGATGGGACTATTTTCTGAAAATTGCTATGCATATAAGAAGAGGCAGAGCATATCTGAAAAGCTCAAAATTTCAGCAAGAAACATTGACAAATTACCCTTTATTTTTATTGCCCTCATGCAGGGCAATAATGCATCATACAGTGGACAGTATGATGACTCTTCTGAGACATAGGATACACAATGATATGGCAGTGATAGGATACGGTGATTTGGCAAGTGTCCCTTGTCAAAATGTACTTTTTAGAGTAATTCAATAGCAGATGACACAAATTCCACATGGCACAAGGCTAAATGCGACATTTATATGCCCAAAGTTTGATTAGCTTCCACTAAAAGAGATTGTTGCTTTCACATATTAAAAATTACAACAAGAGAACCATGCATGTAATTTTCAAGATCAAAAGAAGCATTATTGAAGAATCCCTGCGTTGGCTTCAAAGAAGTTAGATGTGCTTTTGCAATCCCAATCCTGCAGTTCACACATGGTGATATTGACTGCATTTCATTGACTTATAGTTTTCATTTTATATACAGTAACTATGAACAATCTATGTACATGTCAGCAAGACAGTGTTTCAAGGAAGACCAGACTAAGAAACCAAAGTCACATAAGCTATACTCCTTTTATTATAAGGCTATGGTAACAGAATCTTCAAGGTCTGAATATTTTCTCTTCCCTTTCTTTTATCTTCATGAGGATGGGTCTTGCTTGAGATACTTACAGGTTATAAATCTGACTTGGACTCAGATTTCTTTTATCTGACCATTGTCTGGTTGTTCTTCCTCCTATTCCTCAAGGTTTTTCCTTCTTCTCATTACAGTATATGATGTATGGACCAGTGGTGGGTTTCAAATTTTTTTACTACCGGTTCTGTGGATGTGGCTTAGTAGGCATGCCATGTCTCGGTGGATGTGGCTTGGTGGGCGGGGCAGGGGAAGGATATTGTAAAGTGTCCATTCTCACCCCAATCCAGGGGAAGATTACTGCAAAATCTCCATTTTCTCCCGATCAGCTGGGACTTGGGAGGCAGAGAACAGATGGGGGCGGGGCCAGTCAGAATTTTTACTACCGGTTCTCCGAACTACTCAAAATTTCCGCTACCAGTTCTCCAGAACTGGTCAGAACCTGCTGAAACTCACCTCTGGTATGGACCTTGTCTCTATTGGTTGGGGAACATCTTCTCAGCAATCCTAGTGCAGGATATCATTGCTTTCCCAGTGCAGTTGGGGAAACAGTACCATGGAAACAGAAATCTAAGAAGCAGCAGTAAAACCATTATTTCAAGAGAGATCTTCAGGGTGACAACACTTTCAGTCCATTACCTTCTTTCCCAGTCAATGGCATAGGACCGGGTTATTTACGGGACCGCCTGCTGCTACCAGTGGCCTCCCATCGACCAGTGTGCTTCCATAGGGAGGGTCACCTCAGGGTGCCGTCGGCCAGACAATGTCGGCTGGCGACCCCCAGGGGGAGGGCCTTCTCTGTGGGGGCTCCAGCCCTCTGGAACGAGCTACCTCCAGGGTTACTCCAACTCCCTGACCTCCGGACCTTCCGACGCGAGCTGAAGACATTTCTGTTCCATAGTGCAGGACTGGCCTAACAGTTTTTAATGGGGGGGTTTATTGGATTTTTACAGTGCTCAGCCAAATTTGAATTAGTTTTTTAAATTTGTTTTTAATTTTTGTATCTGTTGTTTTATCCGGCTGTAAACTGCCCTGAGTCCTTTGGGAGAAGGGCGGTATAGAAATCAAAATAATAAATAAAATAAAAAATAAATGATAGACCTCAGACTGTTCTCAGATCACCCACAAACTGTATGGAGGTGGGAGCAAGGGACTGAATATATCTTTCTGTCCCAGCAGGGAAAATCACTGGTTTGTCTCTCTATTTCTGCCTATATGTACAGTAGTGGCCAAAATTGTGGAAACCTTGTGGGAAAAGTGCATTTTCTAAAACTAGCTAATAACACTGCTTTTTTTTTTTTTAGTATTACCATAAAATTATATATCAATGGAAAGATAATTTAATCAAGAATGTAATGCAATAACTTTTATGAAGGATTTGCTATTAGAATAGCAGTTACAGTATAAAGAAGAAAAGTGAAACACGTGGAAAAAACGAGATATACAAAAATTATCACGTCAGTTAATACTTAGTTGGGTAACCTTTAGCATGAATTACAGCCTTACAATGTCTTCCCATGGAGTGAACCAAGTCTTTTAGTTCTGCAGCTGTTATAATGTGAAACCAAGATTGAATGATTGCTTCTATTAACTGGGTTTTATTGCTGGGTCGCTTCTGACTAACAGGTTTCTTTAGTTGGCTCCATAGATTTTCAATTGGGTTAAGGTCTGGGCTATTCCCAGGCCATTCCAACAGTGGAATATGATTATCTTGAAACTCCCAAAAAAAAGTGGTGTTATTAGCCATCAAACCTCAAAAATACACTTTTCTCAAAAATTTCCACAATTTTGGCCACTACTGTATGTAGGTTATATATATATGTATATGTGTGTGTGTGTATATATATATATGCGTGTGTGTGTGTGTGTGTGTGTGTGTGTGTGTCTTTGGTTATTTGGGTTTTCTCCCGCATAAAATTGGAAGTGTCTTGGCAATGTTTCGACGAAGTCTCATTCGTCATCTTCAGGCTTCAGCTTCGTGCTTCTGGGAGCACGGCTGAAGCCTGAAGATGACGAATGAGACTTTGTCGAAACATCGCCAAGACACTTCCAGTTTTATGCGGGAGAAAACCCAAATAACCAAAGACCTACATACAAACACTTACGAAAACCTCAGAAAATATATATATATCTATCTATATATATATATATATATATATATATATATATATATATATATATATATATATATATATATATATGCATGCAAATACATTGTGAACGTATAGGCATTTATATATATATATATATATATATATATATATATATATATATATATATATATATATATATATATATATATATATATATATGCATGCATGCAAATACATTGTGAACGTATAGGCATTTATTCACCTGTTATATTTATATCCTGGCTGCTTTCCAGAAGCTCAAGGTGAACTTAGCACTCCCTTCTCCAGGTTTTCCCTACAAGGACAGCAATAGAAATAATTGTCCAAAATCACACCGTGAGCATCCATGGCTGATTGTGATCTTTTTTTTGTGTGTTTATATTTATATCCCGCCCTTCTCCGAAGACTCAGGGTGGCTTACAGTGTATAAGGCAATAGTCTCATTCTATTTGTATATTTTTTGCAAAGTCAACTTATTGCCCCCCCAACAATCTGGGTCCTCATTTTACCTACCTTATAAAGGATGGAAGGCTGAGTCAACCTTGGGCCGGGCTTGAACCTGCAGTAATTGCAGGCTACTGTGTTCTAATAACAGGCTTCGTAACAGCCTGAGCTATTCCGGCCCCTTTGCTGGATTTGGACTTGGATCTCACCAGCTTTTATTCAACATCTTCACTGCTATATCATACTGGCTCCCCATTATACAAAACTTTTGACCTACCATCTGGTGTTGTGAGCAACTTTAAAGGCCAAAATATTGTCCATCCTGATGAATATGTACACCCTCCACACAGGGAATCTAATTATATTAGAATACCTTAAATGCAGGCAGCAACAGCTTCCATTATTTAATTCAAAGCTCTGAAGAACTTGCTGAGGTAGGACGTGACTTAGAATTAAAATCCGGTACCTACAGTTAGCAGAGGTCAATGAAAAGTCCGCAATGCCTGGAAGTTGTGCTTGCTATCAATCACGGAGTGACAGAAAAACTGCTGTCCAAAATTGCTTATTCAGCATGAAAGAGGGAACACAGAGAACTGAACCTAAGAGGCATCATTCAGAGAATTCAGTGAAAGGAAACAAATTTCCTAAATGGACTTGAACCTATAGACCGTCACATCAATTTTAAATAATCAATTGCTAAAGCGGTTAGAGTAACATTTTTATATGCTGGATTCACCTATAGCTAGAATGAATTACGGAACAGTGGGAAAGGACAAAGAAGTACAAACTGTGTATAGACGAGCTTACCAAAGGGTACTGTGATTAACATAATATATTTTAGCCAGAACATGATAGGAACGTCTTCAACAAATTTAAGTGGATGTTTTGTGAACTGTCTAGATTCAGATTAAAACAGAATTAGGCATCCATTTTAGATCCTGGATTTAGGTTTATGAACTATCAGAAGAGAAGTGGAAAAAGAGGTGACTCAGAAACTAAGATGTTGTTGAGTTAGCTTGCACTAGCAGGTTTGGAAATATGAGCTGCAATGGGATTATATACTAAAGAGAACAAATTCTCCTCCAGCTTCACTTCAAATTTGAGAAAGATTCCCTATCCCCAAAACAGAAGTCCTTGACTTAAAACAGTTCACTTAATGACCATTAGAAGTTGAACGGCACTGGAGCAAGTGACTTATGACTATTTTTCACACTTACATTGCAGCATCCCCACGATCATATGATCTACATTTGGATCCTTGGCAACTGACTCACATTTATGACGGTTGCAATGTCCCAGGGACAGTGATCACTTTTTGCAAACTTCTGACAAGCAAATTTAATGGGGAAATCAGATTCACTTCACAACCGTCCTAGTAACATAACAACTGCAGCGATTCACTTAACAATTGCGGCAAGAAAGGTCGTAAAATGGGGCAAAATTCCATTTAACAAGTGTCTCACTTAGCAACAGAAATATTGGGCTCAATTGTGGTCTATCTGTGCTTAGAATAAGAATATTGGAGAACTTTTAATGTGGCCCAGGAAGGAATAGCAATTACAATAGCACTTAGATTAATATACCATTTCACAGTACTTTACAGCCCTCTCTAAGCAGTTCACAGAGGTAGCATATTGCCCCCAATTTTGGCTCCTCCTTTTACCGGCCTTGGAAGGATGGAAGATTGAGGTCAATCTTGAGAAGGTCAGAATCGAACTGCCAACAGCCAGCAATCAGCAGAAATAGCCTATAGTATTGCATTCTAACCACTGTGCCACCACGGCTCACAATCCTCACTCTGCTCAGATAAATGTTCAACCTTTGTGTGAAAACCTCCAGTGAGGGGAGCACCCATGATTCCAAGAGGTCCTTAACATTTCTACTTACTGACTTGGATTTTTGGGGGCTTCTTGAAATTGTCTTTTTTAAAAGGCCTTGGGATACTTTCGAGGCCTAGGGGGAACCGAGGATGGCCATTTAATCCAATATTGCTTCTTACTAATACGACTGAAGTTATTTTACACTGCCTGGATCTGAAAGGGCAGGTGTGGTGTAAAAATTATAGAAATAAATAAACACATTTGCCTTAAATCTATTCAGAAATATGCTATTTTTCTCAGCAGAAATTCCAGCTTCTTCCATTTTTTTCAGGGACATATTCAATGGGGAAAACACTGAGCTACAACAAAAGGCTTCTATCGCCTTATGAAACCGTACAATGAAGAAGATCTAAGGCTGTGGTTTTGAAAAGCCCAAAGAGGTAAACAATTGTGCAGATCAACTGCAAAAAACCTCTCCAGAAAGGAGAGAGAAAAGATGCCAGCATTCTCAGATCACAGATTGCTTACAAGAAGACAATAGCCTTAGACTTACCAACACCATCAGAAATGGTGACTTCTGAGTGGTTTGAAGGGGAGAAAAAAAAAAGCAAGCAAGAAATAGTTACTTTCTTTTGAAATGAAAGGAAGGCGGCTTTTGGACCTTAGGATTCAAATCCAGCCTTCCAGCCTTCCCTCCCTCCTTCTCCGCTGAAGTTCAAAGCTGTCTGGCATTCAATGTTCTGGTGGGAGACCAACTCATGTTTAAGGAAAGTTTTCTTTTAGCGTGATTTCAATTCTAATGGGGATGGAGAGGCTGATTTTATTCCCCGTCTCAAGGTTTCTAATTTCACTTTATGCTTTATACTTTATGCCCCTGGCTCCCGACCTCCACCCCCTGCCCCTTTTTGCACTGAGTTATGCTTCCTCTTGATTACCAGAAATGGGGTTGAACTAATAAATCTGCATTAAGGAATCTGATGAAACAAGTTGTAAAAAAAAAAATTTAAAAAAAAATTTGGTGACTAATAAAATAACCCAGAGCAGCAGCAGCAGCAGCGTACATTAATTAGAAGTCAAAATGGAAAATCACATTGGAGAGAGGCAATGTGGGGCCAGCGAAACGAATGAATCTCACCTGTCCCTTTTAACACAATCCACTACTGTCAAAGAGAAAAGAGAGAGTACACTCCAGGCATGTTTGTACACTTCTCCTTACTTTGACACTACACCTTGACTTAGGAAAAGCTTGCGCATCTGGGGGTATTCTGTTACTAAAATGAACGTTTCAGGCTTCATTGCCTTTTTCTTCTCTTAACACAATTCACAGTGAGCCTCTGGGGGGGAAAAAAACCACCCGCTGGATTGCCCAACCTGGATCAAAAACCCAGAAAAGATTTTTATTTTTTATTTTATTTATTTTTTATTTTATTTATTTATTTATTTATTTTATTTTTATTTGTCACAACAATGTATATAAGCATTACACAAAAGATTATATAATATATAAACACATATATGAGGAAATATAAGGAGGTATAAGCGTAAATATATATATATATAAGAAGAAAAAAGAAAAACAATAGGACAGGAATGGTAGGCACGTTTGTGCTCTTATGCACGTCCCTTATGGTCCTCTTAGGAATGGGGTGAGGTCAATAGTAGAAAGTTTTTGGTTAAAGCTTTTGGGATTATGGGAAGAGACCACAGAGTCAGGTAAAGTGTTCCAAGCACTAATGATTCTGTTACAGAAGTCATATTTTCTGCAATCTAGATTAAAGCGGTTGACATTAAGTTTAAATCTATTGGTTGCTCTTGTATTATTGCAATTAAAGCTGAAGTAGTCTTTAACAGGAAGGACATTACAGTAGATGATTCTGTGAGTTAAACTTAGGTCTTGTCGAAGGCGACGGAGTTCTAAGTTTTCTAAGCCTAGGATTTCAAGTCTGCTGGGATAAGGTATTTTGTTGTTTTCAGAGGAGTGAAAAACTCTTCTTGTAAAATATTTCTGGACATGTTCAATTGTATTGATGTCAGAAATGTGGTGAGGGTTCCAGACAGGCGAGCTGTATTCTAGAATTGTTCTAGCAAATGTTTTATATGCTCTGGTTAGTAATGTAGTGTTTTTGGAAAAGAAGCTACGCTTCTTTTATTTTCTTTTATTTATTTTATTTTAATTCCAAAGAATTCTGCTGGACTTACGAAGTTTGCAGGTTGCTCTCCTCTCAAGCGTGAGGCATTTGCAACTCCAGAAGGCCTGACAGCATTTGAAACCAAGCTTAGGCACGCCATATTTAAAAGTTAACGTTTGGCAAATTCGGCTAGAACAGGGGTAGTCAACCTTTTTATACCTACCGCCCACTTTTGTATCTCTGTTAGTAGTAAAATTTTCTAACCACCCACCGGTTCCACAGTAATGCGCCGTGTATCATAGTCTGCACATGCCTCTTGCGCATCATGGATTGGGTTGGGTGGGGCCCCGGATACCAGCTCTGCTTGTCTGTTACAGCTGGGTGGTGTGGGGGGAGATGCGCAAGCTATTCTGGGATGAGTCTCTTTTGTTTGTGGTTGCATTATAGCGCCATTTAGTTGCACTTACGAAACGTGAACTAAACTTATGCGCGGGCGATACAAATAGTATATTTTCAGAAATTTAAATTGTCATGGGGAATTTTATGAAAACCTAATGAAAATGTTTTTAAATAATGCTATGAATTTTTTTTAAAGTCAATTAAATTAAAAAAAAGGGAAAGTGCTTCAGTATCGGACAAAACCCCTACTGCCCACCATGAAAGCTGGAATGCCCACTAGTGGGCGGCAGGGACCAGGTTGACTACCACTGGGCTAGAATGACGTCTGGCAAGCCAGCGGAGAACAAAAACTAAGGGACAGTTGCTTTAATTATATTTTAAAAATTAGCTCCCTGCAGTTTTTAAAAAGACCTGGTGCAAAAAAAACCCCTCAAAACAAAACAAAACAAAACCTAAGCCCCGTGTTTGTTTGCCCGATTTCTGTAGGGGAAAAGGAAGGGGGGAAGCCCAGTTTATACAAAAAAAAAACAACCCTTTGTTTTAATTAGCATGGCAGCAGAACCTTCTTTTTGGACTTGGTTGTTTTAATTGTTTCAAAAGGGTCTTAGTGAAAACTGCCCCTCAGAATAAGATTCCATAAAGGGATGGAAAGAAAAGGACTAGCCGGTGACTAGTGTGAATAGTGTGGCTGTAAAAAAAAAAAAAAATCCAGACAGACTCTGCAAAGCAGTCCACGGGGAGTGAGTTGTCAAGCTATTATGACTTGAATAGTGTCCAGCTCCAGTCTGGTGTCCCTCCCAAGGTTAACAAGATAGGTCATTTAAAAATAACATTAAATAAGGGGGTGGGAGGGTTAGGAGAAGAAACCCAGCATTTAAATAACATTGACAGCCAGGCTTAAAAATGACCAAAGCCAGGAAATGCAAAGGTAAGGCGCAAACTCCATCTCCTGATCATAGGTTGGGAGGGAGGGTGGCAAGAAAAGGGAAAGCAAAGAATGAATTGCTGGGCAGAATTGAGGGCAGAATTGTGGATTTCCTGGTTTTTCTCTGCTGAGCTAGATCCTGTATTTTATGTAAGCAAGGTTAGGAGACAATAAAGTTCAATACCTTTCGTGCATCACGAAGAGTTGCACGCACACGAAGAGTTGCACACACACAAACGCAATACAGTATTAACTGGGTTTATCTGTAGGAGTAGGTCTTATCTAGTGAAAGATATTTTGGTGTAGATCTGTCTGACGTAGTGGCGTAGGTATTGGTTTAGAAATCAGGAGATTGTGAATTCTAGGAGACTGTGAATTCTAGTCCTGCCTTAGGCATGAAAGCTGGTGGGGTCACTTTGGGCCAATCACTAGGAGACTGTCTGTTGTAGTCCCGCCTTAGGCATGAAAGCTGGCAGGGTCAATTTGGACCAATCACTGGGAGACTGTGTGTTCTAGTCCCTAGTCACTTTCTCACTCTCAGCCCAACCAACCTTACAGGGCCGTTGTGGGGAAAATAGGCAAAAGAAGGAGTACTGCTATGTTTGCTACCAGAGTTATTTATAAAATAATAAAGATAGAATAAAAATCTAATAAAGAAATAAAATAAAATTTTATTTCTAGATGTTAATTTTAAAATAATTCAGTTGCAAAGGATGGAGGTCTAGCAATATTTCATCTTTTTGAACCCAATCACCCCTATGTTCAGCAATGCCAAGTAGAGATATAATCTCAGGCATTGGTTTCCAACCTGTGGGTAGGGAGGCTGGAATATAAGGAAAATTAAAAGCCCATCAACTCTAATTTCCTCTTTTTCATCATGACCTAACATGCCAATGGGAAGCCCATGAGACAACATCCTCTTGCTCATTCCTCCCATGACGTATATTAAGTGTTTGAACTACGATTGCAAAACTTTTGAAAACTATGAATGCTATACTGGTAATTCTCAACTTACGACCACAATTGGGATGAGGATTTCCATTTCTCAGCAAAGCAGTTGTCAGATTGCCTGATTTTACAATCCTTTTTTTTATTAGCTGTAATTGTTAAGCAAATTGCTGGGGTTGTTAAGTGAACCATGATGTTGTTAAGCAAATCCAGCATCCCTCGTTGACTTTGCTTGTTGGAAGCCAGCTAGGAAGGCTACAAATAACGTTCGCATAACTCAGGGATGCGACGACCATTATAATACATGCTGGACGCCGAGTGCTTGAATCCTGATTATGTGAGTGTAGGGTATTGTGTCGGTCATAAGTGTGAGCATTAATTGTAAGTTGTTTTTTTTGGTGCTGTTGTAACTTTGAATGGTCATTAAATGAATGTTTGTAATTTGAGACTACCTATATTCCAAAACAATATGGAAATCCAATGTGTATATGCAGGTTTGTGTAAAGAAAAGATGTTATGATTCCTGCTGGCATACATACCATTACTCTTGTAAGGAATTTCATTTACCAAGATTTTATATGGAATTGAATACAAGGGGACAGAGATAAACCAGTCTATTCCAGTTCTCCCAAGGAATAATATTCAGAAGTATCAATGCAGGTTCATATTAACAATAGCAAAACTGTGAGATCTGATTAGAGTGACAAGACAGAAGATAATCATAATATCATCACCCAATACACAAACCTTACATCTATAGTCTCAATTCACATAGATGTATATTTTATGTAAAGAATTAAAATGACTTAACTGCTTCTAATGCAAGACCTTGCATATGAGGCAATGGAAAACCAAATTAAAGTTCTCCTTTAGACATTTAATCAATAACCCTAACCCTCTTCTGCCATGGTCCATCATGGGAAGAAGCATATCAACTCATCGGAGCCCTTGTCTAATTGTGCAGGCATGCCATCTCTAAATTAAGCCACCATTGCATGGTAAACTATCAAGGCCTTTCTTTCAACCCAAATTTAATTTTACAGTCAAAGGCTGCATTCAGACATGACATCCTCATATGAATAGGAGACAGAAAAAGTGAAGTTAACACAGTCAGGAATATAGAAAAAGTAGTTAGTTAGTTAGTTAGTTAGTTAGTTAGTTAGTTAGTTAGTTAGTTGATTTATATAGCCACCCATCTTAATCCTAGGCGTCTTACAAAAGAACGATCAAACCAAATAAAAGCTAAAGCAAACTAAAAAAAAAATGCAACAAAATTTTCTGTATCCCAAAGGCAACACCTCCCCACATATCTGCCGTCAACTGTACTGGGTTCTAGTCTCATGTCCAACATCTACAGGAAGACCTAGTTCTTCAAGGTCCTTCCAGAAAGCTGGGAAGGTAACCTACTGGTTCTCAGGAACAGAAACTCTAATTTATACACCACACAGAAGATAAATTCAGAAGATAATGGCATCCCATCTTTGATAACCTTCATGTTTCTTGAAATTTTGATCCATACATGTAGGCATACACACAGATAGAAAGATTGCCGAGAGATTTTACTCTTATAAATTGTAGATTTTACAATCTACATATGAAGGACAGTTGCAGGAATTGGGTATGGATAGTCTAAAGAAAATAAGGATTTTATTCCAATATTTGAGAGGCTGCTACAAAGAAGAGGAGGGTCAATTTATTTTCCAAATCACCAGAAGGAAAGACAAGAAACCATGGATGGAAACTAATCAAAAAGAGAAATAACCAGAATTAAGGAGAAACTTCCTAACATTGAGAACAATTAACCAGTGGAATAGCTGGCCTTCAGAAGTTGCAGGTGCTTCATCACTTGAGGTTTTTAAGAAAAGACTTGACATTCACTTGTCTGAAATGGTATAAGGTCTCCTGCTTGAGTAGGGGGTTGGACTAGAAGATATTTCTTGGATTTTTTTCTCTCATTTAAAAAGAATTCTCAGAATGTAATACGTAGATCACCACCCATTCCTGAGTTGATGCCCTCATACACATAGCCTTTGCTCTGCTGGGTGTGAATTCTGAAAATTGTAATCCCAACCCAATTGGAGGTTATTAGCCTACAGAAGTTGATTTAAATGTTTATTTATGACAATAAAACAAAATAATAACAATAACCTTGCATAAAAAGCAATTAATCTAAAACTGATCTATAGTGCAGTTAGGTCTGTACTGTAATTGCAACGTTTTGCAATGTCCTTCCAAAACTTGTTTTCACTGCAGACTTCAATTTCTTTCCATTTACCTATGAGTGTTTGCTATAAAAAGCCAGAGAAAGTTTGCAAATGAGATAATTTATCTTGGACTCCCAATATAACTGCACCATGCATCATTATGCTAGGAAAACATCCCTACCACTTTAAAAGTTTTGTGATTTAGAACTGATGGATACCTTCGGGACTAAAGACCATTTTACAAGAACTGCACATTCACTTTTTAATGGCTCAATTAGCATCTTTCTGCAATCCAGCTATGTTATTAATGTGCATCCTATACACTATGCCAAAATGCAGTTAGACAAAATTAAATTTGGCTGAAGAACTCTAATAAAGGAAACTCAATGAGAGTACATGGCTGTAGCCTTTTTCAAGGAGAAATTCTTAGCTCCGAGATCTAGCATTTTCCCTTTAAAACTGTACATAGTTTCATGTATCATACAGCACAATGTCACTTTGGTAACACCATATATAATTATAATAAGGATCGTAAATGGCTACATCGCCATCATCACTACTGCCTCCTATGTAAGATAAAGTAGATCTGCTTTACAGATAGATCTGCTCCTGTCTGTGTCCAAATCCAATTTAGAATCTTCATGTCCAATCTTGATATGCAGGCATGAAACTATAGCAAAAGTTAAAACCCACATAAAAGTTCATTAAACTAGACTAAAATGGCATCACTTTGGTATGGGAACAAGGAAGTCACATGATGGAATAATTCTCTTTTTTGCCCCCAAATTCTTGTCAACATAAAGCTATAGACTCATAGGGCTAGAAGGGACCTTGGAGGTCTTCTAGTCCAACCCAAGACAAGACTTCTTATATCAGGACTCCTATCAAGCCAGAAATGTCATCTTCATAATGTGCTAAATCACTACTGGCTAAGCAAGCCACTATTTAGATGGAGCCGGCATTTTTTTTTCTAACATTGAGAGAATGGCCATGAATGAGTTCCATTTAAAATGCATTATCAGAAGGAGAACGTTAGAATATCCCCTTTTATCTACAATTTTAGAACATCTTTTTTTTTAATAAAGTTTTTTATTTATAAACAAACAAACATTTAATACATCAGTCATTTCTTCCGTGTGACATCTTGGTGTTTTCTTCCTTGCTTTTCAATTTAATCTGTTATAGTTTTTTCCACTAAATTCTAGAACATCTTGATAAAGTTCTAGTAAGTTATTTTAGTCTTAGGAGATCTTGGCAATCTAGTGATAGACAGAAGGCAAAGCAATAAGTGATAACTGTCTTCTCTTTCCTACAACCAACAAAGACACAACACCAGATGAGAAACTCACACTTAATAAAACAATAAAGAATATTCTATTCTACTCTACTCTATTCTATTCTATTCTGTTCTGTTCTGTTCTGTTCTGTTCTGTTCTGTTCTGTTCTATTCCATGTCATCCCGTTCCATTCCATTCCATTCCATTCTATTTCATTCCATCCCATCCCATCCCTTCACTATTCATGGAAAACAGAAACCAGATCTAAGCCAATATACTCTGAAAGAATGCATTTCTTTAGCTTCGTATAATCTAAATGCATTGAAACAACCATCAGAGTTCAACTTGATTTCAAGTTTACCAGCTTTGAATCCAAAATCCTTTTTATTTATTTATTCATTTTATTATCTTTTCACAGCATCGCTGTTTAAAGTGCTTTAGTAAAATAATATTTCATTTTACTGTGGTGGATTTGGTTGTTTCTCCTCTGAGGAAAATGGAGTGAAAATGTGCAGTGCTTCATAACACAAGAATACAAGATTTTAGTATGAGAAAGAGTATTGAGGGGACACGGTAAAACAGCTGTATGGGGAAAAAAAACCATATAAACAGATCAAAAAGTAACATGAGAATCAATCCTATGAGTGGCTTAGGGGTATAATTAAAATTTTGCAGGTGGGGGATGCAAACCAGAAAATCTGCAGCTCTTTTTGAAGGTTTTGGAGAAAGCCAGCTTTGAATCGTTCCAAACTAATATCTTCAAATAAGCTGCTGCGGGATCTTTGAGTGACATTATTGCTTACGAGTTATTACTCATTCCTTAATGGCAAAAATGCCATTTCACAAAGTTTGATAAATAGCCAAGTACCATTTGATTTAATATATGTCTTTGGCTCATTTTTTTAAAAAGTCAGATAATGGAATTAGCTCTTAGTATGAATAAATAAAATAAATAAATAAAATACCATTCTTGCTGGAAGTGAATTGGGGTTTATCCTAGCTATTCTGGAATTGGCCCTTCCACCATGCAGAAAGGCCCCTGTCCTTTCTCAGAATTGCTGTAAGTGTAATTAAATTAAAATTAAAAACAGGTAAAAAGCACCTTTTGGCCACATCATAGCATTTAGAAAGTTAAGTGTAACTCCAAGTCCACCTCTGGGTCCAATTCGGCTTATTTTAAAAAAGGAACAAAAATTTGACAGCTTGGACGATTGTCTTCAGTGGTGATTCGTTAAACAGAGCAGATTTAATCCCAGGCCGCTAATCACTACTCATTTTATATCGGTTTATAAAAGTTATTTGAGAAATGACCAAAGCTTAATGTCATTAATAGAGGAGGAGAACTGTGCAAAATAGGCAGCTTAAACATTGTTCAGGAGCTTACAAATTTGCTCAGGTGGTCTCGCTTGAAGATTGCAAGGAGATTCACAAACTGGCCAAACCAATTCTAGCTCGTCAAAAAAAAAAATGGCACTGTTAGATATCAGCATCTTTTATATATTTACTATGACTGAGTAGACTAACAAAATATAATGGAATAACAATAACAGTTGGAAGGGATCTTGGAGGCCTTCTAATCCAGCCCCCTGCTCAAGCAGGAAACCTTATACATTTCAGACAAATGGTTGCTGAGTCTCTTCTTGAAAACCTCCAGTGTTGGAGCACCTAACTTCTGGAAGCAAGTCATTCCACTGATTAATTGTTCTAATTGTCAGGACATTTCTCCTTGGTTCTAGGTTGATTCTGTCCTGGATTAGTTTCCATCCATTGCTTCTTGTCTTATCTTCTGGTGCTTTGGAAAATAGGTTGATCCCTTCTTCTTTGTGGCAGCCCTTCAGCTATTGGAACACTGCTATCATGTCACCTATTCCTTCTTTTCATTAAACTAGACATACCCAATTCCTGTAACTATTGTTCAAGTTTTAGCCTTCAATCCCCTAACCGTCTTTGTTGCTTTTCTCTGCGCTCTTTCTAGAGTCTTAACATCTTTTTTTATATTGTAGCCAGTGGTGGGATTCAGCCAGTTCGCACCACTTCGGGAGAACCAGTTGTTAACTTTCTGAGCAGTTTGGCAAACTGGTTGTT